>NC_044195.1:5112882-5473497 GCF_900880675.1 Sparus aurata | reverse complement strand
TGTTGCAAAGTCTGAGTGCTTTTGAGACATAAAAGTAAATGCATTTTGGCAGATAATGTGCTCATGGATCTCTTCTTATGGATGTCAGGTCATTTCTGAATAGTGAAATGTCAGTATAACAAGAACTTTTTATGAGATGAATGGGGACTTCATATTGCTGTGTTTTTTTATTATTATGGGTAGGCTGTACAAGGAAGAGTGACAGCAAATGTCCGAAGGAAAACAAGTCCTGATATCTTCATCCTTGCAAACTATGTTGACACTTTCAAAATTAATTACAAATTTGCATTACCAGTGCATGAGAAAAACAATACAAGACAAATACATAGTATATGGACTTAATGTTAAATTATACATTCTTCACAGCTCATAGTTAACCTGAATTAACACCCCAGGCTCAATCCTACTAGTTTTCTAATTACATCCAACATTTTGTCATTTCACTCAGAAGGTTTCACACTTTTTTCTAAGATGAGCTTGGTGGAGGTTTTTGGAGGAATCTTTTCAGAATTTTTCACATTTATAAGATTTTCATCCATATGGTCAGCCGCTCCATCACCAGCTCACATATTCAGCCTCGCAGAACGAATCGCTTTGGAGAGCGTGACAGAGGAGGAAAATGATAATGACATGGAGGGTGGTGGATCAGTGTGTGTGTGAGAAAAAGACAGTCAGGTGGTTTTGTTTTTGAATCATTGTGAATCATCATGGGGAGGTGGTGAGTATGAAGAGGGAAGAGAAATGGAGCTGGAAATAATCAGCTGTAATCAGCCTGTTCATCTTCCCACAGCATTATATTGACATTATATTGCTGTGTTCCGACACAAAGTAACATTCTCCTGCTATTGAAGAGCTGTTTTTACAACAAATAATTTTGTCCTTGCCATGGTTTTTTGTTTTGTTTTTTTCGGTGCTGCTATTTCCCAGCTGATTTTTCTCTCTATAATCTTTAATACAGCTCATAAACACCTCATCCCTTTGTGTTATTCTAGTTTCAGCCTGTGTCCAAAATTAAAATCCTTTTTTCTACCTACTGTTTCATTTGTGTTCAAAATCTCAGTGTGAGATTAATGCACCAGACTGCACACTGGGAAACAGTAGTAAATGCTAAAAATCCAGTAATACACCTGGTAGGATGGAATTGTCACAAGATAAAATGAAAAAAAATGACCTAAACAACAAGTAGGTTTAGGTCATTTTTTTTCATTTTATCTTGTGACAATTGTGCTAATTCTCTGGTTAGGTTTAGGCACAGAAACTACTTGGTTAGGGTTAGGAAAACATGTTTTGGCTTAAAACATTGGTTTAATTGTCCACAAACCTTGTGCCAAGGTCTCCTTAAAAATATTCCAAATACTTACAGATAGTAAATGCAGTCTCTTGATGAAGAATCCTGCCTTAACCACACACATACACACACTGGCACATAGTTAAAGTGTAAGTATTGGGCACATGTCTGAATGAATCTTTAACAATCAATCGTCAGTGACTGAATCAGAAGCTTTCAGCAGTGGAGCTCCTCTCTGGTGACTGAGAGTGCTGTTGTCCTCTCAGCCGTGATACGCAGTACATTACTTCATTATTAAAAGCACATTAAACCTTAAATGTCTACCCTGGCTCTTTAGCGACCTGCCAAAGTCATTCTTTTCATTCAGTTAAGCACTCAAGTCCCTGGTAGTTGTTTTTAACAATGTTCTGGTGTCAACATGTCAAAGATGGAATTTGTTTTTTTGCCATTTATGATTTAGATAATTTAAAAGCAGAACTGGAGCTGGAGAGTGACAAAGCCAGCTCAGGTAATGTGAGCTCTTATTTAGGGATCGACCGATATGGATTTTTTAGGGCTGATGCCCTTTTTCATCAGCCTTAACCGATGACCGATACGGACTGCCGATTTTCTTGAGCTGATATTTGGAGCCGATACTACTTTTGCTCCCTCAATTTACATCAAAAAAATTACACAATGATGAGGTTTCTTCACCAGTTAGGAGTGTCGAAGAAACCTCATAAAGTCACCCTCAAGTGCCTCAAATTTACTGCCATACACATCTCTGCCGTCAGCTGTTGTAGCCGTGGCGAAGCCAAAGAAAGCTGTGCCACGAGTGCCAAAAGCTGCAGTGACCACATGCTGACTGTGATATGTGATTACTGAGCTCAGTCAGTGCTTTGTGTTTGCTAGGTGCCAGTCTGTGAGAAGTTTCAGTTGTCTGTGTGTAAAATAGTGCAGTGGAAACATGAAATCTTACAGGTTACACTGAAATATGTTAAATTGGCAAAGACAACTTACCTTTTATTCTGATGTAAGTGTAATGGCTATGATGCGTTCAAGTCAAGACTTGACGGAACAAATGTATTGTATTCCTTAATTAACATTAAGCAAGCTTAAGCTCTTAAATTGTTTTATTTCAAGTTTCTATCTGAACCAGAGGCTGAGAAATAAAAGATTTTCATGAACGCTGACAATTCATCAAAATTTTCATAAAACCCTCAGGTTTTCAAACAATGCCTCGTTTAGATGCATTTTTGTTGGCTGCCCTCGGTCTAAATGGGTTATTGAATTTTTTACTGAAATGGTTTTTAAGATTTCATAAATGGCAGAAATATTTTACTTTTGTTAAAATAATTGTTAGTTGCAGCCTGAACATGCAGGGAGTAGAGCTGCATGATATATCGTTTGAGCATCTTCATCGCGATGTATGTGTGTGCAATAGTCACATAGCAGAATCTGCTATGTAGGAGGCAAATGAACTCATCTAATTTCAAGGGAACCTTACACACACTGTGCATGCAGACTCTACATGCGCACCGATCCACCAATCACATTAGTTCTTAATCAGTGTGCTGAAGCAGTCCACGCCCCTGCACATGGAGTGAGTCGCTGGTAACAACATTGAAAAATGAGCAAGGAACGAGAGTTTGTTTGACCATTTATGTTGGTACCACACAGCTCAGTACGACAAAAACAGGTACGATCAGTGCAGGTTAATTGTCCACAAGATAGCAGTAGTACAGCATAACTTAAAGGGCTATTCAGGTCATCTGTATTTTTTTATATCGCAATATATATCGCAGGGTTAAAAAAAATTGCAATGTCACTTTTTTCCAATATCGCAGGGACTATCTTTAAATTACCATAAAATGACCAAAACCAACATCTAGTTTTGCTTCTAACAAGTATTTTCTTTGTAGCCTAAGCCTGATATGTCTTTTATTTTTCTGTGTCATAGAACTCATTGTTCTACTGGGTGAGGTGACCTTTATTATGGCACATGAACATAGGCTGTAGTTTTAGACCTCTTGATAAATCATCCTGCTGCCATAAACACTCACTGGTGCCCCATATATGTAATAATGCATGTCTGAAAATAGTCCTAGGCAAATGTGCCTTTTACTTCTGTTACAGGGCCCAGCTGTTTCAGGAAATAATTTTTACAGTTTTACAAACTGAAGTACTATGTCTATGACCTGTTTTAGAAATGTCTGTCTTCAGCAAAAACTAATAGATTTGGGGTTGAATAGGGAAGTTGAAAGTTATTAAGAGATGGACTAATGCCTGTTGGTTTTTTATCTTTCGCAGGATTTACTTACAATCTGAAAATGCAGAACCCCACCAGTCTTATCCCTTAAGACTAAAGCAGAGCTTAACCTTGAGGGAAGCAGCTTTTTGTCCCCAGATGGGAGGTGAACAGATCAACAGGGGCATTTGTTTTCAAGAAAAATCCAAAACATTTAGGATTTTATCTGATCCAGCATTTTGTTGATTTAACAGATAACATGTCATAAAAGTAAGAGTAGCAGGGCTTGAGCCCTCAGCCTGCTGTTCCCTGTCATTCTTAATCCACCACTTATGATGTTCTGTACAAGAATTTGCCATTTCTGCCTAAGCTTATGTTGCATGATTTATAATTTCTATATAAAACCTCCAAACAAATCCTCTGCTGAATTCTTTATAGAACTATTTCACATGGTATGCACCGGGGTGACATCATGTACAGTATGTGGAAAGTTCTCACACAGCCGCACTTTACTTATTTAAGACAAACAGAGTGAAGTATGGAGAGAGTCTGATGGCATGAGTGACAGCTTCTGAATCGGAAACAACGCAAATGCTCATTTTTCTGCATACAGTATTACCCATAATGCCTCTCTGTTGGGGGTCATGTGAACAGAAGCAGTGCTTGACATTGTGGCAAAGTTAATCTCCCGGAGTTTCTCCTCGACATAATGAAATTCCTGAGCGTTTTCCTTTGTGAAAGTTTGAACAAAACCAGTAAGAGCAGCAGGTCCAACACACTTTGGAGGTTTTCCTTTTCATTCAGTGATTCACAACAGCCATGCTTTAGGAGTGAGAGAGATTGGCATTATAAAAGAAGCAAGGTAATGGACAGTCCCCTTATTCCCATGGCCTGTTGCTGGAAGAGATGAATGAATGTGTTTAAGAATAGTAGAAAAAACACAAGAGTTCCCACCTGCTTCTTTTCTTCAACAATAACAAACCTTGTGCCAAAATTTTAGAGCAAGGCACCAAGTCAGCTGTGAAGGAGCACCGTGTTGGATGGTGGCCAGTAGTAAGAGCATAAAAATATTTTTCTAATCACTGTGGATCTATCCAGGGCAGGAAGGATATATTTATACAGCATCATATGTACGAGGAAGTTTCAAAATTCTTAACATTTAAGTCTCGAAGGAATAAAAAAACAAACTGTACAAGCAGAGGAGAGAATGTGAACTTTCTGTTTTAAAAAGTCTGACACAATCCTGATTTAAAGTTAAGGACATCAAACCAGCATCAAAGGGATTAGAGAGCGGTACAGATAAAGGGGCTTTGAGTCTGCCTTTAAAAGCTGGTCAGACTTTGGGCACACCATGCCCTGCAGATATCTGTGACCACAACCACCATCTCTGAATATTTGAAAACTCAACAGCAGCATCTCTTTGTAGAAACATGCCTCGTGGCTCAGGACAGCCCACACATCTCACTGGCCCTCATTTATCAATCTTGCGTGAAAACGGGTGCAGATCTGAGCGCAGAATTGGTCTTACAACAGGACACACGTGTGATTTATGAAACATTCGTATCTGACCAATCCCAGCGTACGAATGATCGGGTCTTGATAAATGTGGCAGCTGAATTCGATCGTCATTAACATGTTACGCCCTTAAATATTCCTGGTTCGGAGGCCTCGCCCACTGAGGTCAAACACGGAGAGAAGAAACACTGAAGAAACACAAGAAGAGAAACTTTTCCGAGATGGAGATCGGCATCCTGGCAGCGCCGGCACATCAAAGGCAGTCTGTTCACTAATGCAATGTTGTGCAAAACTGAACAGGCCAAAATAATATCGCACACTTTCTCTGGTGTATACAGCAGCGTTCCCCCTGCTGGTCAGAGACAGAGCCACGTGCCCTTCAGCAACCCGAGGCAGCTCCACTGTGACCCGTGTGCGTGTGTGCACACTATTGAATCTGCGTTCCTGCTCTGTGGCAGGGTTTGCCAGCGGGGTTATTAGGTATTCCGGTAATGAGTTGTCATATTTTATTTTACAAAAAAGTGGTATCAGTAAAAACTTGGGCTTTTTTTTAATTAAATTTTTTAATTTTGTTTCATTCGTTTTAAGATTCCGTTTTGATCTGTTCTAAATATGTGACTGCTTATGCTTAATGACAGCTGAGGTTTGTTTGATAATTATTTTCAGACTCAGCCAGATTTTGCTGTGCTGCACCGCAAATCCACAGACTCAGATTTGCGTACACGAGCTCAGACCTGACGTGAGATCTGATCGTAGCTTCCGCTCACGTCCAAATTGATGAATGCCGAAGCTCGCGTGGAATTGGTCATACGTACGGTTTTCTGCCGTACGTTCGTTTGATAAATGAGGGCCACTGTGAAGACTGTTAATCAGGGCTATTCCCTCAGCTGAAAGTGGTTTTATATATATACATGATAACTCTATATCTTAAGAAATAATAAAGAAAATAAAATGTGTATATTGGCTTCAAATGGGAAAACAAGTGAGATTCAGGCCTACATGTGTTTGGGAGGAGAGGCCTGCCCAATGTCAATTACTGAATGTAATGTGATCCATTCTCAGAGTTAGATAAGGGGTAGGATTACTTATCTCAGCAGCATTTATAGACAACCCAAAGTGTATTTATACAAGTAAAACAGTCAGCGTCCCACAGGGCCTGTCTATCAAGTACATTTACATAGAACAGCAACAGACAGACGGGATCGTGGAGCAGGAGGATCTTTCCTTTCCCACATCTATCCTACTACTGTGGTTATTTAATTGGCTTCAAATTGTGTTCACACAGTTTCTCATGAGAATGACATAACGCACAGGTTCAGAGTTTGAACTCTGAAACTCAAGCTCAAGGATGGATCATTACAAAGTACATCTTGCTTTTTGTATTGATGACTTGAGAAACAAAACACTAAATTAGTTGTTTTTGGGACATTTTCCATCCAAAATTCTGTTAATGTACTTGGTCTTCTTTTCCTTGGATGGGAGTAGATGAGGACGTTTGTGTTGGTTGTTGCTGATGACAGCAGAGAAGTTGGGGTATTTTTTTTTTACCCTACGCATGTTTGAGCTCACTTAAGTCGTAAGCGAGGAAAACAGTGGTCACTGTATGTACAGTAACTCCACGTCTATGAGCCCTTGTTTAGCCCTCGCAGCCACAGTAAAGCCACTATTTTTTTATAACCAAACAAATGTATCATGGTAACGACGGTTTGGGAAGATTTATGTGGTAGCAGATGATGATGATGATGATGATGAAACTGGTATACCACCCAATACTTGCAATCATTTGAATCACCATGCTGTCTTACTTCGTACAATCAACAGTCCAAAACCCGACATACCCTTTCCTGGCTGGTGTTTGGGATATTTTCTTGATAAATGACTCCACAACATTGGACATTTTTTCTGTTAACATGGTTTGTAGTCCGGACCTTTGTTGCATGGATAACAGAAAACCTCAACAAATTAAATGGAAAGTGGCACATCTCTTGGTGATTTGGGTAAATTGACCTTTTCCAGTCTGATCTGGATCCAGAATGGCACACTAGGATACTTTGTCTGAACACTATGACTCGTTCAGTCCAGTTGCAGCGTACATGCTCTCTGCTCACTGCTGCACATATCACTCTGTGGATTTAGATGGTGAGGTCATTGTGCTCCCAGACATGCTGGGTGGAGTGGACACATCTCACATAAGCCATAAAAACCTCCTCATTAAGACCACCGAGGCACTACACCTCTTCTCTGTCACACTCTGTTGTAACACTTGAGCTTAAATGGTGAAGTCAGATCTCTCCCTCCATCAGCTTCTTTGTCCTTTGGCAGCCATTTCCTGTACGTCAGCCGTGACCTGTAACCTTGAATGAGGACATCTTTGGTTGGTTTCCTTGGCTACTGAGAGGGGAAAAATTAATGGCTTCTCTGACTTCTCCATCTGGCTCTCTTTTTCATTCATACACACACACAGACGTTTTTCTCTCTCAGCAGGGTTGTTGAGGGTCTCAGCTATGCATACAGTCATCTGAGCTGAAATTGTTGAATGTACGAGGCTGAGGACTGCAATGGAGACCGCAAGATGTGGGAGAAATTCACCTGTTCTTCAGCACACTGTCTGATTGGGCATTGAAAGCTCTGAGTGAAGATAGTGGAAAGAAAATTGAATATCCCCCCAAAAATTATGCGGAGATGGGAAAGTTGGTTCATTCATGTGCCAATTGGACTGAAATTGACTACTGTGGCAGCACAAGGTAAAATGAGGACTTCCAACCACAATGAGCTGCTCACGATTCCTGTTCTCCAGATATTATTATCTTAACCTTCATCACTTGGAGTAGATTGGGAAATTTTTACAGTAATGGGCCGAGAAGCTGATAAACGGGCGTGTTTGTTAATGAGCAGGCAGGGAGATGGAGGCTGGTCAACAGACAGCTAAGCATAACAAACAGTTTTGCAAAGCGGTGATTCCACTTGAGGATAGTAAGACGACCGGGACAGATCCATAGCTTACATGCACGCACGCGCGAACACACACACACACACACACACACACACACACACACACACACACACAAATATGAGGATCCCATGTCTGTGTTGCAACTCCAGCTCTGGGCCACGATTCAGATTCAAACAAGGGCTAATTAAAATAATTACTGCTTTTCTCGCATGAAGAGATGTACTTTCCCCCTTTTCCTCCCTCTGCTGTTTTGTGTGACTGCTGCAGGAATGGAGGCATCATTAGCAGTCTATTCAGTCCCAAAATAGTCTTCTCCTCTCTGTATGAACAACTCTTCATTTCTCTCTCTTTCATTCATCTGCCAGCCTTTCCTTTCTCCCATTAAGTCATAATTGCTGCCTTTGTGGTCATTTCTGTCTCCTTTTTCATATAAAGCTTCTGTCATTATCTCTTCAATATGTCAGAACCGGATATATAAGGTTTTGAACATTTATATTGCATTATTAGCTATTTCCTTTTAAAGAAATATTTGGGTAATAGCATCCTGTGCAGAGAATGACGTCACACTCCCCTCTGTGTGTTGTAATCTAGCCTCTCTGTGCTTTGTTTTTGTAGTCCATCAGGTTGCACGTGCATGTTTTTGCATGCGAGTCCCTGTTCAGACAGAAAGTACATTTTGAACTTGTGATACATGGATGACTTTGACCGTGGGATCATTTGTGTTGATTCATCCCAAACAGACAGAATGCCTATAAGATGGCCGTAAGCCCGCAAGCTACGATGGGCATGGACTGTGTCTTAGTTTGTGTGTGTGTGTGTGTGTGTGTGTGTGTGTGTGTGTGTGTGTGTGTGTGTATTCAGTTGGACCTCTGACCCAACTCAGCACTCACCAGAGATTCAGGTTCTTTCTGTTACTTCCCTCCAGTCTATCTTCCTTTTTCCCCTCTCTTCTCTGTACCTTCATAAAGTACATTTACACTTCAGTCAGTAGCAAATCTGTGGCTAAAAGTGAGAATAAAGATAAATCCACTTTTTATTCCCGAAAGTTGAAAACAAACAAACCTCTGAGCTCTCCTTCCACTGGTAAACTGCTCCAGTGCGACTCCAGGTGTTTATTGCTCCAGAAGGTCTCTCTACCCAGCTCCACTTCACACACAGGTTTGACGGCGGGATCATTTGTGCTTATTCGTGTTACTTCCACATGTGTTTATTCTGGTTTATCTGGTTTTCGTTGAAGTGTGTTTTAATGATGATCAGTGAGGTGGAATTACTGTTTTTCGTTATTGTGTCTGGAGAGCAACATAACTGCTGTTTCTGCTTCGAGGGCAGGTGTGGCCGACACAACCATTTATTTTGTTTCTTAGATGCTGGTGTTATAGTGCGACATTGAGTGT
Organism: Sparus aurata; assembly: GCF_900880675.1. Lineage (NCBI taxonomy): Eukaryota > Metazoa > Chordata > Actinopteri > Spariformes > Sparidae > Sparus > Sparus aurata. Next base: position 5,464,120 of record NC_044195.1, on the reverse strand, counting down.
CAGTCACTGTCAGAAAACCCCCAAAACATTTAAATGACTTATGCCACCTCACTGACAACCTGAATAATCGGAATTTCTTATACTGCGAAAATCTAATGTTTTTTACAAGAAAATGATGTGTGTGTGTGTGTGTGTGTTGATATCCATTTATCAATAAAATCCATTTCACACTAAGGCAGAAATAAACTGGAACATATTGTCCTGGCACGTGAAATGATTTCAGTTACAAACAGGTCTTGCTCCACACGGCTTCATAGTAATAGGCTCTGTCATTAGAGCTTCTATATTGGTGAGCAGTCCTGCTATCTTTGTGTGCAACGCTGAGCTAAACAAGGCAGCAATCTGTGACTTCGCAATCCTATTAGTCTCCTCTCCCTTCTTACCACTTTGACCTCAGGAATAGTAAGCACTTTATTGATTATAATCTGCTGTAGCTAACTCTGACAGGATTACTAAGAGACCAAGTTAAGCTGTCCATACATCCAATTTTTATACCTGCTAATTCTTATTCAGGGAATAATTCCTATTTGGGAAATGAGTACATGGGGCGAGAGGAAGGCAGTGTTTCTGGCAGCAAACACACAGGTAATGCATGCTTATGATTTTCAGTTTTGACAGACAGCCGCTAAAAATGGCTCCTTAGAAAATACCTACGTTTTTTTTTTTAAAGAAGTAGGTCCCAAAAGTTTTTCAGCTAGATCTTATGTCAGCTTATTCTGACATGTGAAAAAAGTTGACGTGTGTCTGAGTTTACTGCAGGTGAGAATCATCAAGGTCCTCTCAAGCAAAGCTAGGAAATGCCTCTGGTAAGAGAAAATGAAGAGACCGATGCAGAGAGAAAACAAGCAGCTGTTCAGCACCAGGCACCTGTTTAGTATCTCAAAGAAATTATTTTTCAATATATATTTTCAATCATCTTCTTTTTATGTTTAGAATGAACTCCTATGTATTCAAACTGGATTTAATAAGACAAGCACATAAACACCATCACATTTAGGTCAGAGATTGCATCAATGAAGGGAGGAGAAAGGGGGAGGTGCATGCCAGTGATCAGAAACAACAGTTTAGAGTAGATATTGTAGTTCAGCTGCTGATGTGGCCACTTATCAGCATGGTTAGCAGTTAATCTATTAAAATCCTCAGTGCCTGTAAATGCTTTTTTTGAGACATAAATCGGTCAAATCTGAACATATAACAGCGAGTTAAACATCGTCAAGTCTGCTTAGTAATAATTGAAAAAAGTTGACGACTTTTCAACTTCCCCCCTGTTTCCTCATGGTATTACCATGAATGTAAGTATATGTACTGAATCTATGGGTAGTACTGTTTGTGTTGCTGTCTCAAAGACAGTAGCAACATAGGCTAAGCTGCCACTGTCCAGATAAAAAAAACAAAACAAAAAGAATAACAATTTTACCTAGAAACCCCCGTCTCTGTGCTCTTAAGAGAGGAGAGTAAAACACCCTGTTGTATGAATAAGTAGATAGTAGATTGTTTCCCTACTGAGCAAGTAGAACAAAATGCTGGTTACCTGGGGACAGTGACTGGTGAAAACAATCCAGTTATTGTTGCGTAATGGTAGATTTTGCCTCCGTGAATCAGCCTTCATTTTTCCGGGAAAAATCCAGCCTGGTGGCAGGCCAAATAGCAGAATTACACGGTGAAGTCAGTATGTACTTCAGAATGATAAGTTAAAGCAAAAAAGTGATCTATTGCCTGTTTTCTAGTAGTAGTTGTCTGTGTACCCATTGCCTACTAAAAAAAGTCACACCTAAAAATACATATCTCGTTTTAAGTGTACACTATATTTTCAACATTGTTGGTGCTTTACATTGCCACCAGACAGCAGCTGATTAGGGATACATAGCTCATACAACCCCACATCAAAAGACCTGAGCTATCCCTTTAACTAGCATTGTCTGAAACTTTTTAATGATAGCGGAAGCTGTCGCCTTTCTGCTCTCGCTATGTTTTGATCACTGTTGAAGAATCCTTTCATAACTTGCCATTGGACATTAATTGGTATACATGTAAACATTGATGACACACAGTGAAGGTCATGATACACACATTAAACACAAACTGTAGTGACATACTGTCAATAATTAGTAGTAATTATCTGACGTGTGTGCAGCTGTTCCACCTTCAGGCTTAAGGACAACACACTCATGCTGCATCACATTGTGTCATTTGTAACCTGGTGGCACACACCTGACGCTCCACACACACACACACACCCACACACACACACACACACACACACAGAAGACATGGTTGAGATCTGGTGTGTTGTGCAAGTGCAGAAAGGGAACATTAATGTGGCTGTGAGGAATGTGTGTCAACATTGAGAAATCTTGTCCTGCCTCCCCAGTTACTGCTTTGTCAAACTGTTCACACATGGCCCTTTGTCAGTTTACAGTAATAACAGAAGGGCAGATTTGCACCTGAAATTCTTAACATGTTTTGAAACAATGGGTACTTGATTTCAGAAAAAGGAAAACAAGATAAAATGTCTTTTCTAGCTGGTGACCATTGATATGATTCGACAAATGACCACTGCTGCTAACAGATGTTATTAGCTGTAGCTGGCTTGCTTATCAAGCTAATCTTAGCTCCAAGAGTTTATTAAAAACGGCTGTTTGCTTGAGGGTTGCAACAGTATGAGATTTCCAAAGTATGACAACCCCCCGAAAATATCAAGCGTCATGAAAGCATGGTATACAGTATTACACAGCTGCTATTATGATCATTTAATATGAGTGCCAGGGACCGAGCTAGCAGGCACCAGAAGGAACAGTATAATTTCCAAAAAATTAGATTTGATAACAAAAAATGAAAATAATCAATTAACAGAATATTCAATATAGTTTTGGGCCTCTAAAATAGGTCAACTAAACAGAACTTAACCTAAACTAAATACACCCTAGCTCAGGACAGACTAAAAACAACCTAACAACTGAGACGTCGGGGTTCACATATATACTGGCTGAAGGACGTAACCATTTAAACTTAACTACAAAAAACACAAATCACAACTATTAATTAGACTACCTGATCTTTAAGGGGAGGAAAATCATAATTATTGATATAATGATAATTTTCACTGAAATCCTATCCAACAATCAAAGCATGAACCAGGGCCCCTCCCCATGATGCAGGAGGCCCATGGGACAGTCCACTTAGCAGCCAACACTATTTAAGCCAGCTGATGCAGCTCAGCCTCCTTTTGCTGGCCAGCCAGGACCTCCACTGTTACTCCCAGGAACTGGTAACTCAAAGAATATACTATATACATTAACTGTCAAGACAAGTAATGAAATTACTGAAACAAAAATAGTAAAATTGATAATAAAAAGGAGTGTTATATGGAACTTAAACCTATAAAATAGATGAGACCACCCTTAGTAATAATGAATAATAATGCTTTATTGCAGACACGGGTCCATATCATACATCATATAACAATAAATAGTATAAGTGTGTTGTTCAGTGTGGTGTTGCTACTGCGGCCATCACAATGAGGCTATAAGGAATGAAAACAGAACTTTCTTGTGTTGAACAAATGTTTTAAAATATTGTACACAATATTATGTCCTGACAGACAAAAACCTTGATATTGGCCTGGAATGATCAACAGAATTTGATGCCTTAGAGAAGAAAATGTACATGGTTTAATAACCTTTATATATATTTACAACATATACCTGGTAAACAGCTGATTCTCTCATCCTCAGCTGACGTTTTTGAACTTGATGTGAACCCTATAAAACTGGTTGTAACTTGATGGTGCACCAATTTGTATACATACCTTATATTATGTGTACATGATGAAATGCTGAAAGACTGAGGCTGAAGCTGCACGTCCCACTGCATGTCAACAACATCCTTTCAAGCTGAAGATCCTTGTAGAATTAATGGAATTAAAGACATAATGTTGTTCTTGAAGTGCAGTTCAGACCTAGTTAGTCCTGGTATTGTAAGTATTATGATAAATGTAAGATTATTATTTTATTCCAACATGTCCAGTTGCTTAGATTATGTTTAAAAGTGAAACTGTATGTTTGATGTACAGTTTTAGGATGAGGACAAGTGTGCTTGCAATTGTGATGTTATCTCGCGTAACACTGAATGGGATTTTTTAGAATCATCTTTGTCATGTCAAAGCGTGTATAGTGCTGATTGAACAATTTTGTACTCCAATAGGTATTGGCACGGGCACCAAAAATGGGTATTGGTCAGGCTCTGCTGATAACTGATGATAACAAAACCAATTTCAATAGGTTGAACCTATTTTTCTTGTTCAAATAATTATTTGGTCATAGCTACGTGAAAAAGAATTGTAGTAAAATCTTTGCTTACATGAAGATGTAAGCAAAGATTTTAATTGTTGGATTGATGGATGGATGGATGGATGGATGAATACTTTATTGATCCTGAGACACATTTAGACATCCAGTAGCAGCACACAAATGACAACAACAAACATGAGATGAAAAGTCTGTGTAACATTATCCAAAAGATGAACTGACTATACTAATGTTTAAGCTCATATTGAACTCTGTATGTAGAGAAAGAGAAGAAAAGATGGACAAAAAAGTTGGGCTACTTTTTGTCAGTTAATTCTAAAAACACTGATTTGCATAGCCGTGAGGTTCCATGAAGGTCTGTGTGCACTCAACGTTGACAGCTGCTCATGTCGATGCTTTCCAAAATTTGTGACTGTTTTTCAGTCTTTCAGTATGCGCCCACAAGCACCGACTGTGTGTAACAATGTATGCAGACACTCAGTGTTATATTTACAGATACGTGCATATATTGCCTAACTGTGTACGTTTTAAGTTTACAGGGGTCGTGATCTGTAGCAAACCTGATACATCGTCGGTTCTCTCTGTGTCATTGTGTGGGCTTATACAGAAAATAGGAGTGGGTGTTCTAACAAGCTGCTATTAGCCACATGCACTTAACTCTGTCACACTTTTCATTCGACTCCCTCACCTATTAAAGTTTAACCTACACCCCATTCTTTCTTTTTTTAGATTCTTTCTCTCTCTCTCTGATGATAGGCAGGTGGGCTTTTTTTTCTCTCTCTCTCGCTCTCTCTCTCTCTCTCTCTCTCTCTCCCTATCTGCATCTCTCTCTCGACCCCGTCTGTCTCTCCATTATGCTGCCGTATCGTAAACATTTCAGTCACACTTAGTTGCAGCGCTGGCTGATTTATTTAACGCTGCTCCATGTCTGCCTGCGCACAAAGCTGTCCTCTCCATCTCTGTCGCTGCCTGTCACTCCCGCTCGCTCAAAGTGCCTTCCAGCACGCATGTACACACACACACACATGTACACGCACGCACGCACGCACCCGCGCACGCACACAGTCTCTTCTCTTCCATCTCTTCTTCATCTGTCTTCGTGTCCTGTTACCATTGTGTCCCACCTCCCTCTTTTAGCCTCAGTCCTTTATCTTATCAGAAGCCTCTCTTTAGCTCAGCCTCTCTCTTCACTCCTGTCCTCTCTGTCCATCATACTCCCTCTCAGCTATTAGAACTCATAGTGAGGATGGTTCGCTCTTTACAACATATTTTATATCAGTGTTTTTTTTTTTTTAATCACTGTCCGTTTCTCCCTTGAAGGTCGGCTGTGTGTCATTATCTAATGCAAACTATGCATAAACCAATAGTGTTTCATGTTCCAGGAGCAGTAGGAGAACTTAATAATACTGCGACTCTTGAATTTGCTGTATACAGTAGAACATCAGTACAGAGTATGACTAACTGTGTTAACAGGTCTGGTTCCTTGAAACATTAAAAGTATAGCCTACTTTCAACAAGGCTGTCACTTGAGCCGGTAACATTGAGCTGAAAATGAAAGATTACAGACCCCTTAATCACAGTCGCCATTTACCTTTGGTTTCTGGGTCAGTGACGTGGTCCATTGTTCAGTTTGTTTCAGCTTCTAAATGCCCCTCTGGCCATGTAAAGAAAGCAGCAGCTTCAGTCCTGTGTCAGTGTCTTTACAGTACAGTAGTAGATGTGTATAGGCAGTGCTTACGTTTGACAGTGCAAGTTGCTGGCGTCTCCATCATGAGCAACCTGTTCAGTGTCTTGTCCAAGGACCCTCTGACATATGAACCCGGAGGAACTTTAGACTGTACATGAAAAAACTATTCATAAAGGGCCATTGCAGCCTTTCTAAAGCTCACATGTTCATATTTTTACTTGACATTCTTCCTTTTGTTCTTCTTGTTCCTGATCTTGCTGTTGTTGTTCATCACTCTCTATTATCTACCATCATAAATAAATGACACTTTGCACAACAATTCTTGCATACTGCAGCTTTTAACAGTTATTTTATATGTAATAAGCCATTGTAAAGGTTTATAGGCATTAGCTGCAACTTGACCACCCACATATTGTATAGAATAACTAGACAGTATTACCCATTTACAAAGTATTATAAATATCAGCTGCAACTTTACAATAAAAACAGGTTATTAAAGCATTTCATTGTTTGTTAAACGTGAAAGACTAGTAGCTAAAGTCTAATTAGCTATCAATCAACCATTTATTAGTGAGGGTTACATTAAAGTGTCTTCTTGTTCTTCTTCTTGTTCTTCTTCTTCACCTTCACCACCACCACCTCCTCCTCCTCCTCCTCCTCCTCCTCCTCCTCCTCCTCCTCCTCCTCCTCCTCCTCTTTCCTGACACCAAACCTGCTACATTGCATATTTAGACAGTACTCCAGCCACATTTTTTAAATGATGAAAAAACTGAGCCCACATGTGCTGCTGCAGATTATCACCAAATAAATCTCCAGTGATCATGAAAATAAATTCAAAGATTTTAATGCCATGGCAGATATAGTGAGGTATTTTGGGGGGAATTATATCTCAAAAACAGAACAAGGCTAACTCCAGTTTTCCCTTTCTGATGATGGACCCTCCTGTATTTCTCATATGTCTTCCTCCTCTTCCTCCTCTTCCTCCTCCTTGGCCCTATGACTAACTGCTGCTCAGCAGCTATACTATATTCATGAATTACTTTTTTTATTTAGCAGCTATGCAGCTATTTATCTCTCTGTCACCACATTTCCTCTTTCTTGCTTGAGGATGTCTTGTCTAGACATCTTATTAAAGTCAATAACATAGAGTGACCTGGAGAGACTGTGTAACAGAGATCACCTGAGGCATGATTTCTCCTTTTAAGCTGTTCACCTTGTTGCTTTTTGTTTGTGTGTGCATGGAAATGTGTGAATTTATGAACTGTCATGTCCACATGTGTCTATTAAAGAATATACTGTGCTTGTGATTTTTTTGTAATTAGTTTTGAACGATTGCCTTTCCACTGAGAGAAGTCAGGTCTTATCTGTATTGGAAAGCTACTTAAGTCTTGAGCATGTCAGTGAAGCATGAAACTGGAGTGAATGCAAATATTTCTTACTGCACATCTGAGAGTGGCATGAAGCAGATACAGTGTTTGTGTGTGTGTGTGTGTGTGTGTGTGTTTGCATGTTAGGGTGCGTTCGCACTTGATGTAATTGAAATTCGGAGCGGCATGACCCACAACACTGTGGTACTAAACTATTAGCTGTGCAGTGGTGTGTGGCAGCCTCATCTTCTCCTCACTGACGGTAGTTTACCTCTGCCAAATCAAAACCCCAGCTTTCTTTAAATTCGAAGAATGGATCTTGCTGTTAATTTTTGACCCATTTCTTCTCTTCTCACAAGAAGTGTAACTTTAACCTTCATCCTTGCTGCCTCGGACAGTCTCACAGGCAATTTGAGGGTCACATTCTCAGCTGACAAGTCCATTGACTGCTTGTCTATCATCTGTCATATACATTTGATCTCTGTGGATTTATGTTATTACTTATTTTTTCTAGAGTCAGCTGGCGTTCAGACTTAAAAAAAAACATATTTATATTATTATTTGATAATATTAATTTACATAACTGACAGTAGTGTGATGACATAGAGTGGGGGATATTGTCTAGCTGGCTTGAAAAGCTTCTCAGTCCCCAATCCCATCAAATTTATAGCAGAAATACAAATGTTTTCTAACCTGGTACAAAAAAACATTTTGGTCTTTATAGCTAGTGTACCTGCTCATGACAACTGGGCCACTGGGGAATTTTTGTGTAAGTTCCTCATTTGAATTATATTAAGGCTGAAGGTTGCTGCTGCTACTTTGAGTAACCCCCAGCTGAGAGCCATTTTGCTGTCTCTGTGCTGCTGATGGCTTTTCTGAGAATTTTTCACACAAATATTGGTAAATTCATATGGCTTAGCATTAGCTGGCAGACAGCTGCTAGAGCTGGCAAGCTCTGGAGGAGACAGCCAAGGGCAGAGCACATAGAATCTGGAAGAATAAACACCCGAAGTCAAGGAGAGAACAGAGTTTGTCTTTTAAAACTTTTGGGATTCAGAAGTGGATTCATCTTCACTCTCACATCTCAATCTGTCTACAACAGGTGCCGAAATGAACGGTAATGTGCCTTCATTCTTGTATTTTTCTGCTGAGAGGGGGGAAATGTACTTCCCTGTGTGAATACACAAAGGAGAGATGGGGAAAAGAAGAGATACTACACTCACTGAAAGTCCTGGAGTCTCTTGTGAGTGCTGACTTTAATGAGGCAAAACTGAACACAAGACCAGTCAAAGAAGGACGTTAAACCATTTCAGTAATTTGCCACCACAATTTTTCAGGGGATATTATCTGGTGGTGCACTGGTGGAAGGGGTGTGCTGTGAATTAAACATGAATAAACATGTCATTTCAGGTGGTAACACATTACTGGACATAGTAAATGTAATGATATTACAACATCATATTAGTAACATGTTAAATTACTCTGCTCCAACCTAAAGTAAGGTATAACTTGGTCAGTATGTATGTATGTATGTATGTATGTATGTATTTAGGGCTCGTAATGACTTGGCTAGTCCAAGGTGTGTGAGTCTTTTAGATTGTGTGTGTGTGAGCCACGTGTTAAATGCCAGCTCTTATTTTTATTCATAACACATCATTGTTACATATAGAACTCAGTATTTTCATTTCGTCATTATTTCTTGTGATGTATATTGTTTGCAATTATTACCCTCGAGACATTTGTTCTTTGGGGGTCCAAGCTGCCCCTGTGGAGCAGTGTGGTGACAAACCATCAGTGTAAAGATTTTTCAAAAAGGAATACATGTGGTTTCTGAGGAGCCAGGAGCACCTCATCTCTGTGTATGTGTGTGTCACCACACTGGTACTTATTTCCATGGTTACGGTGATCCAGGATGGTCTATGAAAGCGGGCCTCCTGCAGACATCGTTGTGTGCTCTCATTACTGCCCTGTGTGTGTCCTATCCAGCTGTGAGAGTGGGAAAGAGGGACAGAGAGAGTGGGATGACAATGCAGAGCTTATGGGAGAAAAGATGTAGAAGTCAGCAAACAAAAATACAGCAAAAATGGAGCACAAGGGAATGAAGAAAGGCGGCGAGATGGAGAGTGGTTATAAGATTACTGTAGGGCCTCCCATGAGACATGCAGCATGACAGTGGAGACACTGATGAAGTGGCAGCAGAGGCACAGATTGATGCTGAGTCTGAGAGATGAAGAAGAGCAAAATGAGATACTGAGAGTGAAGAACTAAATAGGCTCAGAACCCTCGTAGCAATCCATTTGATAGGGATTTCTCAATGTGTTTTTGCAGCCAGTCTTTCCAGAAACATACATTGATTTTGATTTCACAATCTTTTTATTAGGATTTTACATACAAATGTATTTCGGGAACTGGGTAGGAGTCATTGACCTTGCAACATACACCAGCTAGACATTATACCTTGGCAGTGACAATGATAAAGGTAATACAGCAAAACAATGCTCTCCTCCACATGCCCACAACCTGCCCGCCCTATTTTTGAAGGTTTAGAATTGGCACCTCATTAAGAATGAAAAAGAGACATGTAGAGAAGGTAGCTGTTCATATTTAGTCAGGAGTTGGTCTTCATATCAAGGGGAAGATAAAGTACCTCTTCTGCAAGCCCTAGGTTGAGAAATGCAGCATTTCTAATTGGGAAAAGGAAGGAAGGTTCTGCATCAATGTAGAGACAGCACATAATTGAGAGTCTGAAGCGTATGTTGATTGTTGATTGTCTGGCCTCAGCTGGAGAATTAAGTTACGTTGTGACGTTGATCCCACGCTTTGAATTGTGGGCGGACATAAGGCTAACATTACTTATGTAGGAGGCATGTCAGAGGGAGGCAGAGATCCTCTGCACGTGATAATAAAAAGAGTATGTTTTTAAAGGGTTAGGGTTAGGGTTCTTCTGACCTTGCTGGGAAGCACGTATTGGAAGAAACCCACACTTCATATTCAGCAAATTATGTGGTCATTTTTACAGTAGAACAATTCCTCTTCAAGTACACTATGTTTGATGGGGAAAAAGATACAGACATACTCAAAAGTGGAATTGTACAGATGTTCATCCCAGGAAATGCAAAGTCAGGACTCCAAACCACACAGGTTGATCACCCTTTGTTTCTTCATTCAAAAAGATATCCTACATACAGCAGGAACTTAACAACCAGATATTAGTGGATGTACCATTGTCCTCAGTTTTTTTCATTATTGCTCTATTATTCATCTGTACATCCTCACAAGGAAACTAATTTTGATGTCTGTGCTTTGTGTTTGTTTTAGGAATTATAAAAATAGTTGCATTAAAATATGCAAACTAAAGATATTGACGCTGGACCGATGCTAATGTATAAAATTGAGACTGGTCTCTAGGGAGATAGTTATGTGAACACTTCTAACCGCTGCACACACGCGCTTGTGTGTGTTTGTGTGCGTTTTTGTTACATGACAAATATGAATTTAACCTGACCTGAGTGTATGGAGGAGGAAGAGAGCTGGAGGGCCATATACGTTTTTACCCTGTGAGACTGGGCCACTTTAACAGAGATGGAACATTATATTCTATATATAGCATTATCTGTGATCGTGTGCATGCTTGTGTGTGTGTGTGTGTGTGCATGCTGTGTATGTGAAAAAGACCAGAAACGAAATGTCAGTTCATAAATAAAGGAAGCATGTGTTGCATATTAATGGTGTGTGAGTCCAAATATGTGTTACATGCTGCTAATGAGTTTGAAGCTGATAGGTCATTGCAGTGACAAATGGCTCTGATGAGGGAATGGTTTGTATGTAGGATGCCATTAAATGTAGGCTGCTTCTTAGAATAATGACGTTTTGTGTGTGTGTTTGGTTGCACATGTTTATCTTGTGTCAGTGAACTTGTATGAGCTGTAATTGCACTTTAAATTGTGAAGCTTTGGTTATTTGCGTCCAGTGTTGTGTAAGTTGACACTTAACAAGTGCTAGCTTAAATTTGAGGTCACAGTCTCAAAAAATTAGGTAGTTCACATTCAGCATGTGGACAATGTAGTTTATTACTGCCTACTTGTTAGGAAACAGAGATAACCGGTCCTTTACAAAATGTTGAACTTGGATTGATGAACCTTGCATCAGTTTGCTCGAGGCTTTAACCTCTGTTCATGATTTCCTGTGATATTTGTGATTGAATCTGTACTGATTTGTTCATAGTTAATGCTGCACACATGTAAGATGTAATCTCTTCTGCTAGGGGTCTGTCTATCAAAGAAAACAAAAAATGTGTGCAGAGTGTTGTATTGGTTCAGCTGCTCAGGTTCAGAGCAAGACCTTCTGGAGGAATAAAACAGTCAAGTCTTTTGTACTATAACCCCAATTTGGTAGACTCATTGTCACGTTCCTTGGGCCATTCTTGAGCAGTTCTTGCAGTTTGTCAGGGCACATTGTCCTTTTTATGGGGGCAACTGCCATTGGGGATTGGAGTTGCCATCAGTGGGTATACTTGGCCCACATGTTTGTTTGCCCACATGACGTTATTAATTTCACCTGTTGGTGGTTTTCATGCTGTGGCAGATCGGTGTACAGCAAATGTTTTCTGACACTGCCTTTACCACACCTAGATGATGAGATTTAGGCTCCATTAGTTTTTTCAAATCATTTTTAATTTTTCAACAACAAAAGGCTTAAAGGGTTAGAACGTACAGACTGATTTGGGAAACTGAGTTAGCCTCTCAGTGCTCACTTAATTCTTTGAGCTCTTCAATTGGATATATCTGGTACTGTCTTGCACACAGCGGATAAGACAGTCCCTAGGGAGGCCCATGGAACAGAGGCTAGCTTAAAAGGATGCAGGATTTTGGCTCTTTATACAGCACTGTAAATATGACCCTTTGCATCTGTCCTCTTGAATCATTTAATATAGAAATTCCACTCTAATGATGTGTCTCATCCTTGATTGCAAAAAAGTCTTTAGAAAAAGTTGAAGTGCATTTTGTAGTGCACATACACACACTAAAAATAATAACAAAAAAAGGTCTAAAGTAGATGATTAGTTCATAGATTAATCTCAATTGTAATATGTTCAAAATGTCCCCATGTTGTTATCCAAAGCTGTACTAACACACACACACACACACACACACACACACACACACATTCAAACACAAACATACAGTATTGTGACCCCATCAGTACAGCATCAGCCAACCGGATGTCTCTCTCTCTCTCTCTCTCTGTGTATGTATGTGTGTATGTGTGTGTGTGTGTGTGTGTTTACATCTGCTTTACATGACTCTGACCTTGTATCCTGTATTTTCTCTCATGTGTCTCCGTTGTTGTGTGTCCATCTGTGTGTGCATATGTGTTTCTATGTGAAATGACTTCAGTTTGTTACATAAGGAGATTATATTATGTAACCTTGTGTTTTCCTTTTTAAAAACCAGACCAAACAGTAGGGTTTTATTGTGTGTGTGTAAGCGAAAATGTTCATCTGTGTACGTGTGAGTGTACCATTGACTATGTAGCTGGCATCCACCTACAACCCCTGGGTGTTTTTTTTCCGTTGCTTCCGTATCCCAGTTTGCACCCAAGCGCACACAATGATACCCATACACGCATGCATGCACGCACGCAGGCACGCACGCAAACACACACACACACACACACACACACACACACACACAGAGCGCAGTTAACACATGCTGGGAGCAGGGTGAGGCACACAGCTGGACACTTCTGTCATTCTCTGCCCCTATGACTGCTCCCGACAATCCTCCACATGGTGATTTAAAAGATTTACATTGCAGTTTAAGATAAGATGAGACAGAGTCATTATCCATTTCCTCGTTCTTCAGGCATTTTGAAGTTCCGACCACCTCCAAAAGATCATGTTTGATTGTAATTGATTCAAGCTGTTCAACTAGTTATATTACTAGTTAAATTCTTCTGTTCTGTTTTACAACAGGCATCTTCACTTGTCCTTGTAGGAAAAGCAGTCAACCATTATATAATTACATTAGTGACCCAGGAAGTAGGTTTGTGACTGCATATGTTTGAACCTTTCATTTAGGCCTTTTAGCAGCCAACAGATATACACACATTTTCACCTCCCTTGTGTCTATCTGTCACAGAGAACACAGCTTTATGAATTGCGGACAATAACGAAGGCTTCATTAAAATTAAGCGTCTTGTGAAAACAGCTGATTTAATGCACACAAGATCATCGATGGGCAAACTTGAAGTGAAATGGTCGCATTACAGCAGTCTGATGGCAGTTAACCACTTCAGCATCCACAATTTGAGCCGGACCGATCCATGACTTTTGGGGCTTTATACGGATAAAAAAAAATTACAATATCAATATATGATGCATGGACCTACATTTTCTTTGCAGTGATCTATCAAAAATGATTTCAAACAGTTGAAGAAATGTAATGGAGGCAGGATATTTTACTGTTAACATTAAACTTTTTTGTGTAGAACAGCATTGTTCTGAATACTGTATGTGTGGTGTACTGATGGGAATTTAATAATTCGAGATAACCCCAAGCATCTTTTTCTGCATTTTAATCTCTCAAAAAAGCCTTTCATATTGGTGTGTATCAAGTGTTAAAACAAGAGGAACAGTCTGGTTAATTTAGAAAATTACGTCACTTTACTGAGATTTAGCTTTTAAAACCAGAAAGAGACAGACGTAAGTGTTTATGTCACATGACAATATAATGATATCCAATATATATATCCAATATATAACCCTAAAGAACAACATTTACACCGATACCGATATATCTATGATAGGCCAATGGATATGTTTTCCAGGCTCCATGCTATTTTCCATAATTACTGCTCCTCCTGGTGGATAAAGAATTGCCACTTGTTTCCACACATGGTGCTTATGGGCATTGGGACAGGGGAGGAGGGATCTAATTACAGCCAAAGACCCAGCAGGGATCTGCCATGGATCTGCATGGGCCCTGTCATGGACCAGCCGGCAAGATGCCTGCATCTGTACGAGGAGTGCATCTGCATAGTATCATATTCCACTGAACATAATGCTCCAGCATGTATTCTAGGACAATTTGTCCTTAAATGTTATAAATCCATCATAATGTATCTTTATGTGTATTACACAAATGCCACCAGACATTCAATAATCTTCATGCAATTCTATTATGACATTTCTCAGAATTTCCTCGACTGTTGGATTTTTTTAGATGACCTGGTCATTAACCTCTTACAGCCTTTTCTAGATAAGTTTCTTGTACATCTCAACTTTTGTCATGGTAACCTAAAGTTACAATTACGAAGGAAAACACCTGACATTGAGAAACAAAGTATAAAGATTACCAATGTTGTCGTTGTTTGCAGTAGTTATGAGTTGTTGACATTCAAATCCTTGGTGTAACACCTCCAGTGGAGCAGTGATGAAACCATTTTGTCTGACAGCACAGACTCCTTGCTGAGACAACACAACATGCTGTGTCCATTGCTGACCAGCCTGTCAGCATCACTCAGGGATGACAGCATCTTTTGCCCACAGTCTAGCCTGAGCCCGACACACTCCTAAACTTACTGCTCTACTAACCTCCAGCCCATCTCCTCTCGCCTCAGCCACTTTATTTTTCTCAGTCTTCCTCTGTCTCGCTCCCCTCCTGCTGTCCTAAATTCTATTCTGGCAATAATAGAATGACATTTATCATAATCTCTTTCTCGCTCGCTGTATTGCTCCCTCCCGCTCTCTTGTCTTGGTTTGCCACCCATCTTTTCTCAGCTGTCAGTTAGCCTTCGCCAACTCCTCCCCAGCCTCCCCACTACTCTCTGCCCCCTTTTCCCATCCATCTATCCATCCATCATTTTGACTCTTCACTTGTTAGTCACTATGTTGGTTTGAAGAGCTGATCCCCAACGCTTCTATAGGGGGGGCATTAATTTAAAACATGATTAACTCAAATCTCCGTGATTAGCACTGCCTCCCTTTAATATATAATATAATCCAGTTAAGCACAAATGGCACTGTCATGCTTCACGACCTGAAAGTAAACCCCACACTTTGTCTTAACATGTGACAAACCAAAACCTCCAGGGCCAGGAGCATTTAAATAATTGAAAAAACGTGTTGTCCCTGAATGCTTCAGCTTCTCACTATAAGCGTTTATGTTACATTCAAAGCTTTGATTTCTCAACAGGGATCCAGTCCATTCTGGATCAATAGCCCCTTTCACCCAGAGGCATTTACAAAGCTTTATTTTAAATACAGAGATTATCTTCCAAAGCAATAGTTCACATGTTGTCAGGATTTAAGGTCTTGCATCCCTCTCTTGCTTACACACAGTCTAACTTTCTGCTTTCCTTATTTTATTTGAAAGTGTATATTTTTTGTTAATCTAAAATGCATGTGTGATAATTTCACATCTCATTCAGATTACTTTGGAGACCCAGTTAACCTGTTGGGCCTCAGATTAAAGAAAATGACTAGTAGTTAGTCCCAGATGTAGCTCTAGTGCAGATATAAAATATGCTGGCAAAGCAACACAGTACATGAAACAAACACAGTGGAAGTTTCTTTATCAAGTCACTTAAAAGATGATAACTCAAGCATCTAATACAAGTGTCTTAATTTTTGTGATGTCTCTGGAGGTGGTCACTACACCAAGTATTCACAGTGTGCATAGCGTGTGTAGCACATGATCAGAGCTGCAGCAGCACCTTCAGTCCTACGACTGTCTACACAGAATGCATTCAGGACCAGTACTGAGTGTAGATCACCGGCACACGTAACTTCACTGATTGTGTATTGATCTCTGAGCTTTGCTAAACTGTGGGTGATCAACACTCAGTACACTCAGGCTGTGTGGATATTGTGTTAGTGTCAGGTGAGGAGGCTCACCTCTGAAGTAAACGTGTGTACCTGTTTGCTTATGTTTTGTTTCCTGTTTAAGATTATGCTACTCAGTGTCAATAACTGTAACTTTGAAATGGGTACTTTAAATACCTAAGTAGATTTTACTGTAATCGTTTAAAAAAATGTGATTAAGGGCTTTTGCTTTTGAATACCCTCCTCAAATCTTATTTCCTGAAAACATGGGCATTATTGTCTTGTCTTCAGTCTTAATTTGTGTTAGTTAAGGGTTTCCATGCTGGTGAAAACTTCTTGAAATAAAAAAGTGAATATGAGCACAAGGCCAAACTGTGCCTGTGGTTCATTATGTTCTCTTAGGCTTTCCAAGCATGAGAATATGCTGCCCATTAAATATCAGCATTGGACTTCTAAACATAAAACCTTGTGTTTTACTGTCAGGTCATGTCCTTTTGTTGGTTAGTTCAGATAGCGTTCTCTCTTGTCTTTAACTGTTTTATTGAAACAACACCACACTCTACAGTTTCAGGCGGTTTTGTGTGATTATTAGTTGCTACTTGGCATTGATCTCACCTCCGCAATGGGAACTGAATGAAAGTAAAGCAGAAATAAAAAACTGGTTGTTGAGTGCAAATAAACAGGAAAATCCCACAGTTCTCAAATCCACTGCAGTGTTTAATCTTCATGTTCATGTGTTCACACTACATTAAACTAGAATGTGTTGTCAGTTTTGACAACAGCTGCCATGTGACAGTGTGTAGTAATTAATATATATCATGACTTCAATAACAGCGTCACAATTTGGAGTCGCCACTGGTGACATTTAGTAAACTAAACCTTAACTGCTGCTAACTGTAGCTAGCTGCTGTTGGGTAGTTGGCTCAGTTAGCTTTGGAGCAAACACTCCATCCTGACTCATCCCCGGGTTGCCACGAGCCAAACCGAGCAATAAATCCACCTTCATACTGACCCCTTCATGTTCATGACAGGTGTAATGTCAGTCTTATGCACACCCCTGCAAACAAAGTATTACAGTTATTTATTCCTCTATGACAAACAATGTGTTTTACGATGTGTGACACTTTCTAGCCTAAAAACAAATGAACTGATGATTGCAATGGAGCAACATATGGCGTGCAACTATCTTTATCAAGAGTGTGCTTACATTACATAGTATTGCATACATTTTCGACCTTGATACATGCACACTTGTATGTAGTGGTTCGCACACTTCTTTCATTTTCTCTTTACCACCAACATTATGCTTTCTGTGACACCAGTGAGTTTTCTAATGTCGCCCCAAACACACCTTGCATTTACGATTTTTTCACCTGATCTGTTTTCAGAACAGCAGGTGAGCCACGATTGTTAATTATTATCTGATCAAAGCCAACGTGCCACAAAAGACTTTACAACAACCAGGTTGTACTGAACAGGATCTGTTCAAATCAACAGCATAAGTAGGGCTACAATAAATAGGAGGGGTCAAGTCACAATCTGTGTGTTTAAAGGTGGGATGCAAAGCCTGCGACACTAGACAGGACGGGAAGAGCCACGGCTCATTGTCCACTAGTTAATTGATCAGCCATGGTGTCGTTCTCTTGGATAAATTAAGAGATGCAAAAATGGGTCTCTGAAGTTTTCCATACAAACACTGTACTTGGATAGGCCACCCAGGGAGTATTAAGAGTAGTGTACGTGTGGGAAACACTGAGCTATCATCCAGAACAAAATTTTACAAAGCTTTTGCTATGGTCAGTCAGAATAACATTGTAATATGTACACTGTATTCAGCAGGTAAGGTTTTATACCTGTTTTCACTACTAGGTCATCCTTTTCTGCAACGTTGTGCCTTACTGCTGACTGACAGCTCACTGCTTACTGCTAGCTCACCAGGCTAATGGAACACCTTGGCTAAACTTTCTCTCTTCCCGCCTCCCAGTGAGCATCTACTTGTAACACACAACACACATCAACAGAGATGCCGGGCAGAGTCAGATAGAATGAGAGAATTTTCCGACCGGAGCCTGAAGCTTTACACCACATGGCCTGAACCTGACCCAACACACGTGATCCTTTTCGTTTTTACTACATCCTCCTCAGAGTGTCTGTTGCCCATTTCTGTAACAACTTTTCAAACTGAGACATTTTCAGAATGAAATATTTGCTCCATGTTACTTTGTCTCCTCCTGAGGCCTTAATCCAAGTCGTCTTGTTACTTTTGTTTATCAACCCAGCTGCTCCCTGCCTCTCTGAATCCATCTCATGGCCATTTCCTTTTTCTCTTACTATCTCTGTAATAGTAACGGTCATCTTCTCTCAATCCACCCTGCCCTTTTATCTGATCCACTCTTTTCACTCCCATGCCTTTTTCTCACACTTGTTTTTATGTGCATGGTTTAGTTAGTGTGAAGAAATTACAATTTTTGATGAACACATTTTGAAAAAATGCTTTTAATGTTCTTTCAAAATTAATAATAATTAAAAGAACACTATCGCTCTTCTCCTCTTACAATATGTTTGATATGTGGCTGTACATCAGACAGTGTATATACAGTGCAGCTTCCCTTTAGTTCCGTCTGTCTCATGTCTCATGGTATGTTATGATATCCTGTCATTATATGTTAGGTTAACTGATGTCATAAATAATTTCTTCTGACTTGACTTTCATTCATCACTTTTCATTTTAAACCATCACAGGTCTCTGTTTCCATTTGGGTTTTGATATAAATAATGAAAACTTAACAGGAACTACAGTTTTTAATGGCAGTTATATTTAAAAACACACAACACGCTTGTGGTATGCATGAAACCTTCTCTGAATCTTGAACTCAGCAAAAATGTTCTTTGGCCGTAAATAACAGAATTTCATTGATTCAGGTTCAGTTACAGTTAGTTCACAGGAGCAACTGCATCACACACTGCACACAGGGCAGCTGGCTTGGTGTTTGACCTTGTGTGTTTTTTTTTTCTCTTGATTCACGTGACCGCAAATCCCTGAGCTGTTTGTGTCAGTGCCCTGATGAAGTGCACACTGCATGCTGCACACTGCACACTGTACACCTGGCACTGTGATTATTACAACTCTGCAATTTAAATGAGATGTTGTTTCTGTCTCAGATTTTCAGACAACACTTTATTTTCTGATGTTTTTCTCTTTCAGAGATGCCTCACATTTGCATTTGGAATTAGGATTTCTTGTCACTTGAGTTAATTTTTAGTTACCCAAGCTGCTCTCATGTTAAGAGATAAAAATCACACATACTGATGCTTAAAGATTTTGTTTTGGGGTACACTCACTGTGATTGAAATTTTTGTCTTAAAGGAAAATGAAAAATGAAAATTCATTGTTAGACATGTATTGGAGAGGAGTCAATAGTGCAACTATGTCATTTAAATAAACTTCAGTTACCAAGCCAACAAGCGTGCTAACTGCCAGGAACACTCACCAGCTCAGAGAGCTTTTCTCCCTCCTATGATTGAAATGACATACAATCCTGGGAATAAAATGTGTGAACAGCTCTAGACAGAAAATAAAATGAACCTCAGTGATGCAGAGTAAAGACAAGTTAAATCAGGACCTAAAGCACATGCGTGTTTATTAATTGTGCTTGAAGGAAGAAAAGACACAAATATAGACTTATACACATATTTCGCTAATGTGAACTGAGCTTGGGCTGAGTTTGAAAGCTCAGGGGAATATGTGATCAGATCTTGTATACAGTATTCATAAATGAAATGCACTCACAGCTGCCTGTGGCTATGACAGTCCTAACTCTGGGAACCCACATTAAAATGATGTAAGAACAACACAGGCTGTATAGCGCATGTGAAGAATCTCGATAGAGCTTTCACTGCAGGATCAACATAGTGATTTCTTTTGCACAAAGTTCAAATACACATGTTTGTTTGCAGAAATGCTCTAAGGGCCTGGCGCTCACACAGGAAATGGGTGTGACGCTGGGTTGTTCAACTGAAACACACACACAAACGCATGCACACAAGTCTCCTTCTGTCTGGTTTCCTCTACTCTCTCTGTGTTTGTTCAGGACAAAAGAACGAAGATTGAGACTACCACATTTTCATTATCCCACCTACTGTCCTTCACCTTTGGTTGCTAGGTAGCGGCTGAAACCATATTGAAAATAGAACCGTAATTGTAACGATGTGCATAGAGTGTGTGTGAGTGTGTGTGTGTGGCTGTTCAGCCAGTCACTGCTCTGACATGTCTCATTGGGTACGTTGGATTGTGGAGGTGGTTGCATAACTGCTGTCTCGGCCAGTGCAGGACTCGTCTGACAGAGCCACTGTTTGACTGCCTGCTCCGGAGCCTTCTGGAGACGTTTCTGCTGCACACACACACACGCACGCACACACACACACACACACACAGTAACTGCAGAGTTCTCCATTCATCATACATGGCCCACTTGCACACATGTATTGTTTAAATGTATAATATCAGTTTAATTTCCTCTCATCTCCTCTCATTATTTAAAATGAACTGTCTTTTCGACCTCTTCCCCCTCCTTTTTATCCCTCTCCTCCTGCTCCTGCTGAACCTACCCCCCAACCCCCCACCCATGTCTGAAAGATTCATCAAGCCATTTACTAAACATCTCCTTTTCAGAAGCGCACAGGGCGTCCTTCCAGCAGTCTCCTCTCCCCTCCCTCCCCCTCATCTTTGTTTTCTTGTCTCCTTCCCACAGTGAGAGCAGGAATAGAGCAGTCAGATGTCAGCCTTGAATAGGTTTTTTTCATTTTGTTTGTGAAAGCTGATTGGGTCTCTGTGTTTCTGAGATACCTACCTGACCCCCTCTCTGCTCCTGCTTCTCCCACTTCTTCTCTTCCTCTATCTTTTCTCCCTCGATTCATTTATTTTTTCCCTATAAGTCTCAGTTTCTCCACCAGTTTTGCCCACCTGTCTTTGCTTCCCTCTCATCTCGCGTCTTCTCTGTCCCTTCTTGTCTTTTCCTTATATCTCCCGGCCTTCTCCTTTTTCTGTCACTATGTCCTCTTCCTCTTCCTCCTCCTTTCTTTTCTCTTCCGTCAGTTCTCCCACTTTCTCTCCCTCCTCTTGATCTCAGTACCAGCTTAATCTTTCCCCCCTCCCCTCTCTCTCTCTCTCTCTCTCTCCCTTTGTGTGTGTGTGTATGTGTGTGTGATATTTGTCTGTTTGTCTCTATTGCGTTGTGCGTGTGCGTGCGCACATCTGTAGATATCACCCGAGTCAGAGGCCCACCAGAGAAGCTGCAAAGCTTTAAGCTGTTACATAACAAATGTCCTCTTGACTTGGAAGTGTGTCATTGCTTTGGATAAGGGCCCCTTGTGGCCACTGCCTTAAGACCTCTCCAGGCCTTCCCTTGATAGCACTAATGCTCAGATGGAGGGATAAAGTAAGAGAAAAGAAGGGTAGGGATAAAGGGCAAACAATGGCGAGGAATTAGAGAGAGATGAAAAAGGGCAATGAATGAGGACAGAGAAAAAGGAGAGGTGAGCGACATGGAGGTGTAGGTACAAGGCTGACATAAAGCAGAGGTGAGGAGGTGCAGCACTTAGAGGGTCAGAGGTGACAGTCACTGGTGGGATTCAGTAGGAGGAACGGGAGGTAGAAGAAAGGGAAACGGAGCATCTCCGACGGACAGAGATAAAAGGCAGGGAGAGAGCAGGCAGATGGAGTAACTGGGTAATTGTCTAGACATAAAGGAGAGGTTGCTGTGCTGTCTGTCTGGGTGGGTTTCGTTTGTCCTCTAGTGTCACAATAGTTTAATTTATATGCAGTGTGTTGCAGAAGGCAGTGGTTACTATTTGCTGCTAGAGAGAGAACCAAATGTCACATGCTCCTGGATTGTAACAGAAACAATAGGCATGCAGATTTACCCCCTGTCAGACTTGCACCTCTTTATGTAAATATAATGGCAATCCAGCATGTTGAGCTCATCACATTAAAGTAAAGGTCATGATGGCAATCTTAAGGTTGCACCTAGTTTCCATGTCACTTTCATTATGGCTGAACTGAATGCAGTCAGATTTACGTAAAGACTGCATAAGCGCAATATAAAACATGCCTAGAGATTAAAACCTGTGCCTTGTTCTTCTGTGTGTAACGATTATGCACATGAAGGTAAAATCAGTTAAACTGTGAATCACTGTGAAAGAGCCAATTATGGGTGTAAAGATTCTTCTCATAGATCAGTCTATAAAAACTATTCATCCCCGTTTGGTGCAGACAGTGCAACAACAATCATACTAAGCACAGTTACTAGAGTTCTCAACGGCCTGAAAATTATGACCCGACCCGGCCCGCAGGGTTTTTAAGCCCGAACCCGACGCAGCCCGACACACCAGCATGAATTGTCTGCCCGAACCGGGCCCGAACCCGACCCCCCGCGCGCCTGCATTGTTGTCCTCATACACTACGCAGCGTCAGGTCTGCGTCAGCCCCTCCCCATGAAGCAGGCTGCTAAAAATGGTTAAGCTAAGCGCCGCAAAGTTTGGCTGCTTCTCATAAATTACACCCTCAATACTACTTCAGTAATATTAAAACATGCTTACTACAGTTTGTATCAGATCTTTGACTTCAGCCATGAGGGAGATCATGAACTTGGTTAAACTGTAAACAGTCTAAATTTTATGGGAGGCACTTTTTCTCTGGACCATCTGCAGTATTGAATAGGTTAGCCCAGCTGTCTCTCCGTCTGATTTCCCCCAAAATTAGACCAAATAATTTACAGTAAGCAGACCAGAGGAGCCTATGTTTGCATTTTTCTAGACAAAGTTTGGCAGTTAGCCATGTATCAAATATATCATATATGTATATTAGGGCTGTCAAACGATACATTTTTGTAATTGCAATTAATCGCATTTTGTCCATAGTTAACTCGCAATTCTCTGCATCTGCCAAGTGTTTGGCTTGCAAATGATATTTGAGACTCGACATACTTAAATGGTAACTCATTTTATGTCGACAGGACGTGCAGATAACTTTTGTCCTATCGACCGAACCATCTGGCAGTGTTATGAAAGTAAATTTGCAGTTCATAAGTCCTTTCTCCATTTCCTTTCGCTTTCGCTTTTCAGTCCACCGTGTTTTACCCGAACGCCATGCTTCTTCTTCTTCTGATTCCCCTTCTTATTCTTCTGCCACCCTCTGGATCAAGACAACAGGTGCCATCGACGGCCGTAAATCATACAATGCGCGATTCTTTTTAAAAGATACCTAGTGTTAATCGCGCGTAAAAAAAATGTATGGCGTTACAAGGATGTTGCGTTAACTTTGACAGCCCTAATGTATATCAAAGGAAGCAGATGAAGATCTTTCTTTGGATATTTTTTTAGACATTATATTCTGTGGTTTTTACTGATACTGGTGCAGAATCAGCAAAGAGAAAAATAATTGAGTAAAGAAAAATAGAAAAGCTGACCTCTGAAACAGAGCATGGCCTTCCAGATTAAGATCTAAAAAAATGCCAGGTGGTCCTGCTCATGGAAAAATGCATTTCATTTTCTTCATTTTGAGAACACAAAATGAAATTTCCTCGTAGATGCTATAAATGTGTACAGATTTTGCTTCCAAGCTTCCAGTTCATTTTACCAATGACTGCTGATTTTGTTCAAGTCTTTCTTAACTGTTGCTAGGAGTTATTTGTTTCATATATTTCTGCTTTTTTTGTACAGCCTTTTGTTTCTTCATGTACAAAACATTACTTTTTTATATAGATATATTTAGATACATGAGGCTGGCAATGCTGTGTTCCATGTCTGCAAGCGCCTTATGCTGTCATCCCCATGCACTAATTTTAAAGCACGCCCCATCTTTTTTTAACCAGTGGCATTGTTTTTTAGTTGTGTGAGTGTGTAACAGCTTGTTTGTATGTGTGTAGGGGATCAGGCAAGGTGAAAAGAAAGCCTTGTTGAAATCCATCAGAGATTCTCTTCATTATATGAGGGCAGACGGGCAGAGAGCCAGAGACCTGTTAACGGCGTGTGTGTCTGTCTGTGCGCGCGTGTATGTGTGTGTTCAAGCCTGTGGTGAACAGGGCTTTGATTGAAATGTCCCCATCAACTCTGCTGTCCTTTACAATCATCTACACAGCATGAGGCCAACCCTTCAGCAACAGCCAAGACACACAAGAATCCAGGTTACTGAGAAGAACCAGATTAATGCAGGAAAGCAGAGATTATGAATACATGCATGACATGAAGTGCCCTGGTTGGTATGATTAGGAACCCCATAACATTCAGTTTTAAATAAATAAATCGTAGATTCTGAATAAAATATTTTGTATGACTTTGTGTAAAATATAAACAAACCAACATGCTGTGAAATAAGGGAATATATTATTATAACTGACCACTTTATCACGGAATGTTCTTTCATCATTCATTTTTTGTATGAATTTTGGAATTGAATTTCATTGGATATCATTTTTATAAAATTGTCTTAAGCATAGAAGTTTATTCTTGATTTGAGATCAGCATGTTTAACACAGAAGTCTCTAGTTAAGGTCCATTAACACTTCTTTTTGAGCTTTCAACTGAGTTTGTACATATAAAGCCAGCTTGGTGTTTGAGGGCTCTATCATAAGTCTGGCGCAAAGCAGCGCACAGCGCAGGCGTCATCGCTAGTTTCAGACTGACGCAGTTGTCATTTTCACATCCAGCACCCAGGTTGTGTAAATAGCAAATGTGCTTGTGCCCACCTGTGCGCCCCTGGGCATGTTGGTCTTAAAGTGAGGTGTGGTCAGACGTACTGATGGTGGATTTCTATCTTGAGGCAGTAGAAAGTGACAGCGCCATGGACCAACAAAAAGCTGGTCTAAAGTCAAAAGTATGGTTTGTTTACTGCTATTTAAAGAGCACATTAGATGCACCTACATGCATCTAATGCAGGTTCACACCGTTCATACAATCTGATTTTATGATTTGAGAGGCTGCTTTCAGTTATTTTAAACTTTTCCTTGAACACACTCATGTCACTGTGACAAATATTGTGGCACATTAAATCAGTGAAACTGAAAGCTGTAGATATAAACTCTCCAAAGGGAATGAGTCAGGAGCTTTAAACAGTCAATGAAGTTTATCAGCTGATCTTGTGCGCAAATGCGCATATTAATGTAGAGATCTACATATGGTTTCTGCTGCTGGGTGATCGCTGCAGGTAATGTCATTTATGTTTTCCTCACTAAGGACGTATTTTTCCCCTCTCATCCCACCAGTTATTGATCAGGATGATACTTTTTATGAGCCGTCCCGTCGGATCCATGGACTGAGAATCGCGCACACAGAGGAACAGCACTCCTCCTCCTTCTCAGTTATATTTTCATATGCAGTTTAACAGAGTTGTTGATGGGACAGGTGATTGTGAACTGGCGGGGCAGAGGGTCCGGTAGCTGAGGATAAGCACTGATCATGCCACTGGTTAATATGTGCCAGGCCCTGGTGCACCTGGCTCTTTAAGGGGAATGGGAGATGACACTCTTCCTCTTTGGGTGTTCCACCCAAAACAAAACCATGACTAATTCATACTCAAAATGCTACCTCTTTGTGCCGTTCACCGCACTTTGTGCCCAGATTATCCACCCTTTAACTAGCAAAATAGACTTGGACACGCCCTAAACACACTGGCGCACTGCGCTCAAGGCAATGTGCTTACACGTCTAAATAGGGCCCTGAGTGTGTTTGGGGTAAAGCAAGCTTTTACAAAAATGATGACGTAACCCATAGAGTTGGTTCTTTGTTGCAAGTTATAAAATGTGAATCTTAAGTCGTCTCTGAAATTCGCTGTGATTGTTACTTTACATGCCAATTAGGCCAAATACCCAGCAGAGCTGTCATTAACCTGGTTTTCTGTTGTTTTTGTTTGACAAAATTCACACCATGAAATAATGATGTCAGCTGACTGTCTTTCCTACTCCTAAGGAGATGCTACCGGATGAGGTTAAGCTGTTCTCCTATTGTTTAAGTGTCTCACTGTGGACAAAAGTTTCCACTGAATTTATCTATAAATGCTTGTGTGCTGAAAAGGTCTAGGTGCCACATGAATATTGTGAAAGTATCAAAAGCTCAATCAGGACTTGTGTGAGGATGTGATGTCACACTATACAGTCACCCCGTTTAGACACTCCCTCACCACAGCTTGAGTTGCAAAAATACCTGGAGAGATGTGAAAACATAGTGGGCAGTGCCTGCTTAGGCCTCTGAGAGCTGACCAATCAGAGCAGACTGCGCGTTTGGGAGGAAGCATTCGGTCAGAGAGTGAATGGAGGAGCTGCAGTCTGAGAAAAATGTGTATTTGGAACATTAAACCATGTAATCATAATGTGGTTCCTTTGAGATGACACTATATAGACACTACTGTGAAATAAAAACGCATACAAACAAAAACAACATTACCTAACATACAGACACTGCTAATACAAATACAGACAGCTTGCTCACCCTCTCCCACCTACACCCTGCCCTCAGCTGTTGTACAAGAAAAGCTGAACACAATGGCCTGCATAATAGATCCATTACATTTGCAGAAGGAGCAATTGGAGCAGGTTGTCTGATTGTAAGTGCACACGCATTAAAGGCATAAGCAGGTTGTTTTTAGATGAGAAAATGAAGATGTCCTGAAGCAGCAGAAGGAGATAATGAAGTGATGTCAGAGAACAGGAACAGTTATTCTGGTCTGATGGAGCTTGTATTAGAATGACGTCTGTATCCCATGGCAGAAAATAACCCTAATTTTCATATGCATATTCACACCCAACCATCATGTTGACGTTCACACATTGTGGATACACAGCCATCATCACAAAAACATTATCATTCACAGACCACTTGAGGTTACCGGCCTGAATGTTCCAGCTTATTGATGTTTTGTGATTCC
The DNA here is from genome assembly GCF_900880675.1 of Sparus aurata. Lineage (NCBI taxonomy): Eukaryota > Metazoa > Chordata > Actinopteri > Spariformes > Sparidae > Sparus > Sparus aurata. The sequence goes on along the minus strand of NC_044195.1, from coordinate 5,437,017 downwards.
TATCAGTCTGAGTTAATTGCAGTGCATTTGTAATGATCACAGTAGACGCGATTGATTGCAGCGGTTCATTGTACAGTACAGAATCCATACTGTGCAGGACGTGACGAGCAATACCACGCAGAGGTACTGTGGGAATCAGTTATAATATCTTTTATTGGATGATTCAACCAAATACAATCAGTGGGCACGCACTGAAATATCTGCACACACATGCCACCCACAGACTCACAGACACTTCCAGTCACGGAGATCAATTAATCATTCTGGTTTTGCACGACTCGCTCAAAGTGTTGATCAGATTTTTTTATCCACCACGACTTGTTTTGCTCCTTCACACTGACTCCATTTGTGCCTCGGCACACTCTGTCTGTTTTAACTCTCAATGAACGTCATCAGTGCACAGTGTCTGTGCGCAATTTAGCACAAGAGATAGTAAATCATGCTGTAAGACTCTCTCACACACACGTCAGGATTTGGAATAGCTTTATTTTCCCCTTCAACTGCACAGACGTGATATTTTACGTTCATCCAATATGGGAAGTATTTAAAAAAAAGGGGGTTTTGAATGTGAAAACTGCTGCTTTAGTGTGACGTTGAAGCCACAATCGAGTAAAACAAAAAATATGCTTCCAAATTTTACTACACTTGACCTCCCTTTTTTTATTTGCCCTCTTCTTCTTTTTGAAGTTCTCCCTGGCAATGATGGCTCCTCAACACATCTCACAATGATTGCAGTTGAATATTTTGTGAGGTAAATTTTAGATGTTTATTTTTTGTCTGCACATCATTTGTTCATTGGCGGAGCAGCGGCAACATAGCCCAGCAGCCTGTTCGCTGTGGTGGTGGAACAACTGGCCGATAATCTGCCTCACTGGCTCTGTCACTGGCTCGCTGTTTTTACAAACCAACTACGAGAAAGCATAAGAACAGCCCATTAACACCACATAGCCATTGAACATACAGTTAGGAAATAATAATGATAACAGAGATTTTTGTCATAGCCCTGGTAACTTTAGTCTGCTGGACAACAAGAGAGAGGGAGATCAGTGGGACCAGGGCTGAGAGGGAGACCAGAGACACTGCAGTTGCAGAGAAGACCGACTCCGGAGGATGAGTGACCCCGTCAGTTTGGCCATTTTTCAGCCAGTGGCCTGAAAAATGGCCAAACTGTATGACAAACAAACGTGTGCTTACTTTTTTTTGTATCACATTGAAAAAACAAGTCATTTTTTGATTTGGGATTTTGGATGCTTGATTGAATATCAAACGAAAGAATAATATAGAGAATGATACATTTTGATCGCTTTTCTGAATTTTAAGTCTTTTTCTTTTATTTATTTTCGTGTGAGCTATGAAATTGAATGACTAATGAAACATTTTACTTTCACATCCTTGTAGTTATTCTATCAATCCGTGGTGTGGGGTTATCTGGAGGCGCTGAAGGTAGATCATTCGCTGATTCACAGCCTGGTGTTTGCAGTTCTGATGCTAGAGGTTGTATGATATACAGAACATTCCAAGGCTTTAACTCTATCCCGTGCCGAGCTCAACTTTGGGGAACCTTGACATGAACACGCACTGTCAACCAAAACAAGCGGTCTAGACATTTCTGACCTTAGGTAGAACAGAGCCATTGTGAAAGACATTTGAGTTTCATGTCTATGGAGCCCCATACAGTTAGGAGTAGTAAGAGATTATTAGTCTGTATACAGTTGAATACATCAATCAAGACATTCTTAGTGGTATGAATGGGTTCACTATTAAAAATTTTAAATTCTTGCCATTAGTGTGTACCATGCTCTAAATGCCTGTGTGTGTGTGTGTGTTTATGGGTGTGTGTGCGTGTGTGTGTGTGTGTGTGTGTGTGTGTGTGTGTTGGCACAGGTCTGGGCCGCTGTGCTGACTGTGATACACAGCGGCCCATCCTTTGCTGTGGATTAGTGGCTGTAAGACTATGGATGCGGTCGGCAGCGCAGTAATCTATTGTGGTAATCTTCTGCCAATGTGCTGAGGGATCATTAGCTAGATCATAGGATCAGATTTGGGACTGGATTTATGCAACTGCCAGGTGCTGGTCTGGTGTGTTCAGCAGACTGTGTGTGAGAGCATTGGGCACAAGGTTAACAAGTTGCATAAACAAGCTTGTCAATGGATGGAAACACTGAGGCAGGGTGCAGGCACAATGTAGGGATTGATAAACAAGTGTATGAGTGTGAGTTTAGTCACAGTTGTAAACTGATTTTCACATATATGGTTCATTGCCTGGTTCACTTCAGTTAGAGTATCCAGTGTCTGTGTTACAGCTGCTGAAGGTCACTGTGCAGGACAGGCTAGCGGGGCTCACTGGATATAGACTGTTGGTATAAGCCTGCCATAGGTATCTGCATCCCTTTGGGTATCAGTATGTTACTGCTTTCAGTGCATAACAGCTACCTCGCAGCTAGCAACCTACACGCTGTAGATGACAAGCCTACCCTAACACTAACCTGGTCACTTCTCGTCCTCAGCTGTTATTTTTCTGTGACCTCATCTCTTGAGTTTATCCAAGAGTCCATCTCCTCAGCCTTTTCAAAGCATCCCACACCTGTCTCTTTGTTTTTCTAACTGTGGTGTTGAGACTGATGGTCAGACAACTGAGTCTGCCAAGCAGACTGCCCAGCCACTTCAGCTTCACAGCCCCTGTTACTGCTGGGCTGTTTATGTCCAACATTGACCAACGTCTGGCCACAAAACTTCTTCAGCGGAAAGGTTTTAAACATGGTCTGTCCCTTATTTTGTGTTTTCTTGTGAAAAGACCCTGTTGTAATGCCTCACTAATATGACTCTACTTTAACCATAATATACAGTCTAATGACATATTTAATTCCACGTGAGAGCCAGTTTCTGCTGTATTGTTTGGCTCTGGCTGTGTGCATGCTGTATAGTTGCTACTGAATGAAGAGACAGCTGCAGTAAACACTTCATGTGCTGTCTCAGCCTGTTCAATACAATGACCCATTGTTGTCTAACCATTTTATTCTGCTTTTGCTCTTCTCTGCGTTGCCACTTGTTGCATCTCAGTCCTCTTTTCATCTCCCATCTGTCATATATTCTGTCATTCAGTTTGCTCCTTTTTACTGTATTTTTTATTTGTGTCAATTTTTTCTACCTCCACTTTAGAAATCCTTTCATTTTTAACTCCTTCTCTTAAATTGTCTTGTCTGACCTATCTTACGTCTCCTCTCTTTTCCTCTCAGCGTTTTCTCTTCAGCATCTCTCCATCTGTGCTGAGATTTTTCCCTCGCAGCAACTCAGTGATGGAGAGAATGATCACATCTGAGCTAAAGAGAGCGTAGAAGTAAAACAAGCCGGAGAGAGGGAGATGAGGCTTAAAGCAGGCTGTGGATTATAACTGATAGATGCCCTTTTAGGCCAAGCAGAGCACTGCATTAAAGGCTTTATGAGGACGTGGCCATAGTTTCCTGGATGGCATCGTGTGTCATGCACTGAGATGTCAAAGTGACAGTGGAAACATTCACATAATGCAGTGCACGTACATGCACACACTGGATTAGTAATGACAGCCACAGCAACGTCAGTGTTCCCAAATGTCCATGCCCCAAAGCATCACTAACATCCATGGCCGCCCCCGCCCTGCTCTGTCCACCTAAATACCCGCTGACCTGCTTTCTCTAAGCTCGTCTGTCCAGCCTCCTCGCTGACCAACTTAATAAAAAAGACATTTAGTGGGACAGTTATGTGAAAAAAGATAAATAAGCAAACTGCCTTTACTGGAAAGTCTGACCTTACCATCTCCCTGTGTCTTTCAGTGTGCTGGGAGTTGCGGGATTATTGGAATTGGAAATCAATACATGTATGTGTTGTGAATGGGACAAGGCAACGATTTTCAGCTCAGCCCCTGACTGTCTCTGAGGTGTCACTGTTGTGTTTGGCCTATCCTTCTATCCTGTGTGATGTATACTGGGCTCATTGTTTTTTATTTTTATTTTTTTGCCATGAAATACACCAGACTTAATGTTCACCTGTTACTGAAGAGTATTCCCAACACAAGGTCCAACTTATTACTTTCCAAAGCTGTCAGGCACATCTTGTAGTCATCCACAGCAGATGATCGCCACGTTTAAACTTAACAGCCCATTTCAGCTTCAATACGTCCTGGTCAGAATTAAAAAAATGCCCTTGAACCCTCACACACACCAACGCGGCATTTTTCATTGATTCTTGTGGGGTTTAGAGGACTTTATTTGAAAATAGGGAAAATAACACCTGTTGTTCTGAACACTGCAGGATAAGCCTGGATCAGTCAGTGAAACTACTGTTGATGTTATTTAACAACTTTAAAAAAGTGGATGTTGTGTTAAGTTTCTCACGATTAATCAGTTTTACCTGTATTTTATGTCTCCACTTCTTCCTCTTCACTTCTGAAAAAATAAGTGCGTAGATAATGCAATATCATTATTAATGATAATTGTTTTTCAACACATACAAATGTAATGTCAGTGAGGCTGGTTGAATTGATAAAATAGAAAGAGGTTGTTGAACAACCTGCACAGCTCAGGAAATGCTTCCATTTATAGACAAAGCGAAGAAAAGGTGGAGAGGTTAATGATAAAATCCCTCATAAATTGTTTCATGAAAGAAATAATTTAATGTTGGCGCAAAAGTTATTTTTTTATTTACCTGGTTTAAAAATCTGACCTTTTTTCTGCTTTGTTTAGATTTAATAAAAGCTATGGATTTATATCACCCGGACAGTATCAGCCATTTCAATAGTAATGCCCTTTAGCGGTTTGGATGACAAGATTAAAAATGGAATCCAGATGACATTGTTATAGCATGATGAAGTCCACTTAGGCAGGAGGTTGGGGTGGGCGGATGGGTTAAGACTTTAACATATGAGACTGCTGTTTGTTTCCTGTTACTAAGCATTAGTCAACATGTTTTTTTTTTTTTTTTTAAAGCATCACTATGATCATTTGTGAATCGATCATGAAGTGTTTATTATTGTTACTGAGGCGACAAAGGTCCTCTAACATTAACAAAGTAATGATTTCAAACCACGACAGTTTCCTGTAACATATAGTGTATTTTAACCAGAACAATGACTTTTCCTGAAACCTGACCAAGCCTTAATGAACCACAGCTCTGCCACATCACTAAACTGATTTATTTCTCAACAGTTTTCAGAAGGGACAGGCAAATAATATCATCCTGCTGATAGTGCCATCAGATCAGAAAACGCTGTGTGATTCCTTTCTCCTTAAGAGAATTGTTTTTCACTTTATATCTGTATCCACAGTATGTTTCTCCTGACGCTCCACACCTACCAGAGTCTCATGGTCTTTCTCATGTGTCTCTGCCTGTTGTGCAATTTCTCACCTACAACCAGTCCCTACCTGATCTTTAAGATCCTCGGAATGAGGAAGCAGAGCTGAGGCCTCAAATCATGTTTAGAGGACTTTGTGAGAACATTTAAAGCCTGAAATGTAGCTCCCTCATTGGATCTTGTGTCACCACAGTGTGCGTTCAGCTGCTTCCTGGGAGTATTGAAAGGAGGCCTAACAGTCATGTACTGAAGACACACAGGATATGTACCAGTTTGGATGCAGATTTAATAACTGAACAAATATGTGTGTGTGTATGTGTGTGTATGTGTGTGTGTGTGCGTGTGTGCGTGTGTGTGTGTGTGTGTGTGTGTGTGTGTATGTGTGTGTGTGTGTGGGGGGGTTTTCAGTATAGAAGTAAAGTAAAGACAGAATGGACCTTTATTTTATTTGTAGTCTGACAATAGGTAAGCTGTGAACAACAGAAGCTTCAGCAGGCTGCCACAGCTTGTTATTAAACTGTGATTCACTGCTTACCTTTGCCGATCACATAGAAATGACATTAATCATTGATTAGTGTCTGGTATGTAACCACAGATTGTTGGTGTTGAGGCTGAGTGAGCCCGTAAAAGGATCCACCGGGAGTCTGGAAACCTGGTTTTCCAGCCCAAGCTCAGGTTGCCCTCAATGCCTTCATGTTCATTATAGATGATGATGTCAGGTTACTGCTCTGTCTGTACGTCTTTGACACGGCTCCTCACACACTCAATACTTCACACACAATATTAAGTTTCACACAAGCTGAAATGTCATACAAAGCATACAGTATGACAGACAATCAATGTATATGAAAAATCTGTCTGTCTGGCTTCATGTGTACAGCATAAGACTAAAGTTAGCGGCATGATGGGAGGAAATGCATTCCTCTTTTATCTCATTCAAAAATCCTCTCACAAAGCCATGTTTTACTACTATATTTCAATAAAGTGTTCTGGGTATTAGGACACAAAGCTGAGAAATCACAGATGTTCAGAAATCTGGACACATTTTCATCACATATCAGCTCAATCTGTCTGTCTGTGATTGGTAGTGGAGATTTGGCACATCCAGATCCTCTTTGTACTTCAGAGGATGTGGATGGAACCTTTTTCCACAGCATAGTGAAAGAGGAAAAGAATAGATGGAAATATGGAAATAGAAAGTGTGACTACTGATCATTTTTGTGTTTGGACCTGGAGATCCTGGGCTCGCTTTATCAGCTCAAAAAACCTGATGCTTTGATTGCTTAGGCCCTTGATTTTGGATTGATGACCCCTTCAGGAAATGTTGTGGGAGGTCCATGATTTTCTTCTTATGTAGAGACCCCAGCTGTAAAACCTAGTTATATAACTTATTGTTATATGCTGTATATCTGTAATTGATGTTGATAGTATTATAGTACATCAATGTTACTGTAGTAGTAGTAGTAGTAGTAGTAGTAGTAGTGCTTGTAGAAATAGTAGTAGTAGTACTTGTAGTAATATTATTATGAGTGTTATTATTTTTTGTAGCGTTGTTGTTATTTTCGTTATTGTTTTAAATATTCAGCAGTAGGGTCTGTGGACCCCAGACAGTGAAGAAGTAAAGCCCTTGTCTACATATTAGGAAGAACAAAACATTTCAGTATTTCTTATTTTGACACGTATGAAAGACAAAATAAAACTGTCAGTGGATTTCTGTGGTTGATTGGTATGCTGTGTTATGTAGGTGTTTTTGCCACCACCACTTTATCTTCATTGTTTTTGCTTCCATGTTCAAGGCCATTTAACTTGGAAGCAATTTTAGATATTGAAGACAAACAACCTTTACTGCAAATACACCTAAATCTGTACATACCAAATGGAGTCAGCAGGGGAAAAGCCAGCACGCAGGAGACGGGGCCCACTCTCTGCATTCAGCCCAGCGTGTAATTACTGCTGTCATTTACCGCTGTCATTTCAGAAGAACCATTGCAGCTCATTACAAATCAGTGAAAAGCCATTATCAGGGCCCTCAGTAAAAATCACATGTTGTAGCGCTAATGAAAGTTAACTTAACATCGACATTTGCTTACCGAGCAGAAATGAAGATGCCAATCAGTCTGTCGGTAGCTGGAGACAAAAAGAAAGGGGTGTTAGCAGGGTTCCAAAATACTGTAGGTGTGTGTGTGAGCTGTGAGAAGGGTACGTTCTAGAGTATATAGAGACAGCATTACTGGTCCTCTGTACAAAAAGCTTAAAATAGGCTGAAGTGGTTGGATGAGAGAAGAAACATTAAATAAGATATACGCATCTGTCACCTTTGGAACAAGATGAACAGATATTCATTAGCTTCTGGTAAAGATTAATTATTTTGATATAAGTAATCAATTTATGTGTCATGGCACTTAAGAGAGAATCGCCCACATATTAGAAGGGGCCATGTTAGCAGGGGTGGATTATGTACTCTGCTGGATTTATTGCTGTTTGTGAAAGTTCTCCACCTCAGAGTGCGTGGACCCAGTGTGGATGGGATTTGCAAGAGAGAGAAGATTGCAATGAGGAAATAAGCAGGTATTCAAGGGGAAATCAGTCAGATGTGGCAAGAACTTTATTTATAAAGCATTTTAAAAAGGACTAACGCTATCAACAGAATGTCAAGTCACATCCGTCTGATGGTCTCCATAATTTCTACTGGGGGTTGTAAACTAGGTGAGTTTTGTGCTCAGTCTAATAGGTAAACAGAACATAAAAACTCACAAAATGACAAGAAACAAGATATTTTAACAATCATTTTTTGAACAAAACAGAACAATAAAACCGTACACCATCTATATTCCGACTGGCTCTGATGCCATTTAATGCCTCTCCTGTGTCCATCTGCTGTGTCCTCTCACCCCTGCAGTCAGCAGTTTTGAAGGTACCTGTGTATTCTGGCCATTTCTTGCAAATTACACCTTTAAATATAGGCTTGCATGTCAAAGTGAAGCACTTTGTTAATAAACATAGTATCTCATGACAGTAATTCACACTACTAGTGGACAGATGCTGTTGTTTTTTTTTTCCATCCAACTTGAATTTAAACACAATCATTAATGAAGTTTAAGATCACAGCGGGCAGCAGTTCAACATTCCTTTGTTTTGTGAAATGTGAAGGTTTGTCTGGCTGCATTAACCTACGCTCATATAAACCCCACCTGCTGCGCTCCACTGCTCTCTCTCTCTTTACTGGTGGTGCTGCCATGCTGTGTATATTTCTGCTTTCTTTTCATCACGTATGTGTTTAATGCCTCCTAATGTATTGATAATTCAGGTTGCAGTCATGAGCTGCTGTCTAACTAAATTCAGGTGCTGAATACAGATTGTGGCTGCTACCAAATTAGAAAACTGCTTCAAACATTTCACATTCTGATGATGAATACTGTGATTATTTTGTGATTATTTTGAAAACTATCAAATAATCACATAAGAAGCTGGACCCTAAGCATTTCTGGCATTTTTACTTAAAGATAACGTAATTATTAAATGATTACTGAAATGGTTGGCAGAATAATTTTCTGTCGATCGAATGCTTGAGTAATTGATGCATCATTTCAGCTGAGCGGATGAGCCTTTTGAAGGGTGCAGGACAAAATTATTCGTATGTTGCCAAGAAGACAGACAGCTGTTTCCTCTTTTAGTGTGTGAAACCTCCTTCTTCCTCTGAGCATTTTTAAATGCTCCGTTTAAATGTTTTCACACTGTACAGTATGGAGGAAATACATGTGTTGATATATATATATATATATATATATATATATAAAGCTTCTTGGCCTCATTCTACAAAACCTACAGACAAAAACACATCTGCATGCACGGAGCTTCCATCTCTCTTCTGAAACCCTTCCTGCAGGCCAGCTCACCATGCAGGCTAAATAAGGATGTGTGCTTTTGAAGGACCCTGAGAAAATAAAAGCAGCTCGGGCCAAATTTAGAGACTGAGATTACATGGTGGATCGGCTCCTCTGCAAAAGAACACAAAACAAAGTGAAAGAAAAAGCTGTGAAACACTCCTACAAGCCCCCAAAATATCAAAATCCAGTAGTCCATCTCTTGTACATTTAAAGAATGAGCCTATGAAAATTTCAAGCTGGAAAGTGTAGAAACTGTTCGTGTACCAACCATGTCAATTTGAACAACTCTATCAAATGCTTCTTTCAAAAGCTAAAAGGGATATTTGTATCATACAGTGACTGTGTTAAATATATAACTAGACATAATCATTTTCTTTAAGAGTGAATCGTACAACATAGGAGCTCTGTTAGCTATATTACATGCTGAGAATATAACTAATCCCGTTTCATCATCCCAAGGAGTCACATCTCATTCTAGTGTTTGATATCTTTATTCACTCTGGAATGAGAGAAACATTACTGATTTTTTGTTTCAACCTCAGATCTTTATTTCTGTGTCTTCACAAATTCATATCCATAATCCATGTGATTATAATGCATTCTTTTATTCTATTTTGAATTGATCAGTTTCATGGTTCTTTTTAATCTTGTATTTGTTTTTTAGTTTTGTTTACCCTTTTGTTGGCATTAGTTGGCAAAACCTCAGACCACATACACTAGTGCACTCTCTACTGCTCCTCACTTTACTGGCTTTCAAATATTGCACCACCTCCATCTATTGGCCTAAAACCACATGACCATTTCTCAAAGCCATTTATGGCCAATGCCTTTAACTGTGAATGCAGCACTGTGTTGTATATTGTTTTTTCACGTTCCTCCCCCCCTTCGAAATAAACTTCATAAATGCTGTTTGATCCTGATGAGATACAGAGGCTGAAATCAATGTGTTCGAACAGTAAAGTTAAATGGGCATTCCAGTATTTTAAAGCCTGGACACTATATTCACATTTTTTTGTTTGTAAATGATTCATATTTACCAAAAGTTTTGGAATCAGTCCAGTTGATCGCCTCAGCTTGTCAATGCAACATGGCTGCAACATAATCTTGTGGACCAACTACAACCGTTGGCAATACATCGACTGAAAGGGCTTGCTTTTGCCACTGGCTGGCTCAGGTTGTCATTCAAAGTGTCTGACAACATTAGGGAAACGTTTCATACAGATATAGACCTTTTTGTAAAATAATAAGATATTTTTTTCCTACAACAAACACAAGTATTTTATAGTATCAGATTTGCTTGCACAACGCAGAATAGGCAACAGCTGTAACAGCTCACCTTGCAATAATCAGAAGGAGACTTCTCCTTGAACAAGACATGTGTTTTCTGAACAGTCTGATTATTCAACAACAAGGTCCGTCTCTGTAGGAATTCTTTCTGTATTTTTGTCAGACACAGAATAACATCCTCAACGTGCCAGTGAAGAAAACAACTCTTTTTTTCTCTGTTGTCTTGGCTGCCAGCTGAGGTGATCTACCTGACTTATTATACAACTTTTGCAAAGTAAGAATCATTTACACACTGAAACGTGTAAATTAAAGGTCCAGGTTTGAAAATAGCAGAATTCCCCTTTAAAATTGTTCTCAAAACTACAAATCCATTCAAGATATACCAACAGTTTTGCATATAAAAGCAATATTTTTTTCAAGATACAATATTGATTGTATAACTAGAGGTCAATATTTTGTAGTTACACTACTGATGGAAACCAAAGGAGTGTTGTATGTATTTTTGACTGTTCCATAAATCTGATTATCTGACTCTTCTTAACCGTCCGTCTTTGTCTTTTCCCAGGATCCCTCAGTGCAGAAGATGGGTGGAGGTAGAAAGAAGACTGTGTCCTTCAGTAGCATGCCCTCTGAGAAGAAGGTAGTTTATTATCATATAGTAACATGATAAAAAAGTATGTTATAGCTAAAAATGGATCATAAAGTTGTGTTGTGGTTGGTTTTGTATCCCAGGTGAGCAGTGCAGCAGACTGCTTGGCGTTCATGCAGGGCGGGTGTGAACTGAAGAAGATCCGGCCCAATTCCAGGGTTTACTGTCGTTTCTACACCCTGGACCAGGACCTCAGCTGCTTACGCTGGGAGCCGTCTAAGAAGGATTTAGACAAGGCTCGTCTGGATGTGTCCACCATCCGAGAGGTTCGCACTGGGAGGAGCACAGAGACATTCCTCCATAACGGTCCTCTGTCTGAACACCTGGCTGAGGAAGCAGCCTTCTCTATCATACATGGGGATGACTACCAGGTATCATATTAATGTTTCATCCTTACAGATCTACAGTGGATAATCTTACAGTCCTACAACCTAATTTGTGTTCCCATTCGCCCAGTGATCTTTTCTGTCTTTCCCTCCCTGCAGTCTCTGGACTTGGTTGCATTGTCGGCAGATGTGGCCAACATCTGGGTGACAGGCCTCCGCTACCTGTTGGCCCACCCCTCAGTGATTGGGGGGGCTGGAGGAGGTGTTGTAGGAGGAGGAGGAGTATTGGGTGAAGGTGGGGGTGTGGCTGTAGAGGGCAGCCTAGGAGGCATGATGAGGAGTGAGTGGTTGGCAGCAGAGTTCGCCCAGGTGGATGAAGATGGCCATGGCATCGTGTCAGAGGATGTGGCAGTCGCCACTATCTGTAAACTGTACCCGGGTATCAAGGAAGCCAAGGTGAGGGGTAGAATGGCTGGGCCTTCTGAGTATGAATAGAGTCATTTACAGCTGCTGCCACTGTTTAGCTGTCAACTATAAAAGTAACTGCCAGCTATTTTGTTAATCATTTAACTGGTTTGAATATTTTTTAGAAGAAAAAAAGTCCAAATTGTCTGAGTCAAGCTTCTTAGATATGAATATTTTCTGGTTTCTTTCCTCCTCTATGACAGTCAGCTAAATATGTTTGCGTTGTGGATAAACTCGTCACACTGGACTTTGGGAAATACTGATCGATATTTTTCATAATTTTCTGACAATTGTTTTCTATATTAATCGTGTAGTTGTTTGGTCAATGGAATGATGGCTTGATTTACAATGAAAATAATCGTTAGTTGCAAATTTAAAATTGTACACCTTCATGCTTATGATCCATGTAGACAGAATTAATGCACATAGGCAAAGGTCATTGACCTCTGTAATATGTCATTTTCATTCACAAACTTGTAAATGTGTGTATCTTAGGATCTAAATATGATAGAAATGTAAACCAAATATGTATTTCCAAGCTTCTGGGCATGAGGAACTAATTTATGCCATTGATAGCACTCTAAGAGGTCAACATCATTAAGTGCAGTGAAGGTTACTAGGAATGTGAGTGGCTTAAGGTGAGACACTATGGGTGAATAGGTTAAAAAAATTAAATAATAGATATCACCATGAAACTTTCTCAGTTGATTACTCATGTTAAGCTAAGAAAAAAATGTATTGCAATTTTTTTTTATATTTTAGTGTTTAAATATGCAAATGAGGCCTTATCTCGTTAAAAATGTGCCAATTTGCATACATTTTAAAAACCGAAATCAGATCGTGTAACATCCGACCTTTACACCGATCACCGATCACCAAAAGCAGTATCTGCCGATCCCGATATTGCCGATCACCGATCACAGTGTCAAATCCATAAATTCTTCTATATTGTTGTCTTGTGTAACTTTCATATATTTAATTAATGATTTTTCTTAAACAGCATTGACATTGTATTATTAAGTATAAAAATTAGGAGATGAGAAAGTATCATGAATTGACCACCGTTTTATTGCAGGCTGAGGCAATGTGCAATATTTCACACTCTAGAGACTCTTAGAGACAACTTGGACTCAGCTTACACAGAGTAACTGTAGCTTACTAGTGGGAATGCATGCAGTCAGGGAGGGAATTTTGTCATTTTAGGGGCAAGTCCATTTGGCCTGCACTTTTTTTTTCAGGGGCACCAAGGCCCCATGACAGGGCACAAGGCCACTGGGTAAAATTTGTTGATTTACCTTTCTGACTGATACCATAACATCCTAATTTATAATAAGACATGGATTATGTATTAAAACATTTTTTTAATACCAAAATCAAGTTAAAGTTACATTGGAAAGTCCTTTTTTGTTAAGTAGGGTTAGGGTGAGGTGATTTTTGTGACACCACACTGAATATTAGTGTTATTGAATATTTCTCCCAATAGAAATTCCCCAAAATTATGGCAAAGCACATTTTTTCCAAACAAAAAATTGTAGAATAACCAGCAGGAGACCACTGATGAGTGGAGTAATTTTGGTGGCACTACACTCTGAATAATAGTGAAGTTATTTATTTTTTTGTAGTTTCTCTTTTCGGTGTTGCACTTTGTAGACGGTCCCTGCGCCCTCGTCTCACAGCTGGCTGACCATACAGACCAGAGTTAATGTCCAGACGCTCGTTTAGATGAAAATACGGTTGCAGCTCGTTGTCTTCCTCACTACGGTAGGAAAGAGCCGTCGTTTGTGTTTTAATAAGGTTTCACTTATGAGTTATTGATCCAGGAAGTTCGAATCTGAGAATATATTTCCAACTTTACCGGACTAAATCCTACCACATAAGTCAGTTACGTATCATGTCAAAACCGGCTGCGAGCGCTCGCTGTGCTGTAAGTTTCGTTCTTCTGTTTTGAGACGCTGCTGCTGTGTGAGAGGCTTTCACTAGAGATCATCGTGATGATGAGACTCCACCTGCGCAAACCGCGGACTCACTGAAGTTACTGTGAGTGACTACTGTGCACTCAGGTGGCTGTAATTAAAGGCAAGCCCGCTACGCTGACCGGGCCAGGGGCACAGAGGCCACTGTGGCTGTACGATGAGTTTTTTTTTCTTCACGCTGCATCAAGGCCAAAGTGCGGGGCAGCAGCGGCCATGGCCACCGTGAAATTCCCACCCTGCATGCAGCCAGTGCACTGTCTCTATATTGAAACGTCATCTGATCGGCCTGATTTGATCTATTTTGAGAACTCCGATCAAAACCGATAGGGGAATTATCGGCCGATTGCGATCGGTTGCCGATCGATCGGTGCATCTCTACAGCGTACCACACAGAAAGTCAGTGTATGGGACAAAATGTTTGAGACACATGAAGCTAAAACACAGCTAAACAGCTAGCATAACTTCACAAAACAAAGAATGTCACCAATTTCTGGCAGAAAGCAAAGAAACAAACCATCATGTACTGTAATAACATCTTTGTAATCATGACTGTATGTCATAACAGCAGGTGATACTTCATCTGCATCACCTCAGCCACAGCAGGAGCAGCGCGTTTCCTGATCAGATGGTCTGCTCCTGTAATTAGAGCAGCACAATGTTTAATCCGTCATGACAAGAGATTTGTTGCTTTTTTGCTTTCGCTGGTTTAGATCTCTGATATGGGGTTAGACATGGCTTTGTAGCTTCTCACTACCTGCTCCTGTATCACCTGATGACTGAACATCAGGCAGGCTCAAAGGGACTGAGTTACCGTGGAGACATTGAGAGCATAACAGTCTATTGGCTCAGACATTTGACATGACTGCTGACTACCTGCTAGAACTCAGGCACATTTTAACAAGATGATGTCAGAGAGGGAAGATTTTTTTCAAGCGTTGGCTGAACACAGAACAAGATAAAGTGATAGAGGAGGAAGAGGAAACAGACCAAAAAAAGATGGAAGGAAATTGGAAAGATGACAGAGAAGGAACAATAAACACACTGTGTTGTTTAATGTGGATCATTTTAATATCTCTATTAAAACACTATATAAATCAAGTTTGATAAAAATTGTCAGCTTGATTAAGTGATTATATTTACTCACATCATTTACGGCTCCGTTAACTGCCCGGCCTGCCTGACCCTCCTCTCTTTTATCCACTTTCTCTTTCCACAGGTCCGCCTGCGTTTTAAGGAGATCCAGCGCAGCAAGGAAAAGCTGACCTCCCATGTGACACGTGAGGAGTTCCAGGAGGCCTTCTGTGAGCTCTGTACCCGGCCGGATGTCTATTTCTTATTGGTGCAGCTGTCGAAGGACCGTGAGTGTCTGGACCCCCAGGACCTGCGCCTCTTCTTGGAGACGGAGCAGGGCCTTTCTCTGGCTACAACTGAGGGCTGCTGGGAGCTCCTGAGGCGCTTTGAGCCCTCAGCCCAGGGCAGAGAGCGAGGACTTCTGGGTCTGGATGGGTTCGCCTGCTACCTGCAGTCTCCAGAGTGCCAGCTACTCGACCCAGAGCACTTGGGTGTTTGTCAGGACATGAACATGCCTCTGTCCCACTACTACATCAGGTGAGTGGTGCATTTTAGTCTGATTGGAGACACCTTTTAGAAAAAGAAAAAAATCATATACGGTATATAGACATTTTTTTAAAGAATAAATTACAACAATTTGTCAAGACCGTACCTTGAACAGGTGATTAGAAACCATAAATAGGTTTCAAATCACCAAACCATAACTAGGCACGTCCAGCTTCTGTTATTCTACATGTTGTAGTGGTGTGAAGTAAACTTTTATTAGCCTTTCCAAATCAAAAAATGTAACAGCAGGATAGCTGTATAAGGAATGGATTAAACAGTGTGTCTGTCTGTTCTAATGTAAATGGACATAAGCATGTCAGGCTCACTCGCTTGCTACCTACAATAGTTGTCACTACCAGATGTGAATGTAGTAAAAAAAAAGTGCAATATGTTAGATGTTTGATTTTGAACTAATCCAAAAGTATTCAGATTAGATAATCTTTTTTTGGAATCCATTGGATTATGTTACCTATTAGAGAAACTGCCCTGTCTTTGAACTGTTGAAAGGTCAGTCAGCTATCCCAAAATATCTACTGTAAGTATACAGCGGGAGCCTCTTCTACCTGTCCCAAATGTAGAATAAGTACTAGAACCAGACTGTTTTTGGGATTGTGGTAAAATCCAACTATTCTGAAAGGCAGTATGCACAGGAAAAAGTACAGCTAGGGCAGCAACTGCTCCCCGATCCACTTGTGCGCCTACTGGGGAGTCTACCAGACTCTCTGAGGATGCACAAAGACATAGTACAGTCTCTCCTGATGTTGGCATTGAAGACTATAATGACAAAGTGGGTTGGGGATGATCCTTCTAATGTCCAGATGTGAAAATCTCCTGTATCTGATGGTATAACCTTAGAGAGACTGAGGTATTGTACTGGTGGGAGAATTAATCTGTTTTTGAAAAAATGGGAAGGGACTCTGGAGCTTTTATGGATTAGGTGTAGCCTGTCATGGAGATAATGAAGAGTTTGTTCCAATCTGTGCATCCCTTCTGCTATATTTTGCTTTGATGCATGCTGTTTGCTTTTTCATGGACTAATAATGTATGTGCAAAAATCAATAAAAAAGATTGTCCAATAGAGTCAGTCGGAGACAGAGCTTTTAACCAACTCATAGAAGTACAATGATAATAATATAATTTGTCGTAAGTCGTAATTTCAGCCTATATAATTCATGTGTTCACATTCATGTGTATCATTGCTTCAGAAATGATTTCATAATGAACATGACCACTGTGAACTGCCTGTGGCGTGCAAGAGTTAAAGGCTTGACTGCTATAGCAACAGTACGGCTAAGCAGGAGGTCAATAAAACAGCTCACCACTCAGTAAAAATGTACATTCTGTAATATCTGATGGTCCACAAGTCTGTAAAAAGTCGTGTTTTTTTTTCCAGAACATTTCTATATAAAGCTTACAATCTCTGAAAGAACTGCCTCAACCATTCATTTTCTAACAGTGGCTGTCCACTCATCTAGCAGATGGTTCTGCTTACTCACTGCACTCTGCATACCAAAACAAACATTTGAAAAAAAAAAAGTTCATATTTAATTAGATAAAATGTGCCACTATTACATTCTACATCAGGCCATTTTATTTACATTTTTTTGGAACGGTAAACTGCCTTACTGTGTGGCAACACGTGTCGAGCAACACAGGATCAGGTGGCCAGCGTTAAGGCTAAAATATTGGGCTAAAATGTTTTCTCTATAAATCTTGTTGTCATTAGGTGTTAGTCAGTGATTGTTTTGTGTGTCACCAGCAATTTCCTCAAAAATATTTCAGCTGATGAATAGTATTATTGATTTTTTTCCACAGCACCTCGTACCGCTCCTACCTGCTGGATGACCAGGTCCACGGCAGAGCAGACCTGGGAGGGCTGATCAAGGCCCTGCAGTCCGGCTGTAGATGTGTGGAGCTGGGAGTGACTGATGGCCCAGAGGGGGAGCCTCTCCTTGGGGTCGACTATGGGCCAGACATCCCTCGCCACCACCATCACCACCACCATCACCACCACCATGCACTTGTCACTATCCGCTCTGCTCTGGAGGTGGTCAATAAGTATGCCTTCCTGACCTCTCAGTACCCACTCTTGTTGTACTTGTGCCAGCGTTGCTCTCCTGGTCAGCAGCGCACCATGGCACACCACTTAAAGAAAGTGTTTGGCTCCCGTCTTTACACTCCAGAGGCCCTACCTGTCAGCCTGGGTGGGCGAGCCACGACCCTACCCTCCCCAGAACAGCTGAAGGGACGCGTCCTTATAGTGGCGAAGAAGCTCCCTCCAGAGCAGAACGGGTCTGACGGGGAGGTATCTGAGGAGGATGAGGAGATAGGAGGAGGGGGGCCTTTGGCAGGACGGCGAATGACCATCCCTGGTGAGGAAGAATTGGGTGTGGTCTTGGTGGTGCCTCCACCCTCTCAACCCAGGAAGCTCCGCCTCCACAAAGATCTGTCAGACCTGGTGGCTATTGCTCGGACAGGCAGCCGTAGCTTCTATAGCCAAAGAGCCAGTCACAAACAGGCTCAGCAGCAGTCACCACCCAGCAGTCCCTGCTCCCCCAGCACGCCGATGCCTCCTGAGCCGCCTTATTGGACACTGTGCTCCCTGGGTGAGGGAGAGGCTGGTCGACTGACCACTGAGAGCCCCGAAGACCTTGTAATGTTCACCAAACGCACCCTTACCAGGGTACGACCCAGTTCAGTGCGTCTGGACTCCAGTAACCCCAACCCACAAGGATACTGGAAAGGAGGGGTCCAGCTCGTGGCCTTGAACCAGCAGACCCCTGGCGCCATGCTGGACCTTCACAGAGGTCGCTTCTCACAGAACGGAAGGTGTGGTTATGTTCTCCGACCTGCTGTAATGAGGGATGAGGTGTCGTACTTCAGTGCTCATACACAGGGCTGTGTGCCAGGAGTGCCCCCTCAAACTCTGCGGATTAAGGTGTTGATGTCACTTCTGTTGTATTTTGTAATATTCTGTCTTTGATTCTAGCTGAAACATTAGATTTTTAGTGTTGGCTTCCCTGCAAAGTATTACATTTGACAATTTCACAATTGTTTCGACCAAGTAATAAATTCTGCTTTATGTTCTACTGTGCAGGTCATCAGTGCCCACAACCTGCCCAAGCCTCTGGGGTCAGGGGCAAAGGGGGAGGTCATTGACCCATATGTGGTTCTGGAGCTGCATGGCGTACCAGCAGACTGTGCTGAACAGCGGACACGTACTGCTGCTCAAAACCAGGACGACCCACTGTTTGATGAGACCTTTGAGTTTCAAGTAAGGCATTTTATAACTGTATACCCTGGTGCTGGTCTGTTTTTGTGTACGTCTATGTGCATTTGTTTATTTTGATGAATAGTGCAATACACTGACATTGTGAAACAGGGCCAATGCTCAGCTTGTGGTACAAAGGTAGGAGGGTGTTGTTGACTGAGTTTTACAGCTTTGGTCACCAGGTGGGGGTCGTAGGTATCGATAGACCCTGCGGTACAGTCTTGAGTATGGCACAACGCAGCCTTAATGCATTGTTATAAGGAGGAATTCATTACTGGAAGGTGGATTTGAGTCAAGGTTCAGTAATGGCAAGTCACATTAATTCCTCTTATCCTCTTTTAAAGTAACAGATATGTTCCTAATGGCTCAGGCTGCAGGCCACTGTTTAGTCACATGCATGGTCTCAGAGCACAAACAGTTATTATAGTTTTTATAACCTAAAATATATACATATAGATTTGTAAATAAACCTAAAGGGGCAATTTGCATTTATTTATCACTTTTAAATGTGCCATATGTGAGCAGATTGTAACATAACTAGAAAAATTAGACCCTCCCTATCTCTCTCAGCTGCCTAAACAAGCCTGTGGACAATTTGTTGAAGTTGTTTAATACAGCTGGTCTGGATTTCTTTGTGAAGAACTCTCTCTGCTCTGCTAACAGAGAGCTACAGTAGCTAACTAATGTTAGTTTAGAATTTGAAACTTCCAGCACAACACAGAAGTTCCACAGAGCCCCTTTGAAAGGTCTATATGCCACCTTAGATCCAAATGAGTGTTTTGTGAGAAATCCTACTCAACATAATGCTCATAAGATGGTATTTGCAGTTAAGTTTTTAAACGGTTGCACTCCTTAGTCCTATTTGGGTGGTTTATATGCAAAGGATGAGGCCCATACAGAAAATACTGGGGAAAGCAATAGCCTGTATACATACTCACAACTGTATGACAGCTCATTATAATCCTGTTTACTGGACTGGATATATTATTTCAATTTTCCAGAGAAAATTATTTATTTGTTGTTTTTCTGAAAGGAAAAATTGTCTTGAGAGCTCAGGATGCACACTAGGCCCCCTCTCAGAGATGATGTCACTCAAGAAGAGAAGAAGACTGCAGTTGGTACACTCACCTTGCAGTAACTTGATGCTCCTTCTGAAGCATATGTGGATGGCATTCTGTTAAAAATGATCCATTAGTCTAACTCGGTACAGTCTGTGCCCTTATTGCACGAAATTGTGTTTTAATATGCATTTAAAAAGGAAGCCAGAGTGGAAAATGTCAACAACATTAAAGAGGCTTGTGCAATTTTAGAGATGTCTGCTTGACGATTTGCACCTGCATGAAATTAGAGCTTCAGAGTACTTAATTGAAGGGGGATCAAGACCATCAAGACTTAAATTAGGTGCTCCCATGAAAACATTTCTGTCTGCACTGAATTTATTATATGAGACAGGATTTGATGACTGCTGTGTTGCAGATTTGGCTTTTTTACCTCTCACTGACAGAGTCCTGTATAGCTAAAGCATAATGACAAGCTGTCACAACTGATATGGCATGTTCTCTGTGGCTACTGTGTGTGTGTGTGTGTGTGTGTGTGTGTGTGTGTGTGTGTGTGTGTTTGTGTATTTGTGAAAGAGTTATGTGATACCTGTAAGTCAAAAGATAAATCTGACCTTAAGTAATTAACTTTGCTAATATGCAATAAGTGAGACACAGGTGTAACAAGGGAGAGCAGAGGAAGACACAGGATTGTTGTTATGATCTTTGAAGAGTTAGTCCAACTAGAAACATTTTAATGCAGTTCCCCAGATGCCAACCCAGTTCAATAATCTATCAATTAAATGTAAAATGTTCTATATATAGTAAAACCCCATACATTACATGTATATTAATTCCCCTGGTCCAGACTACCAAATGAAAAGTAATCTAGTTTTGCCGCGTTAGGGTTCATATTTGCTTACAATCTACTAACTAAGGTGTTTTTAAAGAAACTCATAACTCAGAAATGTATAAACAATGTCCTTAAGTCACACTGACAGGCAGCTCATTGGTTTTGACAGGGTCACTGACTTGTCATTAGCCCTACTCAGACATGTGAGGGAAAAATGAAAACAAAATTCCTTTTGGTGACAACAGGATATTATGGTGTACATGACTGCTCCTGCTGGCTTTTTATCTTCGTCAGTATTCACTACAAGCTCATGAAGATGTTTTTAGTTTATCAGAATAAATAGAACATAGAGTCACTACTTCCGAAGGAAACTTAAAGCTGTGGTCTGTAACTATTTTTTGTTATATTTGCTAAAATTGTCATAATGATCTGACAGTAGAATAAGATACAGGTCAGCTGTGTAAAAATCTACCGTCTGTGGCTCCACCCAGTTGCTGTAATTTGATTTGCAAGAATCCACCGCTCCCGGCTCAACATAACCAATCAGAGCCAAGGGGAGTGTCTGAGAAGTGTCAATCACTCTTGTGCATACACTGCTGGCAGCCCCCCTCCCCTGCACAGGCACAGTGTCTGCTCTTACCTGGTCAGAAAGGTTCAAGTTGTAAACAATGGCGGAGAACAGACAACGTCAACAGAGCAGAAAAATGCCCCACCATTGCCCACGTCATTTTCTTTATAATAATGCAGTCCAAGCCTAAGGGGATAGCCCCTTCCTCATCCTGTCAGTGTGACATGTTCCATTTTTCCTCATCCATCACCATCTTCTCCCTCATATTAGACTCACACATTTGTAAAACATTACAGCTAACATGGCCGTGCATGTCAGTGATTGTGTTTATATGTTAATGTGTGTGTGCACTATGTGGCTATACTGCATAGACAGGGTTTAGTATTTTTCTGTGTCTGTCTGACTTTCTTGTAATTCCATGAAATAACATCTCTACCTCAGTACCCCTAGCTGTGTCCCAATTTAGGAGCTACTAGGAGCTACCCTTTGAAGTTTGCATTTAAGATCAAATGTGTCTTTACAGGTCGATTAGGCCGGTTCCATTACAGTGGCAGATACAAATTTGAAATGTATCCATCTTTCGGAGGAAATTTCTGCGGATGCATCTGGTGTATTATCAAGATGATTGGCAAATTGTTCAATGGTGCATTAAGACACAATGATTGAAAAAGTATTTAGATCATTTACTTTTGTAAAAGTAGCATTACAATAGTAAAATTTGAGAACATTTGGCAATTAGATCACACCAGCCAGATGTTTTGACCACATGACTAGCCAGTAGACATAACTACGTTATCTCATGTGACAAGATCTGTCTGCAGGCATGTTAGTGCAGATGTATAGTATAAAACTATTAAGTACTTTAAGTAAAAGTGCTCTTCATGCAGGAGGATTGCTTTCAAAATAACATATAATTATATGCATTGCATTATATTGCAAGTATTGATGCATTCATTTGCACATCACTGTAATGTTGTAACTGGTAAAGATGGGCCTATTTGAACTGTTTTGTCAATTTTATTTTGTATTGATAATCTGAATCTTGAGAGTAACTACTGACAAAAGCTGTCAAATAATGTAGTTGTGTAAAAAGTACAATAAATCCCCTTGCATTGGAGTAGAAGTATAAACGTACTCGATTTAAGTCAAATAAAATACAAGGACCTCCTGTACTTAAGTAAAGTATGTAAGTTAATGTACTTAGTTACTCTTTACCAATGGGATTAACAGAAAATTTTAAGTAGTTTTATAGATAAATGTTGATGAATAACTGGCATGGTTAGCATAATTGCTACCCCCTGATGTTAACCATTATCTTAGCAAAATTAGCAACTCCAGAAGCCAGGTGGTCGAGGGAGCTGTATCATTTAATATACATAATGAGCCAATGAGGCACTGATGCTAAAACATCGATGAAGCACTTTCAGCCAGTCATGTGTAACTTCCTTGCTCTGCCTAGACTAATTAAGGTTGTACAGTTTTAGTTTTTCTGGGGCCAGACAGTCTCATTCTGGAGGAAGGCTCTGTCTCAGCCCTCTGAAGGCTGTATATTTATGGGCTATGTCCTTCAAAGACAGTGGCCCCTGAATTTGGACACAGCTGTTTAGTTTAGTTAGCAATGAATATAAGTCTTGAACTGAATGAATAGCTGTCCTGCTGGTTTTGTGTTGGGGATCAACAAGTAAGTTTTTACTGCTGAGTGGAACAAAAGAGTTTATTCACTGCTGCACTCCCATTGTTGCCTACACAAAATTGATAGCAACAGACTGTTAAATGGAACAGATGTGACAGAACACATGCACGAACACAGATTCAGACACATGCAAAATGTAATATCTCAATATTCACCAGGGAGTCAATGTGTCACCTGCGCTGCTTGATTATTTGAGACTTTATGGGTTTATTGGTATGGGTGTATGCACGAGCACACACGCACACACACAGGCACGCGTGCATGCACGCACATGCACACTGACACATACACACACACACACACACACACACACACACACACACACACACACACACACACACACACACACACACACAGGCTTGGGGCAAGTTTAATCTCTTTCTCTGTAGGGAAATGATTGATACTGCTTTCTGCTATAAACATGACACAGATATCATCTGTGCAAGTGTGTTCGAGTGCATGTATGTGAGAATACCAGGCTTTGTGAAGATGAAGAAACATTAGCTGATAATATTTTATTGTCAGATGTGTTTACTCTTGACTCCTATAAATGAATATTCAGAGACACACTCCTAGCATAATTTGCCCTCCCATTTACTATGTGTTTGTGTGTGAGTGTGAGTGTGAGTGTGTGTGTGTGTGTGTGTGTGTGTGTGTGTGTGCGTGCGTGTGTGTGTGTGTGGGGCGGTCCATGCTTACGCACTTGGGTGTTTTAGCCGAAGGGAAGGTAAAGTCCTGAGAAGGTGTGATGTAAAATATAATGTTTCAACAAGCCTCTCTCTGCAGCAGCACCACGATGCCTTTTCATTGTACTGTGAAATTAACATCACTGCTCTGAAAAGCTTGGTCTTGTAAATATTTAATTAAGTGCATCTTTTCCTCCTTAATAACAGCAAACTTGATGATTGTCAGTCAAGAGCAGATGAAACCATACTGATGCATTTAAACACCGTTTGAATGGTGACAAAACATTAAAAGCTTAAAAGCCTAGATGATCAGATAAATACAGTTGTTAGTTTTGTCCACTGCTATTTACTGTAGCACTGTGCATTCTGAGATGTGAATAATGATTTAATTTCAACTATGTTCATTTCTCGTTTCCAGGTAAACATGCCGGAGCTGGCCTTGTTACGCTTTGTGGTATTAGATGACGACTACATTGGAGACGATTTCATTGGCCAGTACAGTGTGGCCTTTGAGTGCCTTCAGCCCGGCTACCGCAACGTGCCCCTGCTGGGCATCGCAGGAGACCAGTTACCCCATACCAGCCTGTTTGTCCACGTGGCAGTCACGAACCGGCGAGGCGGCGGAAAGGCTCAGCGACGAGGTCTGTCTGTGAGGAGGGTGGGGAGACGAGGGCGTGAGTACGTCACTCTGAGGCACACTGGCATCAAGGTGGTGGATGAGGCTTTTAAACTGGCTAGTACCCCCCTCAAAGAGGCAACGGACCTCCGGGAGGATGCTCAGGTAAGAGGGGACATGGGTTGGAATTGTTAAACCATAGGTAAAACACATCTTTTGACTGTCGGACAGACTTAAAGTTAGTGTTGTTAAGAGATTCGAGAGGCATTTTTTTCTGTATATTCACAGAAATCAATCTAGAAATCAAATGCTCTGACAAATAAAAGAGAAAAAACACAGTTTCTGTAGTTGGTGCAGTCCTCTGATAAGTCAGTCTGGTCATTTCAGTAATTCTACCTATGTTCCTGCCTCCATGCACACAGCCTATGCACTCATTGCTCATGAACAGAGCTAGGCAGATATAATGCTAAATCTATTAGCAAGCTAGTAGCACAAAAATGTTCCCCAACACACTACAGTATCTTAACAGCAGTGAGTGCTAACAATAGCTAAGTTCATTGTTTATGTTCATGACAATGTTAGATGTTGTCTTACATATAAGAGAGACATGAGGTTGCTGGATATGGTATGGATATGGATGCATGACACAGATGGGTTGCACTCACAGTAAACAGCCTCTGAGCCTGCTGATTAGCAGCATACCCAGTAGCACTAAGCACCCACACCCTGAGCCAAAGAGTCGCAGTAAGGTAGTAAAAGACTCATTTAGCCGCTAACAGTAGCACAAAGCACACAGCGCCCGAGCCAAGCTAACCCAGTTTGAACAAAGCACAGTAACAGCAGTGAGGAGCTACTGTTGGATTGGGTAGCCTGTAGGACTGAGGTACGTTTGTGATGGCTATTTCCTAGTGTTTATATGATTGTAACAAACAGAGATGTTTATGTATGTATTTATTAGACTTAAATGTGATCTGATAATGCAGATAATGTCTGCACAGTCTGTAGATGGTGTTTAAAGTGAGAATGATACAAAGTGAAAGTTGGCTTTACTTTCTGTATGAACATGAAAACATCTAACACCCCCCCCCCTTTTTTTTTTTTGCTACATGAAGAACCTTAGTACCACTGAAATACCTTTATTGCCTCCATGAGTTGTGCAGCTAATGTACTGACGACACTGAATAATCCACAGACCACCTTCACAACAAGCTTAATTCGGAATACTTTTAGTAGAAATGAAAGGTAAATGCAAACTGTTCAGTGAGGATTTTGGATTACCCAAAGTAACCAGGGCACTTTTCCTAGAAAAGATGTTTTGACAGTTTTTCATTTTTCAGTGTCAAATTAACATTGTATTGCTTTGTGTTTGTGCAGCACAAACACAATTTGTTTCACCCTCTCAAAATCTTCACTGGATACATCGAGAGGAGTGTGAGAAAATGTCCTTTGGTGTTGGCGAACAAAGTAAAACCAAAACCTTCACTGGCACCTTGTGTTTATTTTGCCTATGTGCCAAACCCCAACCCAAAGTTACAGGAAAGGCTATGAGTTGATTCACAACAGATCAGGTGTCATTCCGCATTTGTATTTTTAGGCTTTGGTGATGAGATATCTGGTTATGACGGTGAACTGGAGTAGCTTACTTGACAGTGCTGAAATCAGATTCCACCTGAGACGTCTCTGTAGGGTGAATAAGCTAGGGAGAAAGAGAGAGGAGGAGGTGAGCCAATCACAAAAGAGGAGTCAGTAAGAAGAGTGGAGGAGGATTATAAAGCATCTATAAATATCAGCAAAAATAGAACCTGGTCGCACAGCACCCACCAGCTTATCGCTGAATACAAATAATCTTGGGAAGGCGATGTGAAAAGAATTTTCACTGAAGATCTGTTTTTGGAGATGTATGTTATGAACTAAACGTACACTGTATTTTCAAATGTATGTGGACACCCCTGCCCTTTCCTTTTTCAGCTTGACACGATTCCCCCGTGCTTAATGTCAGATCCATAATGATATTAACAGGTTTGGTGGGAGAGAACAAGCCTTATTGCCCAATATCAGTATCCAAACTCACTAATACTCTTGTGACTGAACAGGACCAGAGGCTGATAGAGCACCTGTATTGTACATGTACATTCTGCAAGCATTTTGGGAAATGGGTGTACTGATGTTCATGAGGAGGGTTAAGATTTGCACTATGCAGTATTATTTTGGTTTTATTTCTTTATTTATTTTAAACTTTTTTTTTAATTCTTATTTTGAGACAGCAAAACAATACTCATCAGGAGAGCAACATATGACCACAAAATAATAACATCTGATACAAGACCATACACAATCAAAAACAAAACACAAAACAACACAGAACAACGAAACAAAAGAAACACACTGAATAAATGAATAAATAAATGAAAATATAAAGAAAAATTGTGGGGGTTTAAGTAAGTCTAAAGTAGTTTTTGAGGACATTCAGCCACTAAATGTTCCATCCTCTCTCTTGCATTCACACTAACAGCGCTGTTGTTCCATCATATGCCCCCGCTCAAGTGGTTGCCAGTTTGTTGCACTAGCTAATGTTGCGAGTTAGCTTTCAAACATTATGTTGCTAAAGTTAGCTATCTTATTGCGAACTCTGAATAACGTCAACTTTGCTAATGCTAGCCAGTTAACATAAGGGCACTAAAGAGTGCTGGTCACATACTGTAGAAATCAACCATTTTTAAGTTTTCCCACAAAATGGCAACCACCAGGACGCTGAGTCACTGATCAAACTCATCAGGTACCAAGTGAAACCAACAGTGTTATAATGTTGGCTGACAAACTGTGTTAGAAGCTGAAAACAAGTGTCAGATTTCTTACACAGAGATATCCAAAACAAGAATTTTGGACTTGACAAATTTGTAGAATCTTAATTTGCAATGGTATTAATGTTTTTAAGGAAAAGAGATACTTTTATTTTAGGCTTGTCTACAAGCGCTGTCGAATTATTTGAAAAAAGATTTGTCTACATAAAAATTTTATAAATATGACCTTTAAGTATGAAGCCGGAGTCAGGATGTAGTTTACTGTGCTTGACTGAGGTTAGCTTAAATCCATAACAAGAGGCATTGTAACAAATGTCAGAAGTTTAAAATCACAGGCTAATCAGATCAACAGTACGAGACCAATACCATTTTCTGAGTCAAACTCCTACCAAATTCCTTTTGCATCGATTAAAGTCTTCAGTGCTGTTCTTTGCTCTTCTTTCAGTGAAATATACTGTGCAGTTCTGATTTGACTTATGCTACAGTAGCATCTCTGCTAGCATTTTCAGGAGCTGCCGTCATTGTTTTCAAATGAACTGTCGCTCCTCTCGCTGGTCGTCACATCTAAACCAGACCTGTAGCTGCCAGAAGTGCTCCAACGGATACTGGCTGGTTTAATGCCTGTGTGCAGCCACAAGTGCGTAGCTTGAAGGCTGGCGAGATGGATTCTCAACATCACATGATCACATGATCTCGTAAATTCAGCTGCTCTCACAAGGTGATGTCCCAGCTGATGTTGACCAAGAATTATAATACACAATGTTTGTATATGTATTAAACAAACAGTACATAGTTGTATTTTTAAACTAGCCAGGCTAGCTGTCAGTTTCCCCTGCTGACAGTGTTTGTGCTAAGCTAAACAGCTTGTCTTCTATTTGTCTAGCTACAGACTTCATGCAGTCATGACAGTAATATGGATCTTCTCTTCATTTTTTTAAAAGAAAGCAAACAAGCACATTTTCCTAAATGTCAAACTAAAAACCCCTAACCACCATATTATTCAACATTCACAATGGGTGCTATGTTTGGGTGTACATGTAGCTTGGGCCAGGAAGTGTAGATTCATGGATCAAATAACCGAAAAGGGAATCTCTGGTTTCCACGACATTCCTCGACACCATACTGCCATAAAGAACTCCTGCTCACTCATTTACAAAATGTCCCACGATTGTTGTGTAACCACCTCAATATAATCATTAGAGGAAAACCTCCAGCGTGAGATAAATCCCTATCCACCTCATGTATCACACAACCCTGAAACAATCCAGCCCAATCAATCTGTCAGACACCCTCCCACACAAACCCACACACTCACACAGTCAGCCCTGCACAGAAACGCACTCGCTCATTCACAAACGGCTTTTAATCTGCCTGCTTAAATCTCATTGTCCTTTCCCTCCGATTGGAGCTCTGTCCTCCTCGCTGTCCCTGTCTCTCTGCCATGAGTCCAGCTGTGGGCTCATCTGCCACACTCACTTATTATTCACCATGCCTCTGTTGCTGTATGTCATACACATACACACTTGCAGACACACACACACACACACACACACACACACACACACACACGCTTTCACACAGGTGGGGCTAGATAATCACTAGTCCAGTTGGGGCTCTGCCAGGTGGCAAATTGCATTCAGTTAGACAGAAGAGGTTCCCATTCTAGCTCTTAAATGTGCAAAAATAAATCTTTTACCTTCATAATGAAGTGACCTGAAATAGCAGTTTAGCAGATTTATACATGACTCCTATTTTTGGCCCTTCTGATTTGCTAACCAACCCAGTTTTGCATCCTGACACACCTGCAGCCGTTGAAAAACACTCTGATTTGCTTGGATTTTCCCGTTCCACATGTACACCATATTGTCTTCTCTTTTGCCAAATGCGCTTAAGCTAAGGCTGATTTCACTGGATTAAAAGCGGCAATGACTGCCATATTGATTTAATTCACAAGAGAGACAGCATATGACAGGGGAAGGGAGGGAAAGTGTGTTTATGTGTGTGTGTGTGTGTGTGTGTGTGTGTGTGTGTGTGTGTGTGTGTGTGTGTGTGTGTGTGTGCGCATGCACACATGTGTGTACGTACAGGGTGTGCCATCCGCTTTGACCTTTCTCAGCTTAGTTTTAGAGCCGGAACCGTACATCTGATCTAATACTAGTTTCCCTCTCCTCCTCTTCCTCCTCATCCCTCTCCCTGTCTTTTGCCTTCACCCTGTTTTCAGAGCACCACTGCCAGTTTCAAAGAGCAGTGTGGGCTCCCCACTGTGGCCAAGCTGAAGCAGTGCATCCAGAGCCTGGCCACGAGGCTGCAAAGCCCTGAGGGCACTATGGGGGCTACCATGGTTCTGAAGGAGGGCTACCCATGCCTGGAGCCTCTGGTCAACCTCTCCGAGACGACGCGAAAGCTACTCACTGCCTACGACACGGTCAGTAAGACTGATGAGTGCACGTATTTGTTTTGAAGGGTAAACCTACTACAGCCTCAGCTTTCTCAGCCTGTTGTTGTAGTAGAGTTTACTCACATGTCATTAAATGTAAGGTTGTTGTTCAAGTTTTAAGATGTGGCTTTGATATTTTAACACAGGAAAAATGTCTACAGTTCCGAAACAGGCACCAACATCGGACCTCTCTACTATTAAAACATTTTTTTTTACAAATCTGTTTATTTATTCTGTGCACTTAAAAAATGATTGGATAATGTAGTTCCACCTGAGAAAGTTTTAAATGCCACCAGAGTCAGCACATTCTATAAAATGACAAAAACCAACAGTAAATTCAATCAGTCTAACTCAAATTGTCCACATACTCTTCTGGAAGCCTGACAGATGGTATCGCTCTGACCCATCGTCACTATTGTACGAAACTATCCAAAACTTTTCCGGGTGACATGTTGCCTGATTACAATGAAAGGTGGGCACTGTAGTTTATTTGGAGTCAGTCCCACATACTCATAGTCAGCAATACAAAAAATAGGTATTAATCACCGGACTAGCAGCTAGTTGAAGCTACTGTATACCCAGCCACAGAGGCTCTTTCAACTAAATGCTAATGAAAGAATGCTAACCTTAAGTGGAAATAGACAACTTCTCCGCTCTTAGTGTTTCCCTGTGGTATTACTGTTGTCACCACTGTTGCAGTGAAAGTGTTAGCAACATGGCTAGCGTTAGCAGCGTGTCTAAAGTAAAATGCATCCATTACAATCCCAATTTCACCTAGAAACCCTGATTTAAGTGCTATGAATGCAGCAAGACACCTAGTTGTAGTTGTGTCAGTAGGCAGGTGTTGTTACTCTCTGACGTAGCAGAAGGAATGCTGGTTTTGAACAGTCTCATGACCCGATGGTAAGAGGAAACACCGTTACCTGGGGATAGCGATCGGGGAAAATAATGCCTCGTTCTGTTTTCGTTGTGCATTCATCATGTTTTTCATCCTTTGTTTTTCCTGTGAAAGAATGATGCTGGTTGCAGACTGAATAGCATAGTGAAAGCAAAGGTTTAAGAGAACTATTCATACGTTGCAATCAGCTCTTACTTCAGAGTGATGAGTTGAAGCAAAAAAGTCTACTATTGCCAGTTTGACATGCTGATGTTTAGTGGGTTGCCTTAAATGTTTAAATGTTAAAAAAATTTCAACGTCTTATTTTAGCCATTTACAATGCTGACATTTGCTAAAATGCACTCCACATACAGTAAAGTATTAGTTGACATAATAAAGTCTGGATCAAAGTGGTGGACAGACCAACTTACTGATAACAGAGTCAAATTTATGGTTGAAAATGGCTTTTTGTATCATACGGTGGGTTATGTGCTTTATGTTCGCTTTGAAAATGAACAGAGTTAGCAGCTTTCCTGTTGGCTCTATGAAGCTGTATTTCATGGTACTTGAACTAAATGGTAAAGTCAACATGCTGACCATAACGATGCTAACACGGTGATATAAAGAAGATGATGTTTCACATATGCACCATCTTAGCATGTTATAATGCTCAACTCTGCGCACGCTCACAAAGTAGTGTCCATCAGCATCGCCATGCCTGGAGCTAAGTCGCTAGGGCTGCTAAAATCTTAGGCTAATGCCAGCCTTCAACATTTAAGTGACTGAAATAGTCTGTCTGATCACACAGTGACAAGTCTCTGTGCTCTTTGTGTACCCTTCATCATTTGATTAGTGTACTCGGTGGTTAGTTGCTTTGTGCTAACTTTTCTCAAGTGCCATCAAAATGGATTCCAATGGAATTTTTTTTATTCGTAATACCCAACACTGTTACAGAGTGTGTACTCACATCTCCACATGCAAATGCATTTCACTAATGCATAAAACATGCAGAAAGACACTAGAGACACATTAGAGGCGATATGCATGAAACAGTCACCACACTGTTCCTCAAGCACACACACACGCACACACACACACACACAGGCACATGCAGACACAGACACACACACACACAGGCACACACACACACACACACACACACACACACACACACCAGCTGTGTCTCCTCCTACTCGATCCCCTCTTGCATCAGATCAGGACAAATCTCTCCCACTTGTTTCAGCACTCAGCCTTTACACCTACACACACCTCAGTATAATGAGTATCTTTTTTCTATGACCATCACTCTGTGTACATCCATGTCAGCAGAGCTGATGATGTTTGAGTGAAAACGCAGTAAATGTGAGCCTGCCAGGTCAGTGTCACGAAGCTACAGTTAGTATGATCTCCAGTCATACATCACACCTCTTCTGCCTTTCTGGGTGCACACAAGGCTTAGTCACCAACCGCCTCTATCTCTCTTCTTTTCCTGCTGTCCTTCAGCTCGTCTTCTGTCCCTCTCTTCATTTCTTACATTAATTTACACAAATTTTGCATGTAAAACAAACCCAAAACAAACTGTATTGCTCTTCAACCCAGAGTCCCACTTATCCATTGACATTGCTAATTATGGTATCACAACTGGCTCTTATATTTTTTGGTTTGGCCATTGGTAATAAGAGCATTTTACTCACCATGTTACTTGCTGACATCTGGAAATGTGATGATGTTGCTACAAAACAAAATGAGGACAGGGCAAGCTGTCAGATAATCATATGAGCACAAGATTTTAATTCAAAACATTCAGTGAACTAACAAGATCAACAGACTGTGTCCGTGTAGCTGTGTAGTTGAGTGTAGTTGACTAAAAGTACAATATTTGTCTTCAAAATGTCATGGAGTGAGAGTAAAAGTGAAGGAAATTGGAAATAAGCAAATACAAGTTTCTTTCTTTCTGACCAGCAATTCATCAAACTACTACTTTTGAGAACCAACTTAAATTTTGAATTGTCAAAAAAGTTCCCTTACCAAGAGCTGCTCTATGCAGTAAAACAGTAGTCTGCTTCACAGTGTTGACTTTAACACAATCTCCCTCCCTGTCCCTTCAGATGATTTCCGCCCAGAAACAACTTATTGAGAATGCAGACGCCGTTCAGGAGAGGATCGCCCAGGTTCAGAGAGAAGGTAAAGTGCACAGGCCAGTGAGAGGGGAATGAATGGCTGGTTGAGCTGACGAGAGGTGATAATGAACTAACCTAAAATGGTTTAGATGAGTGCTCATGAATATCATGAATATAATGACTGAGGTATCCTAAAGATTCAACAATTGCGGAGGTCTGATTTAAACATCAAACAGCCAAACTTAATTTGGGAGACTCCTCGGAGAGTGTGTCAGTAAACAACATTACAAGTTTAGAGACAGCACTTGGTGGTGTTTTTGACAGTATGAATCTCTAATTAGAAAAGCACTGTCATTTTTGTACTTTTTGATATGAGGATCCGTTGAGCTACACATTCCCAAAAAATATCCAGTAATTATCTCTGCTTGAAATGTTGTACAATGAATCTACATTCACAACACACTGCAGTTCTGTCCAGCATTAATATTGTGATTTTTTTTTCCCAGTCTTTTTTTCAGTCTCAGTTGTCATGAACCAGTGTGACAGCTGCACAGCAAACATTTACAGCCAGATCTCCACTACCAAACCTGTGTATTATTAAAACCTCCCTCCTGACCTTTAGCTGCCCATGTAAATGTCATGAGGGATGGCACTGTCTCTGCTTTGACATCAATCTGTAAATCAAGTATCTGACTACCAATCCATCAAGACATGTTTTTGAAATCTTCCTCTAGTCATTTGCTATTGGTCACAAAAATAGTTCAAGCAATTCGCCCTTACACATGAAAGTTATAATTCACCTGACTTTGAGTTCTTGTTGCCCACCCACTCCTCCAAACTGATGCAAAGCTTCTCTCCTCTTTATTTTGCAGGCATGGACTTCCATGAGGATCTTTCTCGGCTTGGGGAGAAGGAGGGACTGAAGGGACGCAAGCAAAGCAAAGCTCTGGAGAGTTTCACCTGGAACATCACTGTGCTCAAGGTACGGGAAAGGAACACAACCAATCAAAACTCTCAGTTTTAATAGGACTGGTGGCAGATAGATATCTGTTAATTTTGTTTATTCACACTTTCCTAATGTTTTCTTTCAGTGTCAACTTTTTTAAAGACTGTTATGTTTCACCTGCTGCTCATGTAAAAGTGGAACAAGCTCACTCCACAGTTCAGCTAAAGCTTATAGCAGCCAGGGAGATAATTACCATTTAGAATTTACTATGACAGACTAATGCAGATCTTATTACCTTTCGGTAGCCATCTGTCCATTCATTTATTGAACTGACTAAGCAAACTTGTGGATTAAACTCTGGAATAATATTAATTGACAACTCAGCAAAAAATATTCATTTATTGAACTGAATACTACATGACAGGTCAATCATGTCCAATTCAAGTAGTTAGTTCAATAAATGAATGGACAGATGGCTACCGAAAGGCAATAAGATCACCATGTTAGCTTTGGCTCAGGTGCTTCTTTTCAATTAGTCAAAACTATGTTATTGTCCACCATTAAAGATACAATCAAAATGTCTAAAAAGACTAGACCTCTGTAATATTTTTTGCTGAGTTGTCTATTAATATTATTCCAGAGGTTCCCAACAATGATCAAATTCAGAGAAATCCACAAGTTTGCTTAATGTAATTGTGCATTTCATTTGGTCACCTGAGAGTCATAGAATGAGGAAGACAGTCGGCAGGAATACACTTAATGTAAATAAAACTTAAAGATACTAACTCATCTTTGTACCTGAGTCAAGGAACTTTTTTGACAATTCAAAATTTAATTGAAGTTGGCTCTCAAAAGTAGTAGTTTGATGAAATGCTGGTCACACTTTATACTGTGTGTTTTAAATTAAGGTCATCCTCTCACAGAACTCAGCATTCACCAGTGATTCTGGTTCTCTCTAGTCTTTTTGCTCTCCTCTCTGTAACATTAAATTAAGAATTAAATCACATTTCCCCCCAGCTCCAGTCAGCAGTCAACTTTACAGAACATGAACACTTGACAATGGAGGTCACCTCCATGGGTTACTACCAAAATTTGTTATGCATTTATTACAATAAATACTTGAGTCAAAGTCATGTTTTTCCCTGTGTTATATAGGGTCAGAGCGATCTGTTAAGAGGAGCTAAGATGGATTCCCTGGATGCCCTGAGGCAGCTGGCTCTGGCCTGTGAAGCCTGTGGACTCACCTCCTCCTCCCCTTCCTCCAATTCCTCATCCTCCAACTTTTCCACAGCCGAACTTCACTACTCCTCACACCGCCGAAGCAGCACCCACGGCAACGGACGCATCTGACAACCCCGCTGGGTCTAGCACACTGCCAAAGATGAAAAGGGAGTGGACGGAGTCATTGCAGAGGTTAACAGAGATGAGGAGATATGAGAGTGAAAAAGACAGAAAAAAAAGTATGGGTGTAAAAAACACCATAGGAGTCAGAGGATTTTTATCCCTTTACCCAGTGCAGTATGTGTCTAGACTGGCCTAGACCAGAGCTGTATATCTGTTAAAGCCTTACGGGTGATGTCATTAATTTATCACTGAAGGTCCAGCCCGCCAAGAGGCTCTTCATGAATGTCATAACTCTGTGGTGGCAAAGCAAAGGAAGACAGTCCACTTGGATCTTTGGACTTCTGACAGCTCCTGCTTATTTTTCTGAGAGATAATGTGTGACTTGATATTGTAACTCTGTGGGTTTTCCTCATCGGTGAGGAAATCATAGACAACTGAATAATTTGTGACAACGGGGCTGTGGTGGAGCTGATGTTTACGGCCCTGTTGGTGTTTCATTTCAGTGGCAGAATGCAGAGTGGAGGGGATGTAGAGCCGATGGGACGGGTTATTCTCTGCCTCGACATTTTAGCTTGTCCCTTGGAAAGGCATCAACTGTACCTGTGTGTGTGAATGTGTGCATGTGTGTTAATAGAGGGACAGGTTGTGACCTACAAAAATACACAAGGTTCTTAAATTAAATGTAAGAATCTTTCAAAGTAGCTTTGATTTTTAGTGTAAAACTCCTTTTTATATATATATAAAAAAAAATACTAAAGTTTTATGATGCTTCTGCTTTTGTTTTTAGATGTAACCACAGTTAATGCAACTAAACATTTGTAGTCACTTAAAGGAGCAATTTGTAAGATATGGCAAAAATGTTCTGTGCCCTCGTCTACTGTGTCTGACTTCTCATCCTGGGAGTCATAGTCCTGATTGGAGCCACTGTAAATCACCTCTGTATTGTATGCCCTGTCTTCAAACGGGTATCCGTCAGTCTTAGAGGCTGGGTTTAGTCCCAGTCAGGTGTCCAACAGTGTTCACTCTCAGGCGGCCAAATCCAGTTTTGCTGGATCCAGCCACCCGTGATGACTCCCTCCATGATTCAAGGTCCCAATCAAGGCAAACTGTAGGGCCAGAGGCTCCATGTCTAAGTAGCTTATGGAAGCAATCTACAACCAAGGACAGCTAGTGTCGTTACTGTGATGAAATGCTGCCCCACTGATGTTTTTAGAGCTACCTTCAATTCTGGCCATATTTTACAAACCATACCTTTATCGTGAAAAAAACCTTAGTCCTAAAGCAGTAGTAAAATGATTAAACAAATTGACAAAGGCCTTTTTCAATATTTGATGCATCTGTTGCTTGACTGTCTTGGGTTTTCAAACTTGAAAAAGATGTCAGCAGTTCTGGTGACACCAAATTTCTCCAAAGCTATAAGCCAAAATTAGTTTCTTAATGATTTTCAGACAGAAAATGGATGTTATATAAACTATCAACAGTTATTAATGAGTTTAGATGTTTGGAGAATTGGAAGATTAAGCTAATTGGCTGCATTCGTTTTTGGAGCTTCTGTCTGGTCTGTCACGACCTGTACCCTGTAATTACCCACAGCTCATACATGTTAAATATCAAAATATCCATCAGAGGTACAGTGAGGATTGAGGAGTTGTAGACTTTCTATACATAAACCAGAGTACATGAAGATCCCCCAGCAATTCTGAGCACACAAAAATGTCCTCAGCTAACTGCTATATTGATGTACTGTGTGAAATAACCAGCAGAAGTGTGCATGTATGCACACACACACACACACACACACACACACACACACATTGTTGTTAGCCCCACCTGATGGCCTTTGAGTCTGTCATGTCCGCTTGGACAGGGGACAGCTGAAATAGGAGGAAATGGAGTGTAGTGGATAAGTGATGCGGTAATTGGAGAAGTTGTTGATGTGTGTTGATACTGTAGTACTACATGTCTACTGTAGTACATGTGTGGATCAAATAACCTCGTCAGTATGTGGGGTAATTGACACTCAGAGTCTGTACATGTGTGTGTGTTTGTTTGTAGGAAAGACCAATTCCTGCAGGATTTGTAGACTATTGATGTAGCAATAACGTTAAAGTTAAAAGAAGTTACAAGTTACATGAGGCTGTATAACTCGGTGTGTACTGACTGAAGGATTGAAAACATTATAACTAACTTTATAGCTCAGTGATGCTTATAAATGTGTATGAAAACAGCAACAAACCTGATCATGGGTCATAGTTGTGCTACCTGTCAGTGATGGCGTTCCTCTAGGCCTTTGAGTGTAACTCTGTGTTTCTTCAGAACACAGGGAAAAACACCGGATACTTACAGCTTTTGTACTCGTATTCTTGTATTTGTAATGCTGCATTTGAACCAAACTTGACAGAGTCA
Organism: Sparus aurata; assembly: GCF_900880675.1. Lineage (NCBI taxonomy): Eukaryota > Metazoa > Chordata > Actinopteri > Spariformes > Sparidae > Sparus > Sparus aurata. The sequence continues at coordinate 5,399,832 of NC_044195.1, read as the reverse complement.
AGCTAAACAACACACAGGACTAAGCTAACCCAATTAGATTTACCTCCTTTGAGTATTGTCACATGAAAATAGCCTCTGTTGAACAAAATGGTACGTTTTGATTTTGGTGAATTTCAAAATCCTTTTTCTGGAAAATTCCAAAAATGCATCATCATCCAGTTTATACAAGGTGTTTTCTTCATCCAAGAGAAGTGAATATTTTTGAGATTAAATGTTTTCACCTGACAAGACCGATGTCAATAAAAAAGACCAAGTGAGGCAGGTACTATGTTTCGAAAAGGTTTGATTTGAATCACTAGTTTTTGATGTAGTGCACCATAGGAGTGTTTGAACAGTGGATTTGAACGAATAGAACTGCACCTAAATCTGCTGCTGCTGACAGTAACAAACAGTTTGAACAAAGCAGGTGTGAGGCTAACAGGCATCTGGAGGGAACTTTTGTATAGAAGACATTTGAATGTTTATTCTGCGCTTTGAGGAAGACTGACCATTGAGAGATCACAGCTGAACATTGTAACAGCTCACCAGCTGATCCACCCAGCCTGTGGCAGCAGACAGGATGTAATGAGGAACACTGAAACATGGGGAGGACACTCACCTGTTTAGCCCCTTTTAAGTGCTTGTGCAGAATCACTGTATGTTCTGAATGACAGCCCATATTTTTGTACACTGTTTTGTTGCCTTTCATTCTTCTACACATTCCTTTCCCTTTTTAATGCTATTAACCTCTTTGATACCTGCTCCTTTTTCCATGCTGTTGTTCCCACTGCTCTTTCGGGGGCTCCAGGTGGGGAATAACATTTCCATGTGTGTGTGTATGTGTTAGAGAGAGCATATGCTTCTAAAAGTAGAAGACGTGTATTGAGGGGAGAGCAAAGGTTGGAGCAAAGACGAAGAAGCGGCTGATATTGGATTAACTTTTCAGTGAATGTGTGGCTGGCTGTGCACACCTGCAGAGCTTTATAATTGGCTGTGAGCAATAGACAGAGTGACAGCACCTGCTGTGTTGGTCTATTAATAACATTGTGACTCACTGGATGCCCTGAGATATGTGTATATGCTGGTGTGCTCATGTCTGTCATGATACCATGGTGCCCTAATTCCCTGCCTGATGATGTAAACTGGTTCTCCTACACACACAGTCATTGCCAAACTATCTGCCACATTCCCTCTTAAATGCACTGAAGCAGACAGCAGCATCAGGAGCTGTTTGGAGGATCTCCACTGCCCCTGAGAGGAATGAAAACCACCGTTTTCATTTGACCATCTCCTCTGTCAGGGATCTGCTTACCTGCAGGGAGGATCCCTCTGCATTAATAATACATGAGCTCCAGTAAAACAAACCACAGTATTAGCTTTCTGTGTTCCGGTTTATATGCCTGCTGACACAGGGAATACAACTGGGTCAATGAGCAAACAGGCGAGGGGGCTTACTATACCTGAGGAGATACAGTGGAGACCGAGGTAACAGAGTTTACCTTAAGAGGTGGACATAAGGATTAGAGGGGTCAGGTTTCAGTAATTAGATCTTTTGTAGTTAAGCTAAACCTAATTCACAGAATCTTTCATCAGCTAGATGGTTGACTTATGGCTGTGCTGCTGCTTTAAATGACAGCTACATGTTATAACCAAGAGAAATGGCAGCTTGTTGATTCAGTGGAGAGTGACCTACGTAGTGTGTCAGGAGGATACAGCGCCCGAGTCAATGATTTGTAGCCACATGAGAGCCAAATGGACCATACCTGTGTAATTCGTAGTCCACAAAACATTTTTTGGAGCTTCACAACAAAACATGTTGCAACATTCTCCCGAACAAGAAGCTGAAGTTTTGAAACATAAAAAACACAAGAAAGCATAAAATGGCTCCACACCGCTTGTCCAGGGTAATCCAAGTTTCCTGAAGCCCTTAGATCCCAAAGTGATTTGAAGACGTTATTTAAACTGGTTAAAAGTCTTCACTGTAGATGCCAGACTGGGTGCATTAGTACCTAGGCTGCACAGTATAGATATTTTTTCAGCCAATACCAAGAATATAACCAATCATTTCACACTGTTTTTATTTTAATGATGGATGATTTATTATTCCATAGCTCTAATTACATTTCTGGTGTTAAGCTCATAGACTTTGTTCCTCTTATCTAAACCCTTGTCAAACATGTTTTGTGAATTTTGTGAGTTTGTAAAAAATGTTCACACCAGTGACAACATGTTGGGCTCTATCCAGGTGCAGCAGTTTGATTTCATGAGCACAACAGGCTTCTTCTTCTTTGTTTACTAGTGTATATAAGTGTGTAGATGCGGCACTGTTGAACCGCTGAAAGGTTTGGCTTCATATAAGCGGCTCTATATATCAGCTAGAATTTCACCAAAACCAACAAATACCCATTATTATAAATGTAATTTACTGGTTTCAATAGTTACCATGCATCTTTACAGTTGAGCGACAATGTTGTGAATAGTCTTTTCAAGTCAAGTTGGGATCTCAAGGCTTCTAAAGACTTGGAATAAAACTGACAGGATGTATCGAGTCATTTCACTGTTTTTGGTTGTTTCGGATGTTTTAAAACAAGTCCCCATCTACTTCAGCTGTTTAGGAGAATGTGTTTTACTGTGAAGCTTCAGAAAAAGACATTCCATCAACTGAGTTTTCATTTTTGGATGAACTGTTCCTTTAACCTATTTACTTATAATCATTTATAGTGAACTTGCAATGGCAAACTTTCCAATATATTTGAAGTATATAGATTGAATGTGCTTCTGTACCTTCCAGGCTGCGAGTGTCAGCTCATGGCGACATGCTTAAAAGAGATTCCATCCGTGAACATCGTGAGCATTTTTTTTGTGACAGGTCATAGTGTGGTGATGCAACAGCATTTTTGTGATGTGCATTAAAAAAACAGTTCCTGTTGTAAAGCCTACCAAAAGAAGAAACTACAAAATTTCCTTTTGCACAATGTGCATTCACATCATTTCTGACCAAACTCAGTCTGAGCTCCCCATCAGCTCAAGATTTCCCTACTGCAGCAGTTTTTTTTTAAACTTTCAAATGATGTTGCTTTACCACACAAGGATTATGTAACATTCAGGAGAAGGAAACTGAGCATGATGTTCACCTGTCTCAAGGAAGGTTGAAGTCCCTAAAATTTGCAAAGTTATGGAGAACAGTCATCAGAAAGGCAAAGCGAGCATGATTTGTAATAAAAACTAAACTTGCGTAAAAACGGGTATGATCCTTTAAGCAGTCAAAAATAGGGTCTCTACATACACATCATTATCCTTTCCATGCCTCTCACACACTCCGCTTCATATGTCACTGCACTTACCTGAAGATATGTTTACCTCTGCTAAAGTCACTGCGGTGAGCCAATCACTGCAGTTTTTACTATGATGTTCAGTATATTTATCTTAACCCATTGTTGCACCCTGATACTCAAAGGTGTGGACTTCTCGACTTCCCTTTAAACCTTTGAAAGTGAAACAGATCTCTGTAAAGCTCTGTCTCTCACTGTGATACAGTTTTAAGTCAGAAGGATGAGAGTGGCGGAGACATCCAGGCTAAACAGCAGGATGTGCATCAGGGTGCATTGTGTCTCTGTTACCCACGTGTCTTAACGTAGAGCTAGCTCTCTCTGTGCTCTTCAGTGTGTGGTACTACCTATCTTTGCAGACCACTGGTCTAATAGTGCTTAACATTCATTTGAATAATTGGAGAGTTGTTTATACCTGTCATAGTGATGTGGACAGATTTGTGTAAAACACTTGGAGGTGTGTAAAGGTATTTTCAGTTTGATATTACCCGTGGCATCTGCAGTGTCTGTGTTGGCCTGTGTCTACACCGTTGACCTTTAATCCAGTGTTGTTCCCTCAGCTGTTCTTTTGTAAAAATGACCAAAAGAAAAAAAATATTTATTGAAGTGTGTTTTAAAAACCATAAATAAATATAATTAATTAAATGGACCTTGCTTTTATTTTTGAAAAGCTACTGTGTTTTCTATCTGACAAGTAATCAACCATAACAAGAGTATGTATCCCAGACTAAATAAAGTTATCTTTTCCTGAAAGTATCCTTTTGTTGTGTCTGCTTTATCTTACTCTGGCCCTCTGTGTGGAAGCTGTGATGTCAATACATGTAGTCTCGTTCTTTGGTATTTGTCCCAAGTTTGTTCAGGCACCTGATTGCAGTTGTACTATTACACTCACATGACATACTCTATTGGCTGCAACTTATATCTAAAACAGCCTTTGAAATGCAAAAATAGATGTTAAGCTATATAAAAACATCTCTTTCATGGAAGTTTGACCATTATCCCTATTGGTTCTGTAACAGACACAACATGAATTTACAATATTAATGGGGTGATTACACAAACTCAGTAGTAATTATTTTTCTATTAGTGAATAAACGAGCTGCTCTTAACACTGAACAAAAATATAAACGCAACACTTTTGTTTTTGCTCCCATTTTTCGTGAGCTGAACTCAAAGATCCTAAACTTTTTCTATATACACAAAAGATCAATTTCTCTCAAATATTGTTCACGAATCTGTCTAAATCTGTGTTAGTGAGCACTTCTCCTTTGCCGAGATAATCCATCCCACCTCACAGGTGTGGCATATCAAGATGCTGATTAGACAGCATGATTATTGCACACGTGTGCCTTAGACTGGCCATAATAAAAGGCCACTCTGAAATGTGCAGTTTTGCTTTATTGGAGGGGTCTGGGGGGGTCAGAAAACCAGTCAGTATCTGGTGTGACCACCATTTGCCTCACATCTCCTTCGCATATAGTTGATTAGGTTGTTGATTGTAGCCTGTGGAATGTTGGTCCACTCCTCTTCAATGGCTGTGCCAAGTTGCTGGATATTGGCAGGAACTGGAACATGCTGTCGTATACGTATCGTATACGTATCCTATACGTGTTGTATCCAGAGCATCCCAAACATGCTCAATGGGTGACATGTCCGGTGAGCATGCTGGCCCAGCATACCAGCATAGTGCTCACTAACACAGATTTAGACAGATTTGTGAATAATATTTGAGAGAAATGGATCTTTAGTGTATATAGAAAAAGTTTTAGATCTTTGAGTTCAGCAAAGACAAAAGTGTTGCGTTTATATTTTTGTTCAGTGTAGAAAGGTGGCAGGGTCCGCCACATATAAACAAAGTAAAACAGTATAAACTGTGTTGTCCTCTAAAGTCAGTTTGTGTATTCAGTTTATTCAGTCATGGAAACAAAGAGTGTTTTGTTAAGGAATAAAAAATCAATGGAGATCTTTTTCTTCTTAATATTTATTTCCCAGAACTACATAGTGCACCTTTAACAAATCTGAAACCTTTTATATAAGCTGGTTTAGCTTTCAACTAAACACATTTATAAATACATAGAACTTAAAGATCTCTAATCTGTTTTGTTGCCTAAGGAGCTAGAAACACTACTTTTTATACTGACCTTTCCCAGAAGACATCCTGATTTGTCATCATAAAGCACAGAGGCACAAATATACTCAACAAAATGTAATTGTATGGTTATGATACAAGTTGAAGTTAAAGATTTATGATGTTTTTTATATACCCAAAATATTTGTTCTCTTTGATTTTGGTACAAATTAGTTAAATCTGTGTGAGTGAGTGACAAGATAATCCATTAACCTAACAGGTGCGGCATATCATGATACCAATAAACAGCACGATTACAGAAAGCAACACTAAAATGTGCAGTTCCATCACTCAACACACCGATGACACCCGTTTTGAGGGTGCCTGTGGTTAACATACTGACCGCAGGAATGTTCACCGGTCCACCTGTTTCCTGGGAATTGAAAGTTCATTTCACTGTGATAAGCCGTCTCCAATGTTGTTTCCGAGAGTTTAGCAGCACATACAACCAACCTCACAACCACAGATCATTTGTAACCACCACGCCAGACAAGGACCTCCAAAACAGGCTTCTTCACCTGTATGATCAATGTGGCAGCTGGTTTGCAAAACCAAAGAATTTCTGTACAAACTGTCAGAAAGCATCTCAGGGAAGCTCATACGCATTCTGGTCTTCCTAACCAGGGTGTTGAACCGACTGCACGTTGTTGTTGGAACCAACTTGAGTGGACAAATGCTCACCTTTGATGGCGTAGCTGGCACACTAGAAAAGTTTGAAACCTGGCTTTCACTGTACTGAGTAGATGGCAGACAGTGTTTATGATGTTGTGTGGGAAGGAGGTTTGGTGATGTCCCTTTTTTAAACTCAGTCCCACATGTTGGCGGTAGTGTTATGGTATGGACAGCCAACACATGGGGCATTTTAGTGATGGCAGTTTGAGTCCGCAGATACAGTGAGGAGATCCTGACGCCTGTTGTAACGCCATTCATCCACCATTATCACTTCAGGATTTACTCTATGCAAGGAAATGTGTCACGCTAGGCAAACAGTGGTCATCCGCCTTGTTCTTTGGGGTATCTGTGACCAAAAAAATGCATATCTCTTACCCTAGTCAAGTGTCCATAGGTCAATGCCAAAATAAATGTTTCATTTTCAAGATAAAATGCAAATTGTAGACTGGCCTATAACTTGCACTAATGTTCAATCAACATCTTGATATGCCATACCTGTCAGGTGGATGGTTAATATTGGCAAAGGAGAGGTGCTAACTAACATGGGATTATGTATTTGTGGTCAAAATCTGGTCTAAAATCTTTTACTTCAACTTGTAAAAAATGGGAGCAGACCGAAAGGGTTGTCTTTTCTTATTTCTTTGCAGGATAAATTATGAAGGCTGAGTTCCAATCAGTTTATTAAAATCTAGTCTCTACTGCAAGCACATGAACACGCCAATCTGTCAGTTACAGCAGCAGGTGTAATAACATTAATCCATGATTATGGTGAATCGGCCCAACAGTGACAAGACCTAACTTCTCTCGCATGAGATTTCCAACCACGGTCTGAGGTGGCTCATACACTGAACATGGTGTTACTCTGTATTGTCAGGAGGGGGAGCTAAACATCAAGCTATTTTCTTTTGGGGCCATCTCACAGTCAACTTGTGCTGTGTTTTTATGTCAAGTTTTAACAGTGATGGGTGTAAATGAACACTTACAAAGGCCCTGCATCATATATATTGATTAAAAGTCTATATTAGGGCTGTAACTAGTGATTATTTAATTTATTATGTAACCTGATGATCATTTTTTCTATTAATTGATTAGTTGTTTTGTCAGGAAAATGTCCTGATTACATTGTGGGTTCCCAGAGCTAAAACATCTACAAATGATATAACTGGACCACCAGCAAAAACCGCAAATGTATCTAAATCCTGAGAAGATGAAACTAGCACATATTTGGCATTTCTACTTGATTAATAACAAAATAGTCTCTGATTAATATTCTGTCAATCACCTAATTGATTTATCATTGCAGCTCTACTTTATATGATTGCCGTTTAATCTAGGTTTTTTTCAGAGCGTCGTGTTACATAGAATACTTCAGTTTTCTTCAAAACAACCACCCTGCTGATGAGAGAAGATGATCTTCACTGGATTATGGGACACAGACATGTTTAAAGTATGCCTGCCAGTAGATGGAGACATTCCATATTAAATAGTGTACAATGTGTGTGTACATGTATACTACACTTCACATATCATCAAATAAGAATGAAAGGTTCCTGCCCATCATGACATATCTATTATTGTTGTGTTGTACTGTCTCTCATCTGGGTTGAAGAGCAATAAATCCTCATAGTCGCTGTACCTGCCCCCCCTCTTCTCTCCCTCAGGAGGTGTGGAGCAGCAGATGGGAAGTGATGGAACAGTGTGGTAGTGTAGGCGGTGACATGACAAGCTGTCAGGCCCTAATGCAGGCTAACATCTGGAGGTTGTTGGCCACATCACTTCTTGCCTGCCGGCAGGGTCCTCTAGCCTGGAGCCAGAAGACACCCTGAGGGACATATACCAAGGGCCAAACCCGGCCTCTGAGACAGGAAGCAGCAGCAATGATGGTGTATGTACAGCAGGAGTCGCTTTGACTTCTATCATGAAATGAAAGCAAAAAAGCCAAGCTTGTGTTGAGAGTATATTAATTGAGCTGCAATGCATAGTGTCAGAAAAGAAAGTGGTGCAAGTGGGTCATCAACATACACGTACTTTGTCGGGCTAAAATACTAGCAGTAAAATATATTCAGTGTGAGACTTACTACATGGCTCTGCAGCTTTGGAAGACACCGTGAACCATATTTCTCAGTGTATTTATCACAGTAAACAGCTGTGAAAAGACATCTCAGTGAGTGGGTGGTGTAGACGCGACTACATGCACAGCAGGATAATATAAGGCCTGTTAAAACTGTTAGCGCCACTGAGGCACTGTGCTATTAGTGCGAGCTTCATGCTCGCCTTAAGCTTCCAAGAAGCAAGTGCCTCTTCTATTTTAATGACAGCCCTCACCCAGAGGTAATTTCACCGTGATTAAAGCAGGGGAAAAAAATCATGTCTTAAAAGTCTCTAAATTGCATCTTATTTATCCACCTTTTAACTAACTACAAAAGGCAGACAGACAATGGCACTGCATGTTTCTACCGCTCCTGGCGAACAATTATGCTTTAGAGATTCTCTGCTCCATCGTTATATGGGTATTAAAAATGGCATCCAGGAGATGACACAGAGTGAAGCTTTGATGTTAAAGTTTTTGTAAAAGAAATAAGATTTTTTTTCCCCCTAAATGCGTTTTTTCATACACCTCTATTTACCTGCCTGATGTATGTACTGTAGACCTTCTAGGCTTTCTGAGTTTTATTTTTCACACTTAAGTACTGTGTATCAGACCTTTCTCCTTAAGAAATTATTCTTTTTTGTAACAAAGGCAGCAGTGTTGCTTAAGGATTAGCGATGTCTGTCGGTTTGACAGTCTATCACACTGCTCTATCAAATTTTACTTTCCTCTGTCAACAAAAGCCGATCAAAAATTTCACATAAACTTTGAAATCTAATCTACGTAACAGTTTGACACAAAACGTTGTTTCCATGTTCTAGCCGGTGAATTAATGACAGTGGTTAGCAGTTGTGGATTTGACTGTTGGATTGCTTGCCACAAGAATTGGTACAAACATTCTTGTCCCTATCAGGAGGAACTAGTTACTTGATCCTCTGATTTTCTTTAGTGCCATCATCAGGTTCAGATTTCACTGTGTCCAATACTATATTCCACCAAATGCCTGCAAAACTAATAACTTTCCCATCAGGCTCAGTCATAGTTTAAAGATATGCTATGTTAAAAGTCTTGTCTAAAAACAACTAGACCATAAGTTTAACATTTTTCTTGAGGTGTGTTGATACATTACCCTGTGTGTCTGTTTCCAGTAATATTTAACCCAAAGAAATTGAGAGTTTACTCGATGTGTTTCATTGTTGCCTGTAGCAATAACTTCCAGGAGAGAGTCAGAGGGCGAGAGAGGAAGAGGCGTACAGGACTAAAGTACGCGTGAATAAGATTTAAATATTACCTTGTCAGTGAACATTGGTGCCACAGTCATGTAAGAGACATTTTCATCGGCAATGGTGGTTGTTAACAGTGTACCTGGTGTTTGACCGGGGGATCATTTGTGTTTATTTGTGTTATTCGCCACAAACACTCAGATAACTGTACACTGGCAGTGAGCAAGGACAAGCTCTGATGGTGTGTGTGTCTGTGTGTTTGAATTCAGGTCAGTTACTAAACTCAGCACTCACCAGAGTCTCTGGTTCTCTCTCTTCTTTTGTTCCCTCTCCTCTCTGTAACGTTGATGTCAAAAAGTAAAGCACTTTCCTCACCAGAGGGGTGTACTATGCAGCAAGATAAGTGGGTTAAGGAGTCTGAGGACTTTTAATGTCACAAAAGTGGCTCTCTTTTATCCTGGCTTGATCACCATGGTCCAGCCTGGTCTGGAGTTGCTTGAAATCGGCTAAAAAGCACCATTCAATTTGGAAATGCTGTCCGTCTATAATTAGTAGTCATCAGCCATACTTAATCTGACCTGAGGGAGTACGTCATGCATATATGCAAACTTGTTGGGCTATAATGTTAAAATATTGCCACTGAACGAAGCCGTTAAATTACAGAAGCATATTCTGTTTGTACCATTTTGTGGTCATTAATAGATCATTAATAGTTCTCTATGTTCATCAGTGGCCTGTGACATTTACTTGCATACTTGCATAAAATGTGGTGCAACTCCTTCAAACCATAATGTTACCATTTTAGGTCATGATAGAATGCTTTGTCCAGATTTTCTGAAGTTGGTTTCAGACTGCTGGTAAATGACAGCGAATAAAACACTGATTAAAAGCAATATTATAGTTTGTTGATATTCATCACAGATAGTTTTCAATTCAATGTCCTAAACTAAATTGTAAATCTTGAGTGTAATATAAAACATTCTGTATTAAGTGTCCTGTTTAAGAGCTTGTGATGTTGCAGTTGTCACGTTAGAAATTGCCGATTTACACAATTAGACATTTTTGCGTTATTTGCAGTATTATTTTTTTTTTCACATTTTACATCGAAAATTACTGTTCTAGTCGATATCTTTTTATCCCGCATTTAGGCAGTTATTTAAGTAGGCCTATAATATAGTGAACTTTTAATCTTCTGTGATTTTATTGAAGGACAAATGTCCAGAGAACACTACAGACACCTTCAGTAGTTCAGTCAGAGCAACAAAACCCTGCAAATCAATACAAACTAGATTCTGATCACTGATAGGCTATAGGTTCCCTTGGCAACAGCACTACTGTAACTGCACGGCTGCGTTCGGTGGCATCATTAGACGCTGCAGCTCATATAGCCTATGTATTCCCTCAGCTGAGAGTCTGACACACTTGATGCTACTTTCAAAGGAGATGATCAGTGAAAGGCACTGCCTAAATTCGGGATAACAAGATATTGACTAGAACAGAATAAGATAAGACACTCACCTTAAGGACATCACGTAGGCTATTGCAGTTTCTAGAGAAGGTGCACTCGATTTGCTTACCCAGCTGTCCAGGAATGATATTAATATTATTCATTTGTATTTTGTGTGCACATTATACCTACTTTGTTGCCACAAATTAGTATTTTGTGGCCACGAATGAGTATTTCATGCGCACGTTATAGCTATATTGTGGCCACAATTACATTTTTTTTTTTTTTGACAATGTCATGTCTTGGGCTCCGTAGAAAATAGTTCTTGTTTCCTTGATTGATTTTTGTGTGGAAGACAAGTCAAATGACACACCACACTGTGTCGACCTTTGTGTGTAGTACAAGGCTCTGCTCCCATCAGGTTGATAATCCGAAGTGAAAATAAATCCACTTTTTAACCCCAAAAGTTTAAAAGTAATCTCTGCGCTCTCGCAGCCCTGTCAGTACACAGCTCTGGATTAGAACAGAATCCAATGTGTCACCTGGTTTTTATTCCTCCAGAAGATCTGGCTCTACACCCGACTGTCTCTTCCAGAGCCGGCCTGAGTAATGTCTAGGCCCCCCAGTCCCCTAACAAAGCATTCAACACATCTTTGTTTTGTTTTAGAGACCCCTGGTGGCAGAAATTACATATTGTGCGCTTAAGTTTTGTGGTTATTAGCAAGTGTTAGCATCCTACCATACCAAACTAAGATGGTAAACATTACCATATCTAAATAAAGGCACTGTCATTGTGACCATGTTTGCATTTAGCCTAAACCAGCGCTGCACCATAAGTCGAGCCTCAGAGAGCTGGAGATTCTTAGATCTGTTTTCTTTCTTTCGCTGTTTGGTTCAGCTCTTCTCTCCTTCACTATTCTTTATTCTCCTCCAGTTTGAAAGATACAGGTCAGATGCATTGCTGTTATCAAAACCAAGACAACTTACTTTGAAAGAGAGCCACCAGAAAGTGTTTCTTATTGAATCAAGCCCAAAAATCAGGACAGAGGGAGGGTCCCATTAACAGCACTCGTCTCTACAAATCACTCTCTATTGTGTAAGGTAGAGAGGAGCTGCAGAGCAGTTTACGTGGATAATTACATTCACCAGACTCACTTCTGCACCTCTCTGAGTGCTCCCGCTGCAGAAGACCCGACAAGTCCCACCCCCTTACCTGAGCAATCACACGCCATCTTCACAGACATTGTATTATAATCACAGCCATTCACAACTTGCTAAAGTTATAATATACCTCCTGAATCATTCCTCCTACTCTGGGCTTTTCATTCATTTTCTCACTTGATTGCATGCTGGACTTATCAATCAACAGTTAGTCAGTGAGTTAGTCACACAGTCACTCAGACTGTCACCTTAGGTTCTTTAGGAACTGCTTTGCAAATGACACACTTGTATATTGAATTGTAGTGCCTTTTTTTCCACAAGCAGCCCCTCACACACATACACACACCCCTCGAGCTAATGTTGCTAATGTTAATAGCCTGTGCTGCTTTAATTGGTTCCTAAACGCTGTAAGCAGGGTTCCCACTGTGTGTTTAATGAACAGGTAGCACTCCATGATTACAGCAATCTCAACCCACCACCCCGCTGCTACAGACTCCCTTCACACACACACATACACACACACGAACAAACGCCACACACACTGTCCCCAACCTCGTACGCAAATGGACAAAGGCAATTTGAGAGGCTCCTGTGCACTGCAGGATGCTGGGTAAATTAGAGATGAGGATGAGAGGGAGAGAGAGAGCAGGCGAGGGACACAACAAAAGAAAATGAGGGGAGATGAGCGCAAAAAATGATTACTGGTTTATGAAGGGAAGAAGAGGTGGAATCATTTCATAGCACATGGCAGTGTGTGAACAGTAGGTGATTTGCTCCAGTGCAAGCTTGAATGTGTGTGTGGTGAAAAAGCTTGGCTGATTATAAAAAGTCTTCCTTGTGTCATTTTGTTGTAATGGTGTTTGTCATCCATAAAGTGTCTCTGTGTGTGTGCTTGTTTTTTTTTGTTTTGTTTTTTTTTCTTGGAAATTTCCATCAGATTCATCAAATTATTGAAAACGTTCTCAAGAGTCACTTGAGAGACAAACTTCTTGACCTCGATTCTGATGCTCCTTTAAATGTTTCCTTTCCTTTCCTTTCCTTTCCTTTCCTTTCCTTTCCTGTCCTTTCCTTTCCTTTCCTTTCCTCTCCTCTCCTCTCCTCTCCTCTCCTCTCCTCTCCATCTGTTAGTCCTTGTCTATCCGGAGGCACAGAGTCAGAAGCTCCTCTTCTCAGTCGGCTGATGAAGATGTGAGATGACAGCCATCTCCCCATTTTTCGACAGGACCGCTCACACAGGATGAGTAGAAACAGAGGTGGGTCTCATTGGAGGCCTGTATATATGTACGGCTGGGTGGCAAACCTCATGTTGTATACATATTTGTTCAAACATGTGCGAGCTGCTCAGTAATCCTCCCCACTCTGTTTCCCCTCCCACACATGTATATAAACAGGCAGGCCGCTGCCCATCTCAGCCACCATGGGGGAGATGGGTGAGGTTAGTGAGAAGGGGGATGGTGAGGGAAGGGTGCATGCGCAGCCTCTGCCAGATGCCCTTTGTAAATAAGCACAGAGTCCTTAGAGGGGCGCCGTCGGGCGTCCCGACTCACCCGTCCCGAAGGACGCAATCAGGGTGTCCCCCTCCCTCACCTTGTGCAAGGGGTAAAGAGGGGTGAGGACAGGAGAAGGTCTGGTCTGTATGTGCCTGGTGCTGACACAGAGGAGCTGTGGGTCTAATTCATTAAACCAGCCTTCTAATATAAACAGTCATTCATTTCGCTGCCTGACACTGGGCCTGGACAATGTGAAGAGCTCCAATAGAACTGCCATACACTGTTTGTGTGTGTGATTGTGTGTGTGTGTGTGTGTGTGTGTGTGTGTGTGTGTGAGAGAGAGAGAGAGAGAGCATGCTGGAGCCTGACTGTTTGTGTGTATGAAGTCTCAGAGAGCCTGTTGCTCCCAAGCAGGTACAGTGAGTCTAACCAGAGGCTTCATGAGCCTCCACACAGTTCACAGAGCAACTGAAATTCAAAATCCAGCAAAATAATGTGATTTTGTGATTAAGGGAGGACACTGAAATATTGCTTACTGCTGTTAGTTGAACTATTAGTGATTCGTAAGCGTCAACTCTCCAGCTGGCGACAGTGAGTACCTGACATGTAAGACTAAATAAACCCTTTAAACCTCTGAGCACAGACTGCTTCACAAATACCTATTACAGATATTAGAGTGTTTATACAGTACATAAAAACAACAACAACAACAATAATAATAATAATAATAATAATAATAATAATAACAACAAAAACAAACATTATCTGGCAATTATCATAGTACAAAGCAATAAGTGCAAAAATAATAATCATGAAACGGGAAAATAAAACCAATGAAATGAATAGGCAAGTATGCTTTCTGATAAACATACAAGTTCAAAAGACGACAGTGACACAGACAGCCTTATTGCATCGGGCAGGTCGTTCCAGGTCCTGATGACAAAAGCTTTGTCTCTCCGTTCATAAGGGATTAAAAAGTCTGAAATGTAATCTGGAGCCAGGCCATGAAGAGCGACTAAAAATAAGCAATAATATCTTAAAATCAGTTGTTAAACCAAGAGGGAGGCAATAAAAAGAGGCTAAAACAGGTGAGATGTGACTGTAATTCTTGGTTTGTAGTTAAACAGAGGAAATGGATAAATGACATGATCAGTTATTCACATGGTATTGATAATCAAAGTAATCAAAGTATTCAGATATTATAAGATCCACAATCCACATTTTTAATTGCTGCTTAACTTGCAAATAAAAACCAGCGCGCGCACACACACACACACACACACACACACACACACACACACACACACACACACACACCTACACACACACACACACACACACCACTTTTGGGTCTCCTGCAGGGCCAAATTGTTCAGATCAGACCCCCTGTTGCACGCACTTAGCTCCATATCTTGTCATGTTCTTTTGCTACAAAGTGTTCTCCTTTGTGAATCTGACTGAGGAGAATGGAAGAAGACCCAGAGTGCTGGAAGAAGACAGTGAACAAATGTCTTTAGAGGTAATGATGAGTAATCATGAAAGCCAAGGTTTTTTTTTTTTTTTTCCTGCGAGGTAAGTGCTGGAAGAATTTGTCAGTGTAAAATCACCCAAACCTTTGCAGGCTCACCTACACTGAATTGGACAATATTATTGAAAAGAATTTTAGCAAGAAGCAGAAGACAGAAAATCAGATGTGTCAAATTATCCATTTTATTGTTGATCAGATGAAGTTTAAGCGTTGGACTATATCAGTGTCAGATCTCCACTGACCAGCAGTGTGGCCAGCTGTTATTCAGGGACACGTTGACAGTAGACACAGTCGTCGGCAACAGACAGACAGACAGTACACACCCACTGAGACTGATACTGAATGTGGAATGTGGGTTTTATGGGCTTACAAATGCACACAAACACACACACCATACACTCATGTATGTGCACGCACGTAGACACACACATGCGTACACACCCATCCGTCCAAGCATGCAAGCATCCACCCACCCACACATGCAAACACACACAAACACACACGCACCTAGGTATCTGTGACCACTAATTGTGTCTGGCCAGTGCCGTCCCCAGCAGCCAGGGTCATGAGAGTGCTGCGGTGCAGGACAGGGTAGCCATTGCGGCAACCTCTTAAACATAGCTTATCCTGAGGCCTGTTATTACCCTGAGAAACTATCATCTTTTTCTCCTCAAAACCGTCCTGCTCAGTCAATTTAATGAAGCAGGCATTCCAATGGAGGGAAATGAGCAACAACTCCCACAGTCCCACACAGCACCAGCAATTAATGGTTCTAGACAACAACCTCCGGGAAGGAGACAGGGCACAGCAAATACGTTTATCCTAACAATGTTATTATCACTTGTCTTTGTTGTTTGTCTTTGTTTGGTTTTTGTCTGCCTTTTTTTTACCTGAACGAGGCTGATATATGAACTTTTACTGTGAGACTATTGTCGCCGTTGAAGGTGCAGTCAAAAAATGCGTGCTGCTCTGTCGCAAAACGCAATCATAATAGTCAGTGCAGACAGGGGGCTGATATGTGCTGGTGACCTGATGACTATGGGCTGAGGACAGACGTGTCATGTCTTGCTCTGGTTTATGGTTTACCACTGTCTTATTTTGTTGTATTTACCTTTCCTCTCTTTTCAGATCCCCTCTCACTGTCCTTGGAAGTTCGTCCTCCACTGGGATTGTCTTCCCCCGCCCTGATTACTTTCACCTGTTCCCCCTGTGTGTGTATATATAGTCCCTGTGTTTCACCTGTCCGTTGCCAGTTCGTCTTTTGTCTCTGTACTTAGCGTCCCAGCCTTGTTCCCAGTGTTTTGGGTATTCCTTTTTCTTTTTTTTTTGCTTCTGCCTGTTTTTTTTCTCGACCTCGTCTCTGCCTAACCCCTGCTGGATTTGGTTGCCTTCGCTGACTGATGTCCTGTGTACCGAACCTGATCCAAGTAAAAGAATTTTTCTTTGTGTCGAGTCGGGCTTGGAGTCCATATTATTGTCGTCACCCCACAAAATGGCTGGATTTGAAAAATCACTTCCTGTCACATTCTTCGTTTTAGAACAGAAACTCTCTAACAATTTCACAATTTCTAACTTTGTTTAAAAAGAGAGGTGAAAAAAATGATAAGGATATACATCAACTTGTACTGCTTATTGTAGTTGTTTCTGGCTATTAACCCTCATATCGGTTTTTTCAATAGTTGTGACAAATATCTTTTCTGAGATATTTCTCAGATGAACAACAAACAATGAACAGCAAATGTAACAGTGAATATTTAACAAAGATCATAAAGTCAATCTTTCTGATTAATAGCTTTAAAACACAATATATAATTGAAGCCATTTAACAACAATTTGTAAATGTGCAAAAATACAGTGTGTGGTTATTTATCTGTGAGACTGTTGGCCACTTATTGGCTCGCTGATACAACAGTAAAGCAATAATACAGTACAATCACTGATTTTTGAAATGTAAAGTATTAATACTATGCCAGTATTTTCAGTGGGATTTCTGGTGTGTAAATGAGTCATACTACTGTCAGTGCAGCACACCTGCAATGACAGGTGCCCCACACTGACAACCAAAGTTATGTCCGCTTAAAGTACTAAAAGTTTGAATTTTAGCTAGAAATCTGCCAGCAAGAATATATTTCCAGTCATGGCTGAATGTTTGACTGATTTTTATATAATGCAACATATGAAACACCTCACCTCTCTATGTTTCAGAGTGAAACTTCTCCTTGAATGAGACCTGTGTTTTTGGTAACCAAAGGGATCTTATAATCAAACAAAAATAGGAATTGTTTTATTAATGTTTTCAGCCACTTGCCTGTGGTTCACACTGCCAGCTTGTGTAGTGTGTGACGACTATGCTGCTGAACTGCGGCAGCTCTCTCGTGTGTGTGTGTGTTCACACAGTCAGTGGTGCTGCTGCAGCACAGCTACTGCCAGCCCCATCTTTATACATGGAGTTTGCCTTTGATATTTATCAAGAAAAATAATGATGACTTTCCTATACCCCTGTTGAAAGGGCGAGAAAGAGAGGTAGGACAAAAACTGCCCTTCACCTGTTCTATGGATACAGACATTAAAACTGTAGCAGAGCGCTGGGACGATGACTGTCTACAGGGCGCTGCTCACAGAGCCAGCCTGCTAGAATAACAACTTCAGCCTGTCAGGAACTTTTATTGGAGGTAACTTTGACAGTCGTAGTTGCCCCAGAGGATTACATTGCACCCATTGCAGCCATGTTGTGCCAGCTGAGGTGATTTACTTATTCAGAAACTTTTGGTAAGTATGAATCATTAACACACCAAGACATAAATATAGGGCACATGTTTAAAATTACAGTAATTCTCCATTAAAGCTAAAGTTGCCTGTACAGTATATATACCTGGCAGTAGGAACTGATTAGATTGGTGCTATTGACCTTCACCTTCTTCAGAAGTTATTTGGAGTATTTCAGCTATGTGTAACCTTGAGAAGTACAGAGAATTCTGAAACTATTAACAAAGCAGAGATATAGAAACAGTGCAGCTGTTGCTCCTCCTGCTCCCTCACTATATGATTTTATTTCACGTTTGTCGTGTTAGAATGAATTTCTTGTCTCCCAGTCAGTATAATATCACTTGCTTAAAGAAGGCAGAGCTGCTAGCTGAGTGACAGCCCAGCCTTTAACTTTTCTTCTCCTCTCAAGGACTCCCCTTCAACTGTTAACTTGAATTAGTCTCCTGCAGCCTTTATTAGCAGCAGCGGTGGAATCAGAGAAGGCTGTCTGCGTGGATCGTGGAGGAAGGAAGGAGGGGGGGCGACCGCTAAGTGCTTCACTTCTGATCTCTGATGGGGGTCATGGGGTCGCCGCTCAGCCTCACCCTGATGACTTCTGACACCGCATGAGCAACCAAAACCACATTTGTGCATGTGCGCTCGTACACACACACACACACACACACACTGGATTTATATCCAAGAGCACAAAGAGCCACATCCTTAGGGATGGTTGGAGCACTGATACAATTAACTCAACTACTCTTGCTTATGTATTTCTCAAATATCAAGTCAAGTCTAAACAAAGCACTCATGGACCCACTTCATGTTCTCACATTGTGAACAACAACTAGGAAAATATGAACTGATAAGATATTTTGAGTAGCTGTTGCTAACAATTAATGGGTCAACATCAGGCTTATGGTTGATGCTTACGGGAAGGCTGCTCTTTAATCATATCACTAAATTAGCAGTAATTTGGGGTTCTGAATGAGACTGGTCTCATTTTACTCGCTAGTTATGTCTAGATCTTACAATCTCAGACAAGATGTAATTAAAAATGAAATGTAATCACGTATAATACATGTTTTTAACAGCACTCCAGACTTTGGAAATGTCTGATATTTTGTGGCATACAAAACAGAGTGGCAAACAAAATAAGTGGCGCAGTCACAGTTATAGTTTGCCCTGCTCCTTTTGGATAAATAAAAAAGAATCGGGCAAAGTTGCTTAATTTACCTATTTATTGATTTTTGAAGACTGACAAAAAGACTAACTAAACTTAATTGTGGCTAAGAAATATGTATGACACTGGCTGTTGCTGTTTGATTTGGGGAAACTGGCAAAGTTAAACCAAACAATGGTGTATTTGTAGCCACAAATCAGAACACAGCATCCAGCTCTCCCTTTTCATTTACCCTTTAGGGTTTGGAAAATGATCCTACTATGCATCAGCTTGTTCCAAATCATCACTCAGCTGAAGCTTTATGATGTTTATGTTGAGAAAAATATTCAAACTCAAGACGCCATGTTCTTATGGCTTCGCCAGTCCATCAAATGTAAGTGTTCCAGATGTCTTGTGCATTATTTTATTTTCAAACAATTCAACCTGGACACCCATTTGTGGTTAGCTTTAGGCAACAACACCACTCTGGTCAAAGTTTGTGAAAGATTGTGGTTTTGGTAAAATGTCAGTGTCATATCTTTGGTCTCAGAAGCATTACGGTTTTCTGTTTGCTGTCCGAGTATAACGACCAGTCGTGTTTGAGCTGGCTTTGGTTGCATGCAGGTAAACAGTGCATGTGGAGAACACAAGAGGGGGAACACATTGGTAGAACTGCATTCTTGGAACATATTGCCCATCATCTGATGAAGATTTAGCTTTTTATTAGCTTGATAAAAATGTTTTGAAATTGGATTGTACACAATGATGACCGCACGAAAGAGGAGATTAGGGTTGGATATCTATTATTCCCTTTTCAGATATCCACTGGCTACGCCGCATGCTCTGAAACAAGCTGATGTGTTCTGAGACTTTCCTGAAAACAGCCATGAACAACTTAATTGAGTTGTAGTATTTCAAGATCCTGGGCAACATCATCACTGAGAAGCCATCATGGTCATCACCACCCTGGTTAGAAGAAAAAGAAAAAAGAAGCACAGAAAAGGCTCTACTTTTTAAGAAAACTCAAGAAGGCTACATTCATAAGAAGGCTAAAAATGTTGTTAACTTTTACAGACCACAGCTCACTTGACTGATGTCACTGATGTTTTGTAGAAGGTACCAGCGATGCTTTGTAGATGGCACCAGTGATGTTCTGAAGATGGTACCAGTGATGTTCTGTAGATGGTACCAGTGATGTTCTGTAGATGGTACCAGTGACGCTCTGTAGATGGTACCAGTGATGTTCTGTAGATGGTACCAGTGATGTTCTGTAGATGGTACCAGTGATGTTCTGTAGATGGTACCAGTGATGTTCTGTAGATGGTACCAGCGATGTTCTGTAGATGGTACCAGTGATGTTCTGTAGAAGGTACGAACGATGTTCTGTAGATGGTACCAGTGATGTTCTGTAGATGGTACCAGTGACGCTCTGTAGATGGTACCAGTGATGTTCTGTAGAAGGTACCAGTGATGTTCTGTAGATGGTACCAGTGATGTTCTGTAGATGGTACCAGTGATGTTCTGTAGATGGTACCAGTGATGTTCTGTAGATGATACCAGTGATGTTCTGTAGATGGTACCAGTGATGTTCTGTAGATGATACCAGTGATGTTCTGTAGATGGTACCAGTGACGCTCTGTAGATGGTACCAGTGACGCTCTGTAGATGGTACCAGTGATGTTCTGTAGAAGGTACCAGTGATGTTCTGTAGGTGGTACCAGTGATGTTCTGGAGGGTTTAAATCACCTGCAACAGATCTTTGACAGCACCTGTCACCCAAGATGATTTCAAATGGAGACATCAATCTCTTTCTAACTCAACCCTCTTTGTCACTTTCGTATGAGTGTTACAGATTCACGAACCAATGAGGCCGTCTGGTGTGCTGACTCAGTTCACTTATCTTGTGCACACAAATCAATCAACACATGTGACCAAATTGTATCTTTTGCTTTGTGTCTTGTGCGTGCGCAGTAGCAATTTGCGTGCTCAATGTATAAAACATGGCCTCACTACCTGTCTTTCTCTCCATTGCCCCTCTGGAGCTCTGTAGTTTTCTCACTCTTGTAAAATCTACACCTTCACACCTTTCCTCTGTCGGCTCCATGCTACTGCTTATTTATTTCTGAAACAAAGTGGAGGATGAAGGCTCAAATCCCCTCTCTCCGTCCCACCTCCCTCCCTCCTGCCCTCCCTCCTCCTGCCCAGACTGTCTCCTGTGTGTTTATCTTCTCATCAGGGCTCTTTATTGGTAAATAAGGGTGGCCCGCCCAGCCTGGCCCCTTCTTTCTCTCCTCTTTCTCTCACTCCTTATGCTGTTACATCTTTCCTTTACTCCATCTACACATCCCATCTCCCCCTCCCTGCAGTGCCTCCCTCCTCGTCTCTGTGTGTGGAGTCTAAGTGCTGCTGATATGTGTGTGTGTGAGTGTAACTATAGCGGCCAGTGTTTAGGCTATTAGAGCCGTCTATTTACAATCTGGAGTTTCCTATTGATTATGTCTGCCTTCTCTCTGTGTTTACATGGGGGAAATAAATAACACATGTCGCCGACTCGCTCTGACTCGACATCTTCTTTCTCCTCCAGCTCTGTCTCTCTTCGTTCTTTCTCACCCCCTGCTCTCTTGTTCTCCATCCCCTCTCTCCTTTTTTTCAGACTGTCGATGCTTTTTAACTGGTTCGTACTTTCACTTTGATGGTCGTCTCACAACTTCCCGCTCTTAATGTAGCTCTCAGTTCAAATGCAGATTGTAGTGTAGTCGAGGCAATTCGTAAATAGGAGACACAAAAAGCAGGGACATACATTCTTGGACACCCAGAGGGTCTCATATATCATTCAAGACACTCTAAATCAGACACACACATCATATATGTGTGCATTCACATAGGGTGCATGCAAACAGGTCTGCAGAGACAGTTGCTAACTTTGCAGGAGACCCTCAATGATGGATACACCCACAAACCTGCACGCACAAACACTCAGAAATATAGACACACAGCTTGTACTGCCATGCACCACAATTGTGTTTTTTTCTCATGGGTAACAGGAGCTGGTTGTCTGGGCTTCGGACCAGGCAGTGTGTCATACCTTCCATCCCCCCTCCCCGCCTCCTCTGCGTGGCATGCAGTGCTCAGATAGCCCCTCTGATAAGACCAGAGCTCCATATGAACAACAGGCAGGAGTGAAGTCACACTCCGGAGCTGACTCTGGCTGGTGGTAAAATACATACACAGAACCATAAATACTGGAAATACAAAGCATCAGAAGTCAAAGTCCTGTATTCAAAATGCCACTCAGATGATTTAATATAAAGTACAGCCAACAGCTAAATTAACACAAATCAAAAGTAAGCAGAATGATTCTTTTATGATGACAAATTAAAACAACTCTTTTTAAAATGATGATATTATATCTTTTCCACAGAAAGGAAAAAATTCCACTCATTCATTCAGACATGAAAAATCTAAAATCCATGAATATTCAAACATCATTCATATAAAAAGCAGTGGTGGAAAGTAACTCAAAACATTTTTTCAAGTACAATTTGAGGTACTTGACCTTAAATTTAAAATATAAACTCTACTTCCACTCCAACTCATTTCTGAGGGAAATGCTTTACTTTTTTTCCCCACAACATTTATTTCTTAAGAGTTACTTTTTCATTTACAGATTAATTCCAAAAAATATAATCTACAAATAAAATACGATGTTTTATTAAAGGTGAATATCAGACTTTATTGCTCCCAAGGAGAAAGATAAAGCTGTAGATGAAGTCATTTTTGCCTGACACTATAAATGTATGACTTTTGCACAGTAACAAGTTACAGAGCACCTTGTTGGCTGGAGAGGGATTTTAAACTGTGATATGTATTTATTACTGTCATGGAGGTGGAGTTGATTTTAACAAATTATACTGTTGGGTATTTACTGTATGTCATATATACCATGCATTATATTGTATAAACTAATCATTAAGCATAAACCTGCAAAGTAACTTAAGCAACTATAGATGCCTGATAAAAAGAGTCAAGTAAAAAGTAAAGCACTGCCCTCTGAAATGTAATGTTATGTAATGGTACAAAATAACATATAACAGAGACACTCAAGTGAAGAACAAGTTCCTCATGACTCAAGATTGTTTGTAACAGAGATTAAAGATGTATTTAGATGTTTTTATAAGTGAAGACAGTAACACCACAGAAAAACAAACAACAAACAACAAACAAGTAAAAGTCCTGTATTCCAACATTTACTTAACAAAAATCAGTCAAAGCAAAATAACTTATTATGCAGAAAGTTATGTTATTGTATACATTAAACACAGTACGTGTGATCTTTTTTTGTGTGATCTACAACATATAGGTATATATAATATATATTTATATACAGGGTGATAGTATATAATATATTTGTATGTATAATATGTATAGCTTGCAGTGATGGAAGGTAACTGAGTACATTTACTCAAGTACTTTATTTTAGTACAGTTTTGTGGAGGCAAATATTCTTCTTTTGTCCCCAGTAAATGTATATGATAACTTAAGTTACTGATTATCTTACAGATCTCATGCTGTAGTGCATTTGTAAAATAACTTGTTTTGTACTGATTCTGATAAACACATACAGATTCTGACGATCAGAAAAATGCTAAATGTTGGAGCTGATAATCAGCCAGGTCATTAATCTGTTGACCTGTATACAGTATATATATACACATACATATATATATATATATATATATATATATATATATATATATATATATATACATATGTGTGTGTGTGTGTGTGTGTGTATATATATATATATATATATAAAAAGCAAATGTATATTTGAATACAATGTAATGTACTTGTACTTTTGATACCTAAGTAAATGAATATCTTATACTGTCTTTTACTACTATTTGTATGGGTGACTTTAACTTTTAAGTAATATTTTAACCAGATATCTTTACTTCTGTACTTTGGATACTTTTCACAACACTGATAATTCCCATAGTTCTTGAATCAAATGCATTGTAATGTCTGGAGAGTAACTCTTATTTTTCAGGAAATTCTCTTGTTTTATTCTTGTAGAAGTCACAGCAGAATTAACCAATTCATATATATTATCAAACTGTGATGTTAAAGAAACTTTGTAAATGTGCTGCGTACACACATGAGCACACAGACACACACACACATCATTAGGTAAAAAAAAACCAAAAAAACAGCTTATTTAAAGTGGTTTCTCTGGTCTGTGTCTTGCTCACAGTGCATGTTTATGCCTTTGTGTCCACTGCTTATATTTGTGCTGGACCACATTTGCATGCCTGCAAATATATATATATTTGTCTACAGCATATGTGTGTTTGTGTGTGTGTGTCTATGTTTGGGGGGTGGATATTCTCTCAAGAACACCTCTCCACAACAATCAGAAGGAGGACGAGATGAAAGGCAGCGAAGCCAGAGAGAAGCAGTGTGTTTACAGGAGAGAGGCTTGAATAACGGGCTGCGGTGGTCAGTGGCTGTAACTCTAGCTGCTTGTGTGGATGCATATGGAGTGTTATGCTGCGCTCTGTAATGCAGGGGGGTTACAGGCTTTGTTATCCCATAGTGACACCACATATTTTGACCAGCAATCAAATAAACTCTGTCTCAGTTTCTGGGGTGCCTTTGAAGCAAAGCGCCGCAGGTTTTGAGTAAGAAGGCATCTGAGAAGGGATACACATGAACATACTGAACATAAGAGCATAAACACTTAAAAAAAAACCCTCCCTACCCATACAGAGTGTACACAGAGATGACATGACTGAGTGCTGGGGAGGGGAAAGTTTCCTCTGTGACCAAAAGGGAGCAGTAGAGGCCTGGTAAAGCTCGAGCAGCATGACTCCAGCTGCTCTCTTTTAATACTGACCCTACGCTCCACAGAAAACTCTCTCCTCACCTCTGCTGGCCTTTCCTTTTGGCCCCGACTCTAATGCTGCCTCCCAATCAGGCCAAGGTGTGTGTATGTGGGTGTGGCTGTGTGTGCGTACGTGTGTGTGTGTGTGTGTGTGTGTGTTTGTGTGTGTATGTGTGTGTGTGTACATGTGTGTGTGCATGTGTGTGTGTATTGAGAGGCAAAGAAAGGGGTGCTGTGAAATATCTCTCAACAAGACTGTATATACAGTTCCGGCTTAAAACAAATGTGACTGATGGACATCTGTGCATTTGTGTGTGTGTGTGTGTGTGAGGGAGAGAATGTGAGTAACACTGAACGTCTCTGAATGTGAGCATGCATGTTGTTTTTCTGTTGTTTTCCATGTGAACTGTATCTGGTGGCCTTGTGGCGGCCGCAGACATCCCTCCAAATGACAGTCTAATCAGAATACATGTCCATGTGAAACAGCACCAGTCATTACTCTGCTAAGTATAGGATCGCCGCTCTGCTCCGCCAAGTGTTTTATGATAACCAGTGTGTGTTAAAATATGTGTCCTGTGGGAATTTATCTGCTGAGGAGCGAGCGTGAGTAGATGTCATGGTGGCTTGCTTAGCATGCCAGGGATGAGGAGGCAGTCCGGATTGTAATTTTGTGGGGGGTCGAAAGACTTCATGGATTTAATGCTTTCTGTCATGAAGTTAGCAATTGTTTTAAATTGATTTCAGTGGCATATCAATACCAGTGACAATCTGAATCTGAAAGCGTTGATGCCTCCCCGTGCTTGAGTAAAGGCTGGGTGATAATCAGTGTGATCCGTTACTGACTTTAACTATTAGCTGATTAATCAATCAATCAGTGTTTTAAAAATGTGCCCAAAGTAGAGATATTGTGTTCAAATATTACTTTTGTAAAAGTAAATGATACTTATACTGACATGTACATATTGTATAATTTTAGTGACTATTGGCCTGGCTGATAATTGAAATAACATATTCAGCATTTTTCTAATTTTTCTGATCAGTGATTTTTATTTCTAATCAATTTCAAAATGCACAAATTTGTCTCTGATGTAGCACACAATCTGCAAAGTAACTAGTAACTAAAGTTATCAAATTAATGTTGTGGAGTGAAAGTAAAATATTTACTTCTAAGGTGTGCTGGAAATGTGGCAATACTTAAGTTAAGTACACATACCTCAAAATTGTACTTCGATTCCATCAATGCAATTAATAAATCAACAGAACATTTACTGACAACAGTTTTGATAAGTGACTCATCATTAAAGTCATTCATCACTTAAAAGTGTCAAATATTCTCCAGCAGCAACTTCTCAAATCTTTGGAATTGTGCTGCGTTGGACAAAACAAATACTTTTTTTGCTAGTTGATAAACAATGTATGAATGAAGTAAAAAACAATAGTCTGGACATTCATTAGTTGCAGTCTGAGATACAGTATGATTACATTGTAGTAATGTTTCAAAAATCTGCTGGGAAAACAGCAGTGAAGGGTTACAAAGAAAACTAATTTAGGTTTTTTTTTCAAGAAATAATGAGAGTTTGGATGGTTCATCACTTATTTTATCTAGTTGTCCTTTGCCATATCATATTTATTTTATATTAGTCCATATTTCTATTCAAGGTAAAGTTTACATATGCCCATTTATACATACTGCTAATCAACCCTACTCTCAATAAAAACCTTTGAGAGAAAAAAAAAAAAAAATTAATTAAAATTTAAATAACCAGTCAATTTGTTTAGCTTGTATACTGCATATTAACTTTAGAAAAACTTGAATCCATGTTAACACATTGTTTCCCCCATCACCTACATTAGAAGTGCATTAGAAAAGGATGTTTTAATTGCCAGTATGAAAAATGAGAACCTGTTTCAATGTATTGTATTGTTTTTGAAGACAGACTTGAAAAACTGCGAACCTATCCTTTAATGTCACCATAGGAAGTCGTTGCTCTCTGCCTTCATCTCACTGCCCCAGCCTTTCACTTCTGGACTGATGTCTGTATAATGTGTCATAAGTCCACCCTGCTCCTCCTGACACCTCTCACACCGTCCTGTCCTGCTGGCTGTTGTCCCATCAGCTCTCTGTTGATGCAGTGACCAGTGGCGTTTTTTTCCCAGGCTTTCGCCTTGCAGGCCTGGTCACTGCTGCGGGCTGGTCTGGGCAGGGCCTGAAGCTGTGGTCAAGATGATGAAGGGGGGGCGGGAACCAGGACTGACCCACATAGGCGCCTTCTGTCCGGGCCAACCGAGGGCCTTTTCTGGCCCGCTGCAGCCCACGGACCGTAAACACACTGGACAACAACAGAGAGAGAGAGAGACGGGGGCTGACCACAGCACTGCTTGGCATCTGCTCACATCCAGACAGAAACGAGCTGTGAGCCGTCCGAACAAACGGATCACCAATGTGCCGTGAAAACCTCGCGTCTGAAACCTCCATATTTTGACCTCAGCTTTAGCATTATGTGCTCCACTGTGAGCTGAGAAAAAAAAAAACCTGACCACTTGGGCATTTAGAATCTGGTGGAAAAACTCAAAACACATGGTGGTCACACTGAAGATGCTTTCATTTATACGTCAAGCGCAGATACTTACACAACACATGGCTGTCTCTGCTCAAACACACACACACACACACACACACACACACACACACACACACGCACACACAAACACACAATATTATTAATTAGATCAGTTATTTACTTGTCATACTGCATTCTCAATTAGCTTTAATGATACTGAGAAACAAATGATCAGACAGCAGTTCTTGCTCACTGATGTGTTGGATTTACTAAACAATTAATAATAACATAATATAATACATAATAAAAATATAACAATATATAACTTAATCTGACAAAATTTCCACCACTTCAAAAGACAGGATTATTGTTTGAAGAGTCAAAGACAAAAGTCAGTGCTCACCCTCACAGACAATTAAAAATCCATTCAGAAAACGTTATCAACTCAGATATAAAAAAAATCAAGAAAAACGGGCATACACTTTAAAATATAGTGGGTAAGAAAGAAACTAACTGTGGGTTCAAACAAAGCATGGGCAAGTCAGTCAAGTCAATTTTATTTATATACCCCAAAATTACAAATCAGATATGTACAGTGAACAACACCCTCTGTCCCGAGACCCTCAATTTGAGGAAAGAAAAACTCCCCCACAAAAAACCCTTGTAGCAGGGAGAGAAAAATAGGAAGAAACCTCAGGAAGAGCCACAGCATACAGACAGACAGACAATAGATGTTGTGTGTTCAGATCAAACCAGCAAAATCACAGAGTATTCAAATTACAATGACAAAATATCTGATACGAGAAGATTATGAATACATGTTACAGTGTACACATACTCTTAGAAGCTTTTACTAGTCGAAGTTATTTTACTTATTGGCCAGAGAAGTGCACTTCAGCCAACAAAGATGGCAAGTTGTCTGACCTGAACGCAGCGGACACTCACATGAGAAGATGTCTGCATAACTGTCAGAGAGACTGACTAACTAACCACACTGAGTTTATAAATCAATGGATTAACCAGTGTAAAAAAAGTGGCTATAAAGTCAAGTCAAGTTTATTTATGTCGGACATTCAATACGAAAGGTGTAGACAGAATTAGTTTAAAGTGAAGGCATATTGCTTTTAGTTTAAACTTGAGTCAGGTCAGTTTTATTCGAAGATGATATTTGAAGTATGACACACTGTCTGCTCTGAAGCCCAGCTCTTAAAAAAAAAACCCTCTAATGATAGACATTCATAATCATCTATTGGTTTTCTACATTTTAAATGAATATGAATTAAATAATAGTGATTAATGCATTCCCTTTGAATTTGACTTTTGATCATTGATGCTTGTCATTAATTCATGCAGATTCTGAGCCACTTATGTACTACGGCTATTTAAATACTGTATTAACTTTGTAAAATATACATACAAGCATTAATAGAAGCATTAGAGGTTCCTTCATTCCTTTTGAAATCACTCACTCAGCCACTTGAGTTATTGACATGCACTGCTTTCTCTGGTACAATAGAAAACATCAATGTGGAGCTCATTTTCTCTAATGGAAACCTGCAGAATTGACATATAGTATAAAAAGTTTGCGTGCTTCTCATATTCAGATCAAAGAGCTCAGAGAATTGCATCCAAACCCTAGTCAATGAAAATGAATAGCTGCAAATAAGAAAAAGGTAGGAGTGTTTTAAAAATTCATCAGGAGCTGATCAGATTTTATCCCCTCAAATATTTGAGTGTTTAGTGAAGATATTGATTATGAGGAAAGAAGAAACACTGAGTTTGTTTAATGAAACACATTTTAAACTCTGGCCACAGATGCCCCAGGTCACATCAGGTCAGGAGGAGATAGCGTGAGAATCAGTCCCTTTATTATATCTATAACCACCAGATTCTCCATAAAGACGACCCCCATAAAATACCCATAAAATACCTCCTCATCTCTATCATTACCCACTGCCTGAAAACAATAATGCTGTAAAACACTTTTATTTTTACTGGAGTTATAAAAAAGTGCCTGCTGTGCTGCTGAACATGTGTCTCATTTTAATGGAGATGCTGCTTTATAGGGGCTGGTCATATGAGAGCCATCAATAGGACAAGGTGAGAGTTCACAGGGAATGGATGTGCAAATACACACACCCACACAATCACACAACATGTACATCATTGAGGATTGATGTGGGCCAGTCCACACAGAGCAGACCTGTGTTTGGAACATGACCCAATAGATTACCATTGCCTTGCTTGCTACTTAACCTGCTGCAATTAGCAGACAGGAAAAGGTCTGGCCACTGAAAATGTAATCATGAAATTAGCTGTGTGATACATCAACTGAGCATACGTCTATTAAGACCAGGTTATGGATACAGCATTTGTTCATATCAGCGTTGAGGATGGCAGATAATTGGGCACACTAATCCAGTAATGCTTACAAATGGTCAAATTACATTGAGCAATGTTGATTAAGGCGCAGTGTTGAACATTATGGGCACACATGCAGTCAGTTCCTCATGCATGCTCACACACACACACACACACACACACACACACACACACATATGCACGGGCACCCACGCAAGCACGCACGCACGCAGGGTTTCAGCGTTTTTCATTTGTGTCACACCATCAGGGGTCAAAGTGTGGGTTTGGCTACGCACTGCATTGACAAGTGACACCACTCATAAAACAGCACTGTCATTAACTACAATGTCCTTTGCCAATACATCACACTCGACTGTCATAAAAGCATGGAAAACACATTGCCGCAGTGGTTATTATGCACTTTAAACCTTGACCAGCCTATAAAAATGGATGAAATTACATGAAGAGTATCAGCCCGATAATTTTTTATGAGATTTCTTTTTCTGGCCTTGACTAATAAAATTGACAATATATCCTCTAACTGCGGACGAGTCAATTATAAGATTGTAATCACTCTGTGAGATCCCGCTGGTTCACTGTAAAAATACTATAAACAGATAGTAGGCTTGTGACTAACGATTATTTTCATTGTCTATTAATCTGTGGAAAACTTTCGTAATACTTCAATAAATTAAATGCTGAAAAATAGAAAAGCTGTTACATTCACAATATCGAAGAGGCCATAGTGATGCCTTCAATTTGCTTTTGTTTCTTTTGACCGTGACTCCAAAACGTAAAGATAATCAATTGGCTGTTAGTATGGCAAATAAAAACAGCTAATACTCTTGAGAATTTTGAGAAGCTGAAATCAGAGAATGTGTTTCATCTCTGCTGGGAAAAACAATAAATGAATCATTTAAAGAGGTTAATACTGTTAATGAACATTGATGAACATTATTGATAAATTGTTGCAGCTGTAATAGATACATGAACATATAAGAAATGTACCTCTGTGTGCATTTATTGTGAAAATGCCTCAACTAGCTGCTGCACTGCATCAACCACACTGTGCTTTTAATAAGACACAGCCACTGCAGCGCACCAATCTAATAAAACATGGCAGATCAATTTATGACTGAATGTGAAATGTTTCATGCACATGACCTTATGGCTGCCTATTTAACCTAATATAACTAATATGAGGCCCATATATCACTTATTACTGATATGGAATCAATACTGGATTCAATTAGCTAATGCTGCTGAGAAGTACTTCCTGGATCCATTCAGATTAGAGACTTTTGTTGGTGGACTCACCTTTGAATGTTCTTTCTATTTCGCTTTTACTTTTTGCTTTTTATTCAAGACAATTTCATGTTTCAAGGCTCGAAGCTTTCATCCAGCCTCAGTTTTCCCTTTAAAATAACACAATCTTCTTCTACCTGTATGTCCATGATAAAGCACTGCAGAGTCCCAATAGAAAAGAACAATGGAGGAGATTAGGGAGAGCAAGAATACGATGTTTTCTCTGCAGAAAACTGATTTAGAACAGTTATACTGATTACTGTGGCTGTGCATTTCCCCCATTGGAATACAAAGTAATATCACATAATGGCATGTTCATTTTCTACTTACAGTCTCTGTGTTTTGCATTAAAAAATGTAAACATCACAGTCAGGTAACACTAGACAAGTCAGTTACAAAATAAATCATAGCGTGTTGTGTTGCATGTTAAACTGGGCCTACTACAATGTGTAGGTCAGCATATAGTGCCATATATAGACAAGTCAGCAGCAGTTATAGCTTAGCTAATGTTAGGCCTGTTAGCCTCACCCAGAGAGTCGGTCAGATTCTCTTGATTGTTAAGTTTAAATCCATTGGGACACAACATAATAATACAGATAACTGGCCAATATGTTTTAATAGGTTAAATTAGCTTGCTTATATTATTGCATGAGAATTCATGGGAAGACTATAATCAATACTGTTTAAATACATTTTTGTTTTACAAATTAATCTTTGCTGTTGTTGCTGTTCTTTGCATGTTGAACTCATGCTAATGTGTATTTTCAGACACAATTAGATTTCTGAAAAATCTAAAAAACTAAAAAGCGTTCCAAATATTGTGAAACAATACTTTGATGTTCCCCCTGCAGTAACTCTGAGGATAAAGCTGACAAAGTAAACTGTTGAGTGTCTATTGGGTAGCAGTGAGTGAGGGAATGGCGGAGGGTTTTGGTCACAGGTTTTAGCTATCTCTGAGATATTCATTCTGTATGGATTTCATGCACAAAAAACGACCAGACAAATTTCATAAACTACAGAACTGGCAACTTGGAGGGTATTATCCACTTTACACCATTGAAACTTGTCAATAAAATGTTGTATGTGATCAAATTAAAAATACCTCCGATATTTTACTTAAACGACTTATTTTCTCTTGCTTTTCTGTTTTAAATATCATGAAGTTCCTGTACCTGAGAATTCTCAACAGCTTGCTACTGTTGACAACACTCCACTCAACAGGAGAAGGGGCTTACACTGGCTAAACACAGCTATTGCTAACGTAATCTTTACTTTCCCACATCACTGATCAGTTGATCTGAATGTTCAGATTCATGCCAATATCACAAACCCATTTGAAATTAGATCTGTGTAAATCAGCCATTTTGGATTGTTATTGTTGGTAAGACAAAAAGCTCTTCTAGCTTCTTCAAGTCTCATTGTTGCTATTGCTACTGACAGTTTAATACTGACACATCAATTTCACTACCTAGAGGTGTCCGGTTAATCCCCACCCATTGGCCAACCATTCTCAGTTATATATGGTGGTATAAATGATTTTAAACCGCAATGTCTGGGCTACTCTGTATTATATAAGTTTATGCTGCCTTACCTCGTCATGCTAAGTGGAGAACTATCCATTCTTGCACATAGTGTGGTGCCTTTAACAGCTTGTTCACATGGCCTTTGCAGAGCCGAGGCTTTTGACTGAAACCGCTCAGACACGAGCATTAGAAGCAGTTGGTGGAAGGTTTTCATTCGATCGTAGCCAAAAGTCTGGATATCATCAGGCCTGCTACACGCTCTGTAAACAGAGTGGGCATTGAATACATTAGTCCCCGCATCGATTTGAGCCTTTTCTTCCAAACACTGCCTCTCCACACTGCTCCCCCCATCTTAACTCTGTTTCTAAATTTAATTTCCCTTTTCCTCCTTTTTCATCTTCTCCTCTTTGTTTCACGGTGTCATTCTCCTTCCTTTTCACTTCTTCTCAAGTTCTTGAAATATTATATCATTTGTAGAGGCTACAGTGCTCGATGCATGGCTGTAACTACAGCGTACAGGGGGCAAAGTTCTGTAAATTTGTGATGAGCTGACCTTCAGGTAAGGAGGTACTCCCACTTGGGGGTCCTAGCCATTTGATGGTGGCCACGCTGATTGCCTGGTTGAACTAATTTGTACCAGTAGTGTGTATATTCACCAGGCACGCACGCATACAGTGGCGTAGTATTATGTAACCCTCAGTGAAACCTAAACATGGATCTGACCTGACCCTACCTTAAAAACAAGTCTTCTTAAAATAAAATGATTGCATTATGGGGGCTTGTGTCTTGTCCATATGGTAAGTGAATGGTTCTAAATAGATACAAAAAAAAGTAGAAAAAGAAGAAGATGATGTGCGGCAAGTTTATTTGTTTAGCAAAATTCAGAGTTCAAAATGCATTAAAAATAATTTGGAAGACATCAAGAAACAAAACATTACAAAGTGAAGAAATAGGAAAGTAAGCCACAATAGAACAGGGACAGCAGTAAAGAATAGAAGTCACAGTATAGTTCAAAGCTTAATCATTGCTTAGTGAAAAGCAGTGGCAAACAGAAAGTTCTTCAGCCTTGATTTAAAAGAGGTGAGAGTTGGAGCAGACCTGCAGTTTACTGGAAGTTTGTTACAGATATGTGGTGCATAGTAATTGAACGCTGTGTCTCCATGTTCAGTTTTGATTCAAGGGACTGTCCAATGGCTTTTAGACAGTCCTGTAAAGACACCGTAACAGTAGACGAGTTTGCTGAAGATAAATGCATGGACAAGTTATTTCAGAATCCTGCCGAGACATAAGTCCTCTTATCCTGGATATATTCTTATGGCGATAGTAGGCTGACCGTATAATTGTCTTAGTGTGGCTGCTGAAATTTAGGTCTGAGTCCATGATCACACAGAGGTTTCCGGCTTGGTTTATAGTTTTCAACATTACAGATTGAAGTTGAGCAGAAACTGTTAGTCAATCCTCCTTAGCTCTAAAAACAATTACTTCAGTCTTATCTTTGTTTAACTGAAGAAAGGTCTGACACATCCAATCGTGATTTGATCAATGTATCCACTCAGCGGTTGTATGGGATTATAGTCCCCTGGTGATATGGTTATATACATGTGTGTGTCATCTGCATAACTATGGTAACATATTTTGTTGTTTACAATTATCTGAGCTAGAGGGAGCATGTCATTGTTGTATACCAGAGGCCCCCAGGACGGAGCCCTGGGGTACTCCACATATCATTTTCATACGCTCAGATGTGTAATTACCTATAGACATAAAGTAGTCTATATCATTTAGATAGGATTTAAACCAATTTAGTGCTGTACCAGAGTCCCACCCAGTTTTCTAGTCGGTCACTTGTATATTGCGGTCGACCGTGTCAAACGCAGCACTAAGATCCAGTAATACCAAGACTGAAATTTTGCCACTGTCTGAGTTTGGAAAAAATGGATAAAAAAACAACACTTTGAATCCAATATGTGTGGTGTGGTGGATTTTCTACTGACGCTGCAGCCATTTCTGATTCACACACTAACACTCACCTTGTTTACAGACTAACTTGAGATACCACATTATTTGGACCTTATGAAATCATTGTGACTTTGTTCTTAGTTTATTGAAGAAAATATCCTCTGGTCTCCACCCAACTATTATCTCCAGACATGGAGCCAGCAGCTTCAGAGGAGTCATGTAACTTGAAACAAAAACCAAGACAGGCTGGAGGTCTGTTCATTTATTTATGTATTACTGTAAAGCTGTGTTGATTTGTTACTCAGGCTCAGATTGTGTGTTTATGTGTCTGTGTTTCATATTTATCTATATGTGAGGGTCTGTTAGTTT
Source organism: Sparus aurata (assembly GCF_900880675.1). Taxonomy (NCBI): domain Eukaryota; kingdom Metazoa; phylum Chordata; class Actinopteri; order Spariformes; family Sparidae; genus Sparus; species Sparus aurata. The sequence goes on along the minus strand of NC_044195.1, from coordinate 5,364,914 downwards.
ATTTGGCAGTTTAAGTGCTTGTATCCTTGTGTGCGTGAGCTGGTGTGTGTGCATGTGTGTGTGTGTGAGTGAGTGGACGGGGGTGGGGCAGGGCCAGACCAGTGGTTGTTGTTTGGCAGGCTGTCCTGTCGCCTCAGCTCTGGTCTGATCAGTACCAACAGACCCGGTTAGCGCTGAGCTAAGAGTGCAAAAGCATGTCAAGCAACACACAGCTGTTTACCTACCAGGCCGCAAACACTCCACACCGACACGCCTCAGTCCTGATGAATAATACACACACCACCAGACGGCCACTGCTGAATGCACCTACGGTATACGTGTGTGTGTGTGTGTTTAATAAATTCCAGTTTTAAGTTTGAGTTATTGTGATGACTTGGAAGAGAGAATGACCCCCGGTCTTGGATGTCAGATGCCCGTCAATAACTCTTATGGTTCATGAGTAGCCACATAAAGTAATATTTGTTTTTTTATTTTTGTTGGTATTTTTTTTTTTTTTGGGGGGGGGGGGGGTAGTTTTGGAATAGTTTAACATCCAAAGCCTTTCATGACAAGCAAACATCTGTTTGACACATCATCTCTAATGATTTGACATTTGAATGATAAATACCCTCATTGGCTTTCTTAATGAGAATTACATGAGAAGTTTGATCATTCTCCAAAACATTTTGGTGGTATTGATCTTCTCATCTAACTGTTGGCAAGACAGAACATTTCTTAAGATGCCAAAAGTCATCGGGCAGAAGCTTCAATGGATTGCAACAATTGTGTTTCTCATGCTTTTCAAGGAAAAAGCTTCAAAGATGTAATTTGTAAATAGGAGAAGAATTCAAAGGTTGATCCAAAAATATAGGGGGCAGTATATCACCACATTAACTTACATCTACTGCTCTTTGTTGGCTATCCCTGGATGTAGCTTACCACCGTCAGCAGGGTAGGTCAGTTTGAGCCGCCATGGGATGGGCATGAAGCAGCAGAGGAAAGAGGGAGAGTCAGGCATCAGCACAGGTGAAAATGGCATGTGAAGAAGAAATATTTCCAAATCTTGCGCTGTTAATGAATTAATTATTTCCACTGTGAAAAGAGAAACCAAAACTGTGTCGGGGTGAGCTGGGGCTAGCTGGTTAGCATGCTAGTCTCATGCTAGCAACATCGGACATGTTTTTTCATGTTTTAACAACATTCTGGCTTAATCTTACAAATTGTGCCTTTAGCCCACGATTTAGTACATATTTTCCAAATTCAGCTTAAAACATTGACCGGAAGTATTTAAAGTGTATTTAAAGCATCAAATAGAAAAACATTGGCTCAGTCAGTCTGACACCTTGTCTGTAATGAAGCCAACCACCCTAACCAAGGCATCTGGACAAAAGCAGCACTGCAGCATGGAAGGAGTTAAAATGCAGTGAGGGAGAAGAAAGGGTCTGCTTAGGGGGAAAAAAAAGCTGCGATCTCCTTTATTGTTGAGTTTAATTAAATTTTCAGCTCTAATTACAATTAAGCCACTTAGTATGTATAATAATGTTTGCATCACAGAGCAGCACAGATGCAGTCCATCAACGCAATTAAATATTAAAATGGCTGTGGCTGTATTAATAGCAACGTGGTGTGCTAGTCACTTTGTGCCTGTGTGTGTGTGTATTTGTGTGTGTGTATACAAGCCAAGCCATTGCAGAGGGGACTCCCTTGATACTGCTGCTGTCGCCTGGAGACCTACAGCACCATCCTTAGTGCCACCAGTGAGCCCACTGCCTATATGACCTATATTCACTGCACCGCTCTCTGTCACTAAATGAGAAAAAACACAGTGAGGTGGATAGAAAAATCCCACGAGTGTATAAATATTCCTGAGCTGAAGAATCAGTGTACTGTAAGTCTAATGCAAAATTAGTGTTTTGGTACAAAATTATTCATGACTGCACATAATGAGTGCATTTTTAAGTCAAAGTGATGATTTGCTTGATTCACCTCTGCTCCCAGCCCTCCCTCTATGACCCCCTCATGATTTCTCTTTTCTCATTTTTATCTTCATAACTGTGGTTTGGATGCACACAAGCACATCCTATACACACCACACATGGACACACTTACGCATGCAGAGAAACTCACCTTCACACAAATTCAGAAAAATGCATTCACACACACACACACACACACACACACACACACACACACACACACACACACAGTCATTCCCTCACTTCCCTCTCATTCTGCATTATTTAGGGAATCAGCGCCTGCAAACATGGTAAACAAGAGTGTGTTGGGTTGTGTGAGGCGATAATGGGCAGGGCACTGATGCCATGCAGGAACAAAGGCACTCTTTAGCAACCAAAACTGCTAGGAAGTCATCTTCACTCAACTGTCGTGAGATCATAAACCTTGATCACTTGATCCAATTTATACACATGAACATGCCACTGCAGACTGTTCTTTTGTGTTCAGCATTTACCTTCTGTTAACATACACACACAGTAAGTGAATATATTACACATTACACATTACTCTCAAAAATAGTAATGCCTTACATTAGATGATTACTCCCTGAAGAAAGTAATTAGTTACATTACTTGTTACATAACTCGTTACATTCATGTTGCTCCATGGCTCCTTAGCAACAAGCTTTGTGTGTGTGCGTGCTGTCTCTGTAGGTGCTTCATTAAGTTTGAGGTAGTGTTAGCAGCGGTGGAGAGAAGTTTCCAACAGGGGAAAAGTGTGCACCTTACAGTCAAGTTATTATCCTGACGTTCAACAAATTCAAAGCAATGTTTGTATCTCCAACCGTCAAAAGTGGCTTTACGCAGCGGGGGGACTTCAGGCAAGTCGCATGCAGAAGCATGTTCTGCTCATGTTGTTGACACTGCCATTGTTATCCTATCTCCCCTTGTGGGTGGCGACTAACCAATCGGTGATGGTGAAAGATACCTCGTGCCAAACTCCAACCAATCACTGTTCACTGCCAAACTCCAACCAATCACTGTTCCATATATACATGTATATATATGTTCATTTTCAATGAATAACTAGGAATAAGGGCTATGAATATTCTGTGTTTTAAACTGACACATATGGCCATATTAAGTAGCTACACGTGACACACTATGCTACACTCTGTTCAAAGTGTTTGTGGTTATTCATACTGTGAGTCTTATAGTTGAATCTGCACCACTTGCAGTCTACACCTCCGCAGCCGACTGTAAACACACCAGCTTCACTCAAATGATTCGGAGGACTGGTGTTTTCCTGCTGCAATGCCTGCTTTGGTCTGAATGAGGCCTAACAGAAACAGTGATGTCAGTCAGCCAACCTTTTTTGAATATAATATGTAGATGAGTATTCTGTCTCTACCAAGAGTTAAAGCATTTTGATTGATTTGGTCAAATTTCCTTTTGTCTGAATCAGCAGATGCAACCGTTGGCAAACCGTTGGCACAAGCTTGCTGAAGCGGACCGCTGTCAACCAGCTAAAAATCGCCTGTGGACCCCATTCCCCCTTACCATAGACAAGGCAGCCCGTCTGTGATTTTTATCTGAAACATCACGTTGTACGTCACTGACGTTGTTGAAGTCACTGACGTTGTTGAAGTCACTGACGACGCTGACGTCATGTTTCAGGTCACGAATGCGCTGGAAACAGATGTAACAGAAGAGAAAACAACAACAGACCCACTGTGCAAGAAGCGTCTGTAAAATGGTGGATACATTCTTTTCAGTGTCGCAACTCCCGCAAAACGATTTGTTTCACTATCATAAGATGAGCCATTCAAAAACATTTTGGAAAGAATAGAAAAGGAACAGGATTAAATTATTTATCCCCATTCAAGTAAGTCGGTCGCTAAACCGGATGTTAGTCTACGATTCAGGTATTTTCACCCTTGGGAAGTCAAGATTTTTTGGCTTCCAAACACCACTGAGCAGCTTTCACAGGAATGAACAGGGCTCCACCTCCAACACCATGTCCAGTAATAAAACGTCCTTGAATGGGCTGCATCGGTTGGTTGTGGCTCAGGGGTAGAACCAGTGTCTTGCTATCAGAGGGTTGCTGGTTCAATTCCCCTGGACTGCATGTCAAAATTCTTGAGCCAAAACTGCTCCTGATGTGCTGGTCAGCACCTTGCATGGCAGCCACTGCCACCAGTGTATGTATGTATGAATTACAGTGAGTTGCTTTGGACAAAAATGTCTGCTAAATGGCCGAAAATCCTTCCTTATTAATGCACCGCCACCAGATGCTGATAAAGCATCATTCCTGCGGGTGCTAGAATTTAGCGTGTTCACCCAGCTCTTACGTTTAGATCAATGCCGAGCCGAGCCGACATGAAAAAAACCTGTGTCTACTGCAGAGTCAATTGACCAGAGTGTAAATGGAGAGTTTACACACTCCCATTGCACAAAAAAGCTTGATCTGAGCATGTTTAATTGAGATTTTTGACCAGTGGAAAAGGGGTATAAGTGTTACCTGGTCAATACAAACATAAACGAGCTAGCAGCTGATACCTTTTGTGGTGATTTTGGCATTTTACTGCCAGGACTGGCCTCCTCATATGCAAAACAGATTTCCCATGACACATATCTCAGGGGCACTTTCTCTGCATCCTGAGTTTACTGCTGCCAAACACGATTGCTACAAACAACAATGAGAATACAAATTTAGAACTGTGGCAGTCAGACCTTCTTCAGCACTGACACAGGGCTGGCTATGCCAGAATTGATATCCTCTAAGTTGCCAGTGTCACTGATTCAAATTGATTTTTGACACAGTTATGATTTTTATTAGCATGAATGAGAGGTGGAAAGTACAAGGATGTTGTGATTGTTGACTTTTTTTGAGGTACAAGAGTCAAAAGGATTTGCCCAAAGTGGTGATATGTACACTAATGGTAGAGACTGCAATGTGCAATAGGAGCAACACAGCCCTTTCTATCCAAAGCACCCCACCATATATCTATGCTAAGCCATTCAAACACACTAACTTGTGAAATAGCCATCATGAGAAATATGGTGCTAAGTAAATAGTACACAGGGAATGAGCCACAGACCTTCTGATTAGTGGATGACCTGCCCTCCCTCCTGAGCCACAGCATCTTACTGTAATCTGTTTAGCTGTAGCTACAGCTGTAAAAAAAAAAAAAAAAAAAGTAGTGGGGTAAAATAAACAATATCAATAATGGTCTAAAATGTATGAGTACAAATTAAAAAAAAAAAAACGGAAATACTTGAGTAGTTCCCTAAGAATTGCACTTGAATAAAGCTATAAACAAAGGTTACTTTCCACACATGCAATGACAAATACACTCATTTGTGGAAATGGTGTTCATCTTCAGGCCAGTTTTAGATGTGTATCGTGATCGCTGTTGGAATGTGTGGGGAAAACTCGGCAGTAAAATTGAGCGAATGGGCCTGCGTCTGGCCCCGGCTAGGCATGCGCTGATAAATATAGATGCCGCTGAGGCAGTCTAAATACAAGGCTGTTCTTTGCTGTAATAGATGGGTGTCGCTAACCTATGGTGCAATCACGCTAGATTCCACAGAAATATTTCTGCACAGTGGCAAACAAACAAAGCAAAAAACAAAAGCATGGAGCAGGCCATGCTAATCATGAGGCAGGGCTAGGCGTCTGTGGCCAGGGCGGTGTAGATGGTGTGTGTGTGTGTGTGTAATGTGTGTGTTTGTGTTTGTGCGCAGCAATGACTATGACAACCACCACTGACCCTTATGGACCACAGGACCTCTCCACAGTAGAACAAAAACCAATGACTGTGTGTGTGTGTGTGTGTGTAGGTGTGTGTGTGTGTGTGTGCAGTTACTTTATAGTGTGCTAGTGCATGGATGTGTGTACGTGCAGAGGGAATAGGGTGATATTTATGACCAGGGATTATCCTGAGGACACTCAGTCCAAAGGTTGCTCTGCTGTCTGTCTGTGTTTCTGGGCGCATCATTAACCAACATTTAACTGCTGGCTTATGAGTACAATTTAACAACCTGGGCCGTCCTCTTCTGTATAAGTCACACAACACACCCATTCAATACTGCCGCTTCCCTCCAATATCCGGACTGTTAAAGCACTATTTATCAACCAATGAAATGGCAATAATCCCCCGATAAAAGTGCACTGGCTCACCTTTATCAACTCACATGTGTTTCAACAATCTATACTCCTTTGTAAAAATATGGATGACCTTATGAAGGCTCTTTTCCATGTCACACACACACACACATGCAAACATGCATGCACACACGCACGCAGGCACACACACACACGCAAACATATGCATGCACACACACAAAAGTCATCAGCTGCCACAGCCTGTGGTGATTTGCAGGGCAGCTGTTGTAATAGAGTGGGTTGATGTGAAACAGTTTACACACACAATTACTATTAATACCAAAGACACATGCGCCTCCGCTATTTATCCAGCTCACACTGTGCCATCTTTTGGACGTGAAGCGCGACTGATTAGGCTGCTCTGTGTGTGTGTGAGTGTGTGTGTGTTCATGTATGTTTGAGGGAGAAAGACAGAGCTAAGAGGCAGGAGGCAGTCTAGCGTGAGGGACACACCTGTTAGGGACACACACAAGCGTAGGCAGACACGAACATTCAGACAGAGAGCAGCTCACAGGCAAGGTTATCACACAATACGAGTATTTGGTGGCCCGGCAGGTTGAGTGTGAGTGGGCCGTAATTATAAGGATGATTGAAGGGTCAGTGTTGCTTTGGTTTGGTCTCTGTGTGAAATGTGACGATACTGTTATCAGAGTTGTCACGTCTCTATTGAATTTGGTGAATTTATTGTTTTATATATGAACAGGTTGATACTTCTTAGATTGATGATGGGCTGAGTCTTTAGAAATCACCTTGCCCGCTCAACTTTCTGTTGGGTAACTTCTGGTAGGACTAGTTGTTCGTGTAAAAGCGACTTTGTTAAACCTACGATAATTGTAAGCAGATTGCTGGTGAAGTCATGCTGATTAACAGGAGTGAAGATATATCTACTTTTCAATCCCCAAAAGTAAAAAAAAAACCTCTGATCTCTCTTCCCATTGGTTAACAACTCCGGATCAGAGGGGAGTCTGAAGTCAATCTTGGTGTTTATTCCTCCAGATGGTCTTGCTCTGCACCTGACTTACTCCTCCAGAGCTGGCCAGCTCTGAGCAGCAGCTACCCCCACCCAACTCTGCCAGGCCCTCCCCAAACAGCTCCAGGCAAAAGATGTTTTGTTTGTTTTGATAGAGACACCCCTAGCGGTAGAAATTATATTTATTTTCTGATATAATTTCGTTGTCATCTCATGCATTGAAGCTTTATGAAGTTTAAACTGACTTAAATATATGGCTTTGTGTGTTTAATAATCGAACCATTCCACTGGACGCTTGTGCATCATAATATTGAGTGGTATGGTGAATGGTGCACACCAAAAATAAGGTTTTGTTAATAGCAGTTACTTATTTTTGAAATGCTCCATATTATTTTATGTTTGACCTACTTCTTGTCCACATTTGATCTTTGTCAAGAAAAGTTTAACTTAATTTCACCAAGTTAAAAGTCGCCAAATGGAATTGAGATCAAAGCTGCTTTTCAAGCTGGGACAAGTTAATCTCCATAGTCCAAACAGGGCTGTGATAAAAGGAGATGAAAAGTGTTTGGCATTTTTAGAAAGCAGATACTACAGCAAAAAAGGTTCCAAAGATGACATTAGTAAAGACCTTACTTTTATATCATGGATAAGGAAAAAAAGAAACAATGGTTACAACAATGCATAAGATTTAAAGTAAATAGTTTTTGAATGCAAACAAATTTAGTTGTATCAATGTTAATATTAAGTGCTGCAGCAGATACCAAGTTATCTTTGAATATGGACAGCAGGCCCCAGCAGTATGTGACATGTTTTCAGAAAAGAACAATGAAGGAAACACTGAATGAGAGACTGTCTTGGTTACAGAAGCTAGTGGCCTTTGGATCTCTGTAGATTTCTGTGACAGCAGAACTTTTTACTTTTCATATTAGGAAAAGCACATGTGTTACTCATAACATAACAATGGCAATGCTTTTTTTCAAGTATCCCAGTAAACCATGACAGTGAGCCAGCATGAACAATACCATGACTCTGAAACTGAAGCAGCTAAATGCAATTTTGGCCATTGTTCATGTTACTATTTATACCTGTGCTTTTTTCCTTTTGTGACAGTGGCAGTTTGTGGCAAATAAACATACTGTAAAAATGCCGACAAAATACTTAATTTGAATCACAGTAGCCTGATAAAAGAGTTAGAGATAAAATAGGAGGTTTGTAGTGACAAAAAAGCATAAGAATTTCAGATTATTATTTCTGAGGTTTACCCTGTACTACAGTTGTTATAAAACAGCATTCATGTGAATGTGTGTGTAGTAATAGTTTACCTAAGAGTGCAATCATTGATGAAAAGACAAAACTTATTAAAAGGAGTTACAAGACACTTTTCTTGCTTTGAAAATCAAACAGTAAGTCGTGTTTCAGATTACTGATTATTTGTCTCAGACCTCAGACCTTTGATTCCATTCTCTCCACCGAGGTGAAGATGAAAATGGACTGTAACCAGTTCAGTCAGACAGTCAAGGTTATTTGAATTATTTTTACATTTTTATTTTATTTTGCTATATTTAACCCTGTGTACACACCCACACACACACATACACCCCCCCCCCCCCCCCCCCCACACACACACACACACACACATTTTCCTGAGGCAGCTCTTCAACTTTAATATCATCACTGACATTTTTATCTCACTGCCACAGTATTATTGCGTGTGTTACAAAACGTTTAACCTCTCTGCTACTGTACAGCCTCCTACACACTTATACACAGACCTTCATACAGTAGCTGTTTCAGCCCACCTGCAGCAGAGAGACCTCATAAAAAACTGATGCTAAGAGTCAGATCATAAAAGTCATACCACACTGACAAACATACAGCACAGTATACAGTATGTGTGCCTGCCGAGCCATACACTGCAGTAGCCACTTCTGGACATTTCCAATATGAAGTTGTCAGCTGTGGTGATTTCTCTATATGTCAATGTGGTTACTGTGATAATATATTGAAACTATGAGTATGTGCACATACAAAATGAGGGAGTAGGGATAAGTGGTAGGGGCAAGTTGTGTTTTGGGACTGGGCCTTAGAGTGTGTACTAAATCTCTCTTACTGTTACTTTCACTCCTTTCTAACTTTCTCTACAGGATTGGCCTGTTATGCTCTCATGCAAATCACCCTAGTCCATTCCTCCGATAGAGCCATTTCCTCTCACTTTTGTCCTTCGTCTCGCTTCTCCCTCCGTCTCCTCCTGCTGCTGTCTCTCCCCTCTTCCCTTCTACTCCCTTGTTTCCCTGGTTGCCAGAGTGGACCAGATGCCAGTTCAAGGGACCTTCAAATCCCCCCATTGCTCCAGACACACACACGCACACTGCAACATATTGGTTCATAATTAATGAAATTAGCGGCTTTATCTGCTATGAAGAGTCTTGTGTCTTTCTCTGGCTGACTGGAGAGAGACAGATAGAGTGGGGAGAAGACGGGGAGGAGGGGGTGAAAGGAGGGAGAGATTGATGGGAAAGACACAACTGATTAACAGGAGTGGCACTAATGAGTAGAGAGAGTTGAGAGCAAGTGCATACATCCGATGTTTCAACTGAGTCAGAGAGGAAATGATTGGGGAAAAGTTTGAAACAGTGTGAAATGTGGCACCAGCAGAACTGTGAAATGGTGTATCCTTTAATATTCCAACACAAAATGCGGCAGTCAACATGCATTTCAATTAGCTGTTTTGAGAGTCTGTCAGCTTACCAGTTGTGTTAGCAGTCAGTTAATTACAAGTACTGAAAAGTGCAGATCAATGACGTGTAGTGGAAAAGCAATTGCACGCAGCCCGAGCTGTTAGTGAGAGCAGGGTTGCCAGATATTTGATTAACCCCCTATTAGCGTGGACAGTATTTGCCCACAGAGGAGCCTTTGTGGTGACAGCAAGCGCCTGATGAGTGTCCATCACTGATTAACAGTGAGAAGCTCCAACCACGTACAATCACATCAAACATCTTGACTCATACACAGTACTCATAGTCTTTTCCCAAAATTAGTTTAGCAGAAATGTACTGTTTCAGCTCTGTAATAATCATTGCGTTGTATTAATCTCTATCTTCAACTCATCAAGGAATATTTACACCACAAAAGCTCTGCTACCAGTCCTCTGGGTGTCTTTAGTCAGCCTGCGTGGTTCCTGTCCCACCCAGCCTCTGTGTTAACACACACGCATGCATGCACAAACACACACACACACACACACACACACACACACACACACACACACACACACACATACACATCAACTGCAGTTTAGACTAGGTGAGTAAATTGTTTTTTATTCTTGAGGTATTTATCAACCACGGTGTTGCCCGTTGGACCAATGGCTTCCGTAATGGATCTGATTAATGGCAGCTTATTAACAAAAGCTCTGTTGTTCAGGCCCTGAGGGCTCTGTGTAATTCTAGAGCGCAGTGCTGATATAATGGCCTATTTTAGGAGCTCTGTGATTAAGCACCATTAAGCAGCAAGCAAAGCCAGGCTTTGGACAACTTCAATGGCAGCAAACGTAAACGCAACTGGTCCCAAGAGCCCCTCCATCCCTCTCTGTCTGTCTCCCTCCGTCTCTCTCTGTCTGCCTCTGTTATTGAAATAGAGGGCGGTATTTAAATTGAGTTTAGAGAAGGTTTCTCAGGGGGACAAAATGTATCTAAAATTTGTTCAAACAGTAAAGACATATCATGTCACTAGCCATTGACAAAATGGGAAATCCATGTTGTGGAGGGGGTATTGGAAAGCCCGCCCCCTCTGTGAAATTATGAGACTGAATTAATCTGTCCATGCATCTGTGACTTTGTGCAGTGTACGTCATTTCTTACATGTTAGTATGAAGAAGGGGAGTATAAAGTGAGGCTGGCGCCATGCCAGACTGCATCCCCAGACAGAGACTGCAGTAACTGAGATCCCTGCATCAGCATGCTAATGGCTAACTTGGTTCCATTTTCTCCTTACCTGCATGCTAATCTGGTTAGACTAGTTTCAGACCACACAGTCAGCCACTCACACAGTCAGGTCCAATAGAAATAAGCCTTTTGTTGGTAAAACAATTGCTGAGCCCCCTCTTGCTTCTGCTGTCAGTCTGTTCTAGTATGGCACAGGTTGATGGAGTGTACATTGAGCCAAATCGAAAAGCAAGTCAGAGCTTTTAACTCTAAAAGCACTCCCACACTGGAGAAATATTAGAGAGTGGACTGATTCAAAGGTGTAACATGTCAGACATGGTCATCTGTGGAAACTTCAGAAGTACATAGGTAGCTTCAAAAATCTTCGCTAACTGCTGCTCACTGTACTCTTTGCTGTGGCTATCTTTGGCTGAAGCAACTAGCTTAGGCTTGTTAACTCAGTTGGTCCTGCAGCGTAGTGGCTGAGTTTGTCTGGACTGTGACCGCGGATTACGGGGAGAGTCTGGGCAGACAATGGAACTCAGCTAAACTGGGCTCAACATGAAACAGAGAAACTTTCATTCAAAAGATTTGGTTGGGCTGTCAAAGTTAACACGTTAACAAAATATTGTGATTAATTTTCGATCAGTCGCGAGTTAACTATGGACAAAATGCAATTAATCGCAATTAAAAAAAAATTAATCATATGACAGCCCTAATTTTTTTAGATAAGTAAAATAGGTTTAAGAATATTTACTCTGACATTTTGTGAGTTTATTTGGAAAATCAATCTTGGAGGGCTTCTGGAATGTAGAGATGTCACTTATATAGTCTGCGGGGCAATCAGGCTCTTTGCCTCTTATTGGTTATTACACAACAGGACAGGCCAGGGCGCGCCTGTTAGCATGGTAACCTACGTAGGTAACTCCGCAACACATGACATCATTTCATATAACAGGGTTTTTCCTGGCACCAAATTGGGCGTTGGTAGTAGGCGAATCACTTCCACCACCCTATTGGGCAGACCAAGGTTGTGGCGAAAAGTTTTTGATTGGTGCCAATTAAACACCGTTTCAGAAACTTTAGGCTAATCAGGTTTTATAAAAAACTCAAAAAGATGGCAAAACGCTTCCTTATTCTCTCTAAGCTTTCCAGCTCCTCCTTTACTTTTTGATATTAACTTTCTCCAAGCAATATACGAATAGATAGAAAATAAGTTGTAACCTAAAACCAACTGTAATAGGGGCTGGTGTAAGCGAAAGCATCCGACCAGCTCAACAAGGCGGCAGCCCACTGGGACTTGCCCCGGTGTGCCAGATGACCACTCCACCACTGCACCTGTTTGAATATCAGGACACTGCCAGTCACCGAAGGCTGTTCAGTCTGGAGGAACTTTCTTTCTAAGAAAACTGAAATGTATTTTCTTCCTCTGCTTCCATTCTGGGATGTGGATGTAGTCAGGCACTGGGGCAGCTGCAATCATTGTATGTTAAAAAACTGTGATGAAGACGTGAAATGATTATATTGTGGTGCTTTTCATGATGTTGTGCATATTTTTCTGTCTCTATGATTCTGCTCGTCACTTCCATTCTTCCACTGTTTGTCTTCTGCTGTCATTCTCAACAGGAAGACTCTTCACCCTTCCTGCTGTTTTCACTGTCCACCTCCTCCCTCCCTTCCTCCCCCCTTCTATCCCACCCTTCATCTCTCCCCAGACCCTGGCATTCTCCCCTGGCTCCTCTGGGGAGGGCGGTAATAATTATTATGTAAATAAATACGCCTGCTGTAATCACATTCGTGCCACTGATCCAATTAGAGAGCTGATAGCAGGCGGCTGATTGCGTGGACTGGCGGCTGATGGTCAGGGCCTGTGTGCCTGTCTGACTGGCCGGCCAAGGTAGCTGGGGGAACACAAATTAGCAGGCTAGCAGACTGACGTAATGAAAGCCGTTTGGTGCCGCGCTGCATGCAGTCATGTACTCTGAATAATGCTCTTTGACCAGGACCCTGCATGTCTGCCAGCCTCGCAGTCTGCTCGCTGAGTTGCCTGTCACTGAAGTGTGTTTGTGTGTGAGTGTGTGTGTGTGTGTGTGTGTGTGTGATGGTCTGTATTTCTGCTATCATGATCCCTGGCTCTGGATCACTTTCACCATACATCAGCTTATCACCAATTACTGCCTTGTTCTGATTCTCATCAGCTTAATGATGCTCCATTGAGACCATCATCGTCAGGCCTCTATCAGCCTCACCCTTCACCCTCCGTCTACACTCAGCTCACTGTCCACTTGTCAGTTTGGGATTTTCTTTGAGTGCATGACGTATTTTCATTGACTGAATCTTTTTTTGTGTGTCTTTTGTTCTTCATGAATGTAATAAGGGAGCTACAAGAACCATTGTTGTTCTTTGGGCTTTAGAGACTATATTTTTCCGTCCTTGATATGAATATAGTGCCTCAAGTTTCCATTGTGGTACATGGTTTACTCCAAGTGTATTGCACAGAAGATAACATTTGTTTGATTGGACAGATCTTTATATGTCTATTTTGGGGTTTGCTTCAATGGCCTCTGGAAATCATGGCTTCAGTGTTTTCCTCTTTTGGGTAAAGGCAGGAATGTTGCACCACTTTTAATACAGGGGGAAACTTGAATCTGGGCAGGAAGAACGGGCAAGTGGTCTGAATATGATAACTCTTTACATTACAGATACCACAGTTCAGGAGTGTCTATGTGAAATATGTCACTTTTGTGGCATTATCATCGCACTGCCAACCGTAGCCCATACTTTCCAAGGGTGTGGGCACAGGAGAGTGGTTAAAGGAGGTGGGGGCATTAGTTCTAACCTCAACATTTGCCCAGGGGCCATACTCCCACCACCATGTGTCAGTTGAGTAGACTACTGTTAATGTTGGGAAGTAATGTATGGGTCCCAGTGCTAACTCCCTGCCTTTTACATCTCAATCAGGTCACTCTAGTTTATTTATATATTGTCAGGGGGCAGAGAGGAGGGAGCATGGGGGCTAACAGATGAATGTGGCAGTTTTTTTTTCCTCTTCCTCTCTCACTATTTAGTTAGCAAAAAGCTTTTATAATGAATTTGAAAGGCGGCACATATCCAAGCGTTTGAAATTCCCAGAGCACTGCTAAGTGAAAGGGGGGCAGAGGGGCGGGGTGGGATAGAAGCCGAAAAACAAAATGCATTAACTCACAAAATGTGGAAGGGATTAAAAAAAACAAAAAAAAAACAAGACTAAATTAATACGTCTTCATTTTTCCCATGCTGTTTTCTTTCCTCATTTCTTCATTAGTATTTTCCTTTTCTGTCTCTTTCTCCTACCCCTCCTTCTGCTGCCCTCGAAATTTTGCTTTTACCCAGTTGGTCGCACGCTATTAAACAAACAGTCCTAATATTTTGAGCTGGCTGGCAGTTTGAATTTCATCTCGCCGACGCATCTTGTTTCTCTCAAGCTCTGACTGTTTTGACATGCGCCCCGATTAAATTATAAACAAGCAGGCCTCCTGATGGTGATGCTGGAGCCACTAATTTCCCTAATTGTTTGCAGTTGTCTGGGAGGCGAGGCTAGGAGGCCCGGGCCTGATCCCACTGACTGGCACGGCCTAGTTAAAGGAAAGAGAGGGAGGGACGGAGGGTGGGAGGAGCAATGGAAGTAGAAATGCAGGATAAGGAGAGGAAAAGAATGAAGGGGTGTGGAGACAGCAGGTAAAACAGAGGGGTGAGGAAAAAGAAAAGAGAACGGTATGAAATAAGAGTTGAGGTGTACGTAATAATGACTTCCTCAGCTGGTTGACTCACTAGACTTCAAACACACCCATTAGTAACCAAAATGGCTGACCTGCAGTGACCTAGAGGGCAGTCATGGAAATGGTTACTTTTACTACAAAAGTACTGGAAGGAACTTTTAACTGGTTTTAAGATTAGTCTCAATCTAATTCTGACACCTAGGTATGACCTACATAAGCAAAACGACAAGATTGGCTATTTCTGTTTACCTGAAATACTCTTAACGCTTAAAATGGGCACATTCTGCCTTATACTGGTTGGAAAAGTCACGAACTAGAACCATTTTTTTGTGGTGGAGGGCTGAGGATGAACTCAGGAGTACTCAAGTAGAAGTACATAAATATGAATAGGTAAGGGTACTTGGAATATTTAAAAATGTAAGGACTCTAGGGAAAGACAGTCTTGGGATTGTTATATCATTAAATATTACATCATTAGGCTGGAAACCCATAAATGTGCAAGAAGCATGTTATTGTTGGTAGTTGGTGTAGTCAAATAGATGCTAACTAGTTTTAACTTCTTTGTGGACAGTTAGATATATCGGTAAATCAAGAGGTTTCGATCCCTCCAAAGGGTGACTTAACAAATCTATGGGTTCAGAGAAGAGTAGACAGAAAAGAGGGGGAAAAAATCTTTGCTTTTTTTTTTATGGAAAATACATCAATTTACTTCTTTTGGTCTTGAATAAACATGAAATTAAACCATTCAAGAAATCTTTCCTGGACCTGCAAACAACCCATAAACCACATGAAACAAGGCACCGACTCCAGACGGTTAAAGTTGAACCTCTAACAACTTATTGTACTAAACTTATCCAATGTTTTTGACATGAAATCTTATTATTTATTCATTGTTATAAATTAGTTATTAGTTATTCATTGAGTTCATTCAAGAGTTCTAAAATAAGGTAAAGTAGAAATATAGTAGTAGATAATACAACTACTCAAGCAAAGTACAAGTACCACAAAATTCTTTTAGGTGCACTTTATGATTAAATGTACTTACCTTTCACACTACTGGTGAGGTGATGGCAGGGGTATGTGAGCATATAATGAGGCCAGGAAAGTTTTATGAAATAATAAAAACACATCACTCTGCTGTTTCTCTTCCTCAGTCCTCTTTTTTTTGCCCTGCTTCACCCCTCTCACCTTCAGCTCATATCCAGTGTCACATGTGGCCGATATCCAGCAGTCACCGATCACAACACGTCACTCCGGCTCATGAAGTCATCTGGCACTCTTTTCCAGATCTCCAGTGGTGCAGGTCGCTCGAACAGGCCTGCTATGTGACATAATGAAAAGGGGCCTAAATGTGCCGCCTTTTGAAGCTTCTCCGTTCTCTGTGAATCTGCACTGGCATGCTATTTTTGGTTTTATTTCTGGGCCTGTATCATCCCAGCCATAAAATGAGATAAAAGCTAACACTGGAAAACACACAAACAAAGTGAGAGGAAATATGTGGATTGTATGTATGTGTTTGTATGTGTCGTAGTCTGGGAATGGATGAAAGCCTTCTGAGCGGAACTGTGAATGTTATCCACACTGGCATCAACAGACAGGCATCGTTACCTAGCAGACAGGGGTGCAGTCATATCACCGCTGTCATCATCCAATCACTGGTATCGTCTGTGTGTGTGTGTACGTGCCCAATGAAGCCTAATTTAGCGTGACAGTTGAGATGGCTTGTATTGTTGCTGAGCAGGTGAGCTAATACACCCTTCTTGCGCAAAGGTGAAACCTGAGGTGGAACACGTACACAAAACCAAACTTCTCCCCGCTTCTACTGTTGTTACAGAACAAAGAAGAAATTGGCATTACGGGTCAAATGTGACTAAAGCCAGGGTATGGGTCCAACAGTCAATGTCAAAGATTTCAAGAATGTCAACTCATCTTTAAAAGGAGTTGAAAGAAGAATTGGAGAACCTACAGAGAGAAACTGACTACATTTAAGAGAGAACAATTAAGTCTACACATGGACGCAAAAAAACAAGTCAGCCAAAAAGGAGAAGAACCAATGTTGTATTCGTCAACGACGACAAAATTATTTTGTTGCCGCCCCTTTTTTTCATGACGATAACGAGACGGTGACGAGATAAACATGGCTCTTTGATGACTAAAACATGACGAGACGTGTGTGAGTTTTCGTTGACGAGACGAGAATGGAACGGTCGCTACTTTCAAATTAAAAGCCCCCCAGTAAGAACCCAGTTCTAAACTCCAATGGGGTGCAATGTAAAGCATCTTATTTTGAAGACAAATTCGTTGTCACTGTTCACTGCCCAACTTCGAGCTTCACGTCACGCCACATGTTTATGCCTACCCCAGATATATGGACGTATTTGAAATATAATCCATAAGTATTGGAGAGTGCTGTTGGACAGAAAACTTTTATCTCCATATTTCAACTTTTCAACTTTTTTTCCAACATATTTCAACTGCTTTTTTCATGAGGTGAAAATATCAGATCTACAAGTTCAACACATTGCAACACATTGTGAGCTTGTAGATCTTATGTACTTATTGAACTAAATTAATTTGTTAAAAGACTATACTTCTTTTGTTTTTTTTAACTAAAACTGACTAAAACTAGACTAAAACCTGTTTGAGTTTTCGTTGACTAGAACTGGACTAAAACTATCACATATAGAAAAGACTGAAATTTGAAATACATAGATGTTGGAAAAGGCTTTTTAAATCATCAACTCTTGAGAACCTCAAACTTAGTTAACTGTCAATCAGTTGATTCATCACCTTTTTTTTTATTGCGCTTGCCACATTCATCCATTTGCACACACACATTCATACACTGATGGCGAAGGCTGCCATGCAAGGCGCCAACTGCTCATCAGGAGCAATTTGGGGCTCAGTATCTTGCTCAAGGACACTTCCCGCTCTACCTCCTGAGCCACAGCCGCCCACTTCAACAACAATTTAATAAGTTGCCACGAATTTTGACCAGACATTCATGGTTCCCAGAGTATGAATCCATACTGACTTTGGTCATCCCCTGACTTTCCTTGAGCTCCATCAGCAGGTCAGAGGTTTCACACATTCAGTGAAGTATCTCAACATCTATTTGATGAATTGGCTGGAAAAAAAATTGTATCGCTGTATTTCATCGTTTCCAGACAATCCTAATAACTTTGGTGATCACCTGACTTTACTGAAGTATACATAAATGTTAAGACTGTTAAGGCCTTTGAACACAAAGTAAATTTTTTCTTCCGAAATTGCAGCACTTTTAAAAATATGATCTCATGTTGTATCAATCATATTTACACACTGACTCCAAAACTTTCGTCATTCGTTTTTTCGGAAAAGTTTATATTTTCTGTGTTTTTGGCACCCGACAAAAGCCTTTAGAGGGTTGTGCTATTCAGAGCATTAAAAGAAAAATCACAGGACAAATATTGACCAAGATCAGGTGAAACTAACGTACACTTTTTCCATGGCACAAACTGGTTTAATGATGTGATGTAGTGTGTGTGTCTGTGTGTGTGTGTGTGTGTGTGTGTGTGTGTGTGTATGTGTGTGTGTGTGTGTGTGTGTATGCATGCATTTGGTGCCAACCTCAGACATAATGCCAGCCACTGGTTCGCAGAAATTGATTGTGTTCTTTTTTTAATGTGTGGGTCCCGTATAGCTAGCTGCGTATCAAACTGACATCCTAAAAATACACCTGGAAGCAATCAGGATAATTTCACATCTGATTTCTCAGCAGGTGAAACTCTTTTTATTCTTATTCTCTTTGTTCAAAAAGTAAGGAACTCAAAATCATATTCACTGCTTGATGACTCCATTTGGTCTACTATAGTGAACATTTGCAACAAATAGAAAAATAAACGCCTCAGACTGTGTGCAAGTTGCGAAACGATTTCTCACAGATTGACGGATTAGAAAAAGGCATATCAAAAAAATGGACTTAGTGTGCAAAGACCTTTAGTCTTGTTTAATCAGGACATGCTTCTTTTCCCCGATTTTATTCACTTCTCTTCTTCTTGTAACTCGGTCTCCTCTCATTTTGTGTGTGTGTGTGTGTGTGTGTGTGTGTATGTGTGTGTGTGCTGCTCTGTCAGCTGTTTTACTATTTCAACGGAAGGAGCCCATTATGTGACAGCTTGTGGTGATGAATATTGAATACACTGTGGGCCTGTGTTAATGTCTTCAAGTGGTGTGTGTGTGTGTGTGTGTGCGTGTGTGTGTGTGTGTGTGCGTTGCTTCTTTAAAATATGATGTACAGCAAGATCTGAAGGATAACTTCTTGGTGAGGAAAAGGCATGCAATGTACAGGCTGCGTGCTCATCTTGATTTATATTACACATACACACACACACATAAACAGACTTATATTTATCACACACGTGCTTAAATTTGCGCACACACAGCCACATCAGTGTACACACTGCAGTCATTACTTATTTTCACAGTAGTAAATATTTGAATGATTCTTGTTTATCTTTGTTCTGAATGAATAGCTCGAAAGCAGAGGTGGAAGACTCTGCTAATCTACGGAACGATCGTTTGGAGGTATTAAGATAAACAGACGGAGAGAATGAGTGACAGATGTCCATTCAAGCAGGACATGCTGCTCAAAAGGATACTGATGTAGTTAATGCCTAATGAGATTTCACCACCAATGGTTGCAAATGTTGAAACAAATAGTTACTGACTGACAGCATGCTACTGCCTGTCGTGCTTTGGGCCCTTAACATAAAGGCATGACATTGTATGATCAAGTATGGGATGTGGCCTTGAGGTTTAAAGAATGTGGTACATCTGGCTTTATGTTACACAAAGTAAAGTTTAATGTATAAATGTGACATGGAAGCTTGATAGGACACTTAAAATCAGAGAAGTTTTCTTTTCGTAATAATAATAATAATAATAATGATAATAATAATAATAATAAAAAATATTGTTTAAGGTTGTATAAAAAGTTTTTTTATGGATGATATGTATGTATAAATGAATGTGCTTTAGCTGCTTTGGATCAGGGAACTCATATTTTGCATGTTGGCTCACTGTCACACTGTCATGGCTTATGATGAAATTTGATCTGAACAGAGACATCATAAATGTTCTTAGTGACTACTGGACTTTTGCTGCTATAAAAGTGAAAATGTCTGCTGTGAAACAGCCTCCTATACTGTATGACAAGGGTTTGTAATCAGTGACATTTTGCTAAGTACAGCCATTTTCTATAGATTTTATGTTTGAGGAAGTCGAATTTAGTAGAGTGAGAAATTACCATTTTTTCTTAAAATAATTTCAGTGTTTTGTCCGGACAATCCCTCTCTTGTTAAACTTGTTTATTGGTTAGCAGAAAAGGGGGACAGAATGAGAATTTTGTGTTTGCAACGAGGGATTGAAGAGGGATATTTTTATAGTAGATAATCGAAGCACAGAAGCTCAAGCGTGTTAAAGTTCATCATGAATTCAATGGTGGACAACACTGTATAGGGAGGTGAAGTCAAGCCCCTTCAGGTGAGAGACAAATTATTGAAATCATTCCTATTTTAACTGTGCTACGGATCACACACACACACACACACACACACACACACACACACACACACACACACACACATACATATATATAATATATATACATATCTTTGTCAATTTCAAAGATCATTTTTCAACTTTAGAAGGTCACAGTTTGTCATAAATCTAACAATATATAACACTGTCAACTTATGTAATTAGGAAGACTACACAGCCAACAGTATAAGCCAAAGCATAAGTGATGTCTCGTTAAACACTGACCGAAATCATTAACCAGAACCTTGCAGAGCCAGTCCTGTAGATCACAAAACTCACCAACTCTCCTTTCACATCACTTCACTTGTCAATATGGCACAAATGATGTGATTTTCACATTTTTGTACCTTCTCTGTGCCGAGTTGATGGTTGATGTTGATGTTGGTGATGTGTGTTGAGCAAGAAGATGTAGTTTTACGAAGCAATTTTCAAAAGGGATCAAAAATGTATTTGCCCCTCGTCTATGACTACTGTACACATTTCTCTGAAATAAGGTCCCATGTGGTGCACTGGAACAGCGGGACTTGCCCTCACTATAGCCTGATAAAAGTTCACAGTCAGAAACACAGCTCCTGATTGGTCGATAGACTCCTTCTGATAACAAAAGTAAGTCTCTAACAAGCAGTTTTCCACAGACATATCTCTCTTATCTCTTGTATGGCGTATATGACATGTTTTGATGTCATGTACAACATTGTTGACCAAAATTCATTTTGTGAACTATTAATATGACCAAGTTCATATCAATCTGTATGATCTGAACTTTGAGCTAGCTTTTCTGAAAGCTTTTCTGGAGTACTTTGGTCTTTATATGTCCATCAGTCTGTCTGTCTGTCTGTATGTGTGTCCGTCTGTCTGTCTGTCCGTCGGAGAGATTTTGTTGCATGATTGCATCACAACTGTGTAAGATGCAATCAAGAAACTTCACAGCTGCGTAGTTGAGATCAAAATGAAGGCCAAGTTTGAACATAAGTGTGGTTCAAGCAAGGGTGGCAAAAATCGGGGTAGGAAGAAGGGTAAGGTTTACACACATGGACCACATCCATCCTGATGCAGTTACAAAACTTTACAGTTATATTCAGGCGTCACTACCGCTCCTTCTGTTTGGGTTACTTACTTCAAAGACATATTTACAGAATTGCTTTGAGACTACAGTGCAATTACAGCAATTCTATAACTTCTACTCTGCACACAAATTGCTGTTCTATCAAAAGGGACAGACTAGACTTGAACTGGGGACTGAGATTTGTTCATTAGCAACACTCTGCTCGCCAGGTCTGCTTTGCTATTCTCATCGCCACCTCATTCCAGCAGTTGCCCCAGCTTCTCTGTCAGGAAGCATCAGTGCTGTGCATGAAGCAGGCTGGCACCCAGGGATGGCCCCAGGCTGCACTGTCCTACACACACCTGCTTCTGCTCACCCAGCACATCAGGCCTCCTACCCACCCACCATCACAGCCTGAGGGAGACTGAGATGTGCCCTGGGGGGAAGGTGGGGGGTGATGGGGAACTGAAGGCTCATCTTATGCCCCATAATGTTCCATGCTCGATCTTCTGCCTGAACTGGACAATCAGATCTGTTCACTGCTGCTGTGTGACACCTATCGGATCCACGCAGGCACACCAAAACCAATCAGCAATGACATGCATTACAGATCAGACCAGGGGTAAAGTCATTACAACCTTTATATGGTAGATTTTGGTGGATTATTTGGATTTAAATCACCCTCATTAGGGCAGAACATGGTGCTCAGAACCTCCAAGCTCCATTTGACAGTCAGTAGCTGATGAGTATCCTTCACAGTCTCTCATATGAAAATGTTAAGTTAACCATGAAGTTTGTGAGATTATTGTCACTTTTGATTTAAAAGAAATTAATACATGTCATTTAGCCACCTCTGTAATACCCCCACTAACCCACTTGGAATGGTTGTTATGACTTATGTTTATAAGTACTTTTCTAGGTGACTCCAACATCATCTTAATTTTGGATGCACCTCTGGTGGAACAATCCTCTCTGTCTGTGTGTATCCAAGACTTTGGTTTAAAGTGTTTGAGTAAGTCCTTTGATGGATGAAATCATTACATTTGCCCTCATGTATATTTCATGTCCCAGTCCAGATTAGTTATTCCAGGGTTTAGAGAAATGCTGAGTGTGATTTATTTTTAATCACAGCAGCTGTTTGCCTTCTCATATTGAAGATCTCGTTTGACAAAGACCCAGATTGGAAAAGACAAATCTGACCCCATGCGACCCATGCCGTTTTTAATTTGCACAGTGTTCAACATTTCACAGATGAAACGGCCATGCTTCACTTTTCAGCAGGCTCAGTCCTGTGCTTCATACCAAATTAATTCACCCTCTCAAACACACATGTCCAATCAAACAAACACAACCGCGGTTTCCAGTTGTACTCGCTCTGTCTCCCAAGCAACATCTGAAAGTATTCTGATCAACTTGAAATGTCAGAAGCCATATTCGTAGAGGGGCCGATGAAAGGCTTCGGTCTGACAAGCAGTTGTTAATCTTACTGTAACATTTGGCTAATTGAATGTCTGCTGTTGTTTACTGTTTGTTTCCATGTTGCCCCTCGAGTGACTACCACCGCTGCCTTCTGCTTCTTCGGTGCATTAACGTTGACGTACAGCATTGCCATGCCACAAGCCACCAGCTGCCCCGCCACTCTGCGGCTCCATGGCAAAGCTCCCATGGGAGATCGCTCCATCAAAAGTCACGTCCGTCCCCTTTACTGTTGCCACATCTGCACCCCTTCACTACATTATTTATTCCAGCTAACAGGACATTATTTGATATGGAATGAAAGCATGATGACAAAACATTTAATGGGGAAAATGTGCAGTAACTCAAGAAAACCTTTGCTTGTGAGTGTATATATGTGTGTATTTCCCTTGTTCATGCTTGAATATCAGGTACGTGTCAACACACACAGACTGTCTGAGGGTGTATCCACACGTACTTCCTGAACACAGCAGGGGGCCACAGGTGTGCGAGCCCACTACACAGTGCCTCCCCTTCCGATGCTGTATTGTGGGTAATAATAGTTAGTAGCAACAGCTGGGCCCCCTCTCCCCCTTCACCTCTAATGTTCTCTCATCATCCCTCTATCAGGCCTAATACCCTGCAGTGATGCCCTCACAGCTGTCTGAGGGGCCTTGGGTATCTAGACACATGTCAATCTCCCTTCTCTCTCTCTGAGACACACACAGGCACACACAGGCACACACACACACACACACACACACACACACACACACACACACAGTGGCCCAAAAACACAAAAGTTAAAAAAAACATTTGAAAACCTTTTGTATTCTATGATCATTGGATTACATTCTTAGAACAGAAACAGAAACACAAACTTCCAACATCTCACTTTCTATAAACTGATTCCAGTTTGGACTATCCAAAAAATGGGTTAGGGTTAGGGTCGGCCAAATGGTGACGGGGGGGTCGACAAAATATTCTCTGACAGACAGTATTTTATTAACAATGTCCACAATCACCCTTCAACCAATCCGAGTAGAATCCGAATTCAAAAAGGGCACTGCATTCATCGCAATACAATTTGCTCACCAAGCACATTTGCTGATGTTTTCAACTATAATCCTTACATATTGCACCTTTGATAAAAACACATTATTATAGACACTCTAACAAGTAACAGATCAGACACCAGATTTTTTTCTGCAACAGTGATTTGTAATGGGTTTTGAAAGCACATATGTCCTGTCCATGGGAGAATCACATCAGAAAATGTGTGTCACACACAACTTTGCTGTTTAATTGGGAGGACTTGGAGGAAAAGCTTCATTTCACATATAGACATGAGTGTAAAATAAGATAAGTTGACTTTCTGTTGGCTGTTACCACTTCTGCCAGTGGACAGACAACAACAGCCCATAAGATGCATTCGCCTTCAAAATGATAAAAAACAATCCTTTAAAAGGGAGGTCAAATTAGCGGCCCCAGTTTCCCCAGAGACTTCCCAGAAACCATCACTCAGGCGGGTGCTCAGCTAACATCAGCCAGCGCACTCAGACTGCAGCTAGCATCTCTGAGAACCACAGACCTCTGGGTGGTCTTGCCGCGTCTAACCAAGCAGACCTGACTCCCATCCAACTTCTAACGGACCCACTGTTTAACGCTGGGAGGCTGATATGTGCTTTACTGCAGCGACACCCCACAGGCTCTTCAGGCACTTTATGACACTGCATGTGTGTGCGTGTCTGAGAGTTTGGGCCTGCTACCCCTGCTCCGCTCTGTCACAAATCCTGTCTGCTAATGACTACCAGCTCTAAAGGACCCGAGGCAGGAGGGGTTAAAGCCCACCAATTGAGCGAATAATGAGTTGAATTAGGAGATTTAGGGATGAGGTGGAAGGAGAAGGGGACGGGTGGTACTGAATGAAAACCAGAGGTGCTTACCGCAAAGCTGCAGAGCAGAGAGGCTGTGTGTTATAGTGTAATGGGGGTACAGCAGGGTGGTGGAGAGAGAGCAGGGTGAACGGGGCAGTGCTGTGATAGAAAACATTCTGATAAGGAAGTGGATATTAGAATAAAACTCTTTGCTCTGTAGAATCAATGAAATTCAGGTATTTGCAGTCACTGGCTATGTTGTGAACTTTTTTTACGAAGCTAAACAGTTGCAATAACACATCCATGACCAGAGTAAGTGAACGCATCACCATACTTCGCTCAGATTGTTCTCAGTTTGGCAGTACACATAGTCTGTCGCCAGTCCAAGCAAGCTACTTCCAAAATGTGATGTAACACATCTTATCTTGTTACTTTCATTTGAAAATACACAGAACTTTTCAAGATTGCTCTTTGTTTAGAGTAATGCATTATAGGTATTACAACTTCAATGATTCACAAATTAAAGTCTAACAGATTATGAATATTTACTGTTGAGTGCTCCAAGATTTGTTACATTTTTGTCCTTCTGTGATAAATTTATTGTAATCAGACATCTTACTTACTACGTTACTGGACATAGTAATAGTATTTTTATTATTGTTATTATTATCATACATCTACTTCGCATCAGAAAGATTTCACGACACCAACTTCTTTTATGGCTCAATCTGTCGTGTTATGATGCAATCAGCTCATTCCACCAGGGCGCATGAACAAATGCGAGTTAAACATCTAATGTTTGAATAACCTCACCTTTCTTGGTGCGTTAGCGTGATATTCTCCGGTCTTATATTCATAAGGTGTCCGTTTGCAGCTGCATGAAGTCAGTTGAAACTGTTGGCGTGAATGTCTACTTTGCGCTGAAGCCAACAAAATCGGCCGCTGTGTTTCCCCCGGTTCAGCTGTGATACAGCACACGACTGACTTTGTGATGTGTCATACAACATCTCTGGTGTTACAGACTTTCCTATTCAAAGTGCTCTAAGTGGTTTGTGTCCTTTCTTCTTATGTTTCTGTTTTTACTGTAGTGTTACTTTTGGAGCACATTATCCCCAACGCAATATTTATGGGTTGGGGTTAGGGGTTAGGGGTTAGGGGTTAGGGTTAGGGTTAGCCTACTTTTATGTCAGTACAAAAGTAGGCTATATAAGCACTGTACATAAGGTTTATTAGGACCTTATATTTATGACAGACTAATCGCAACATGATTTTGTTGTTTCTGTACCTTTCATGATCTTCTAATAAACTCATATCAAGGAAATAGCATACTGTGAATGAGAGCTGAGCTGAAACAGTGCTCTCAGTCACCAGTGATAAACAGTGCCGGATTCAATCAGGGACAGTGGTGATTTAAAAGACAGATCACAGATCACTTTGAATATCAGTTGATAAAGATTATTCTTACACATGTTTTTCACACCTCTCTCACAAACACGTTTATAGATGCAAAGTGCATTTCAGTGTCCGTCATGAGAGGGAGTCCAGAGAAAAGACGCAGCCCACAGACATAATTACTGGAACAGATGAATCACTGTGAGGAAAGAACTTCTTTTGCAGGTGAGAATAGCAGTTCCATTCAGATTAAGTTTTTGTTCCTATGAAGGCCCTATTTTGCATACTTTTTGATGGTGGATTGTGGACCAATGGGTTTGGACCATTAAATGGAAAATGTGCTCATCAGGGTTTATCAGTTTTGAGGACAGGCTTCAGCTGAATGAAGTTAATTCCTTAAATTCCTGAGACATCCACTGAGGCCTTCTTCGTAAAACTGTTTTTGTGTCCACTTTGCTTGAAGAAGAATTGACGGGTTTGAGTAATGTTACTACTGAGAGTGGGTTTTGACTAGTTCACTAACAAAGACCACGCCAAAGGCTGTATGGAATAAGAACAGAAATGTATTACACATAATGGACATGTGTGGGATACTGGGAGGGAAAGGGTCGAGGGATGGAGGGGATGGAAGGATGAAGGGATGATGGGGTAGGTGTCAAGGGATGGGGGAAGGGGTCAAGGGTTGAGGGATGAGGGGGTTTAGGAAGGACGGTGAGGGTTGATAGAAAGGGAGAGAAGCTGGTAGGATGAGTGGATGGAGGGGGGAGTTCGGCGAGATGATCGGGAGGAACGGAGTGGGTGTTGAGACGCTGAGTGGGGGAACCGTCTCTAATCTCTTCGTGAGCCCCAGTGGTTCCTGTATAAGAGAGAGAAAACAAAAAGAAAGAAGGGGATTGGGAGGGAGGGATGTAGAGAATTAGTCAAAGAGGGAGTGAACAGATGAGGTGTGCTTAAATATGTTTTGGGCGGAAATGAGACGAGTTCGAGGCGTGGTCTTTGTTGCCGAACCTAGTTCCCGAACCTAGTAACTTCATTTGTTAGCGTTATCTTGCATACTATTCTTGTTTACTTAGTTTGAGGATGATTAGTCTGAGCCTTTTAAATGAAAACTCAGCAGACTGACTGAACAGGCAATGCCTTGTCAAAGTTTATTTTTTTTATTTCCTGGAACATTTATAATACCATCTTTGGTAATAGTGCTTTTAAAAGTCTATTTCTTTACTGTGTAAACACAGGAAGCTGCATTGTCATCCACAATTTCCAGTAAATTCCACCCAAACCAGTCTCTTGGGTAGTATTTTTTTCCATTTCTGGTTTTCTTTGATTGCATACATGTACAAATGAAGCAATATTTGGTTCCTGTGGCCACGTAGTTGACTCGGCCCAGCCTGCCCCCTCCCTCCCTCAGGCCAAGCCATCTTTAAGTTTATACACAATGCACAACATTGTTCAAAAGACAAGGCGCTCTGAAAGAGTCTGGAAGCCTTTGAACATCATGAAACGAGTCATTCCAAGGCTAACTTGGACGGATAAACATAAACTCTGAGAGACGAATGATTCATGCTGAAAAGAAGAAATAGATGACAGGTTTGTATTTGCTGGATAATGAAAATATCAATTTGTACCAATGAAATGAATGCTAAAGAGAACTTGAACAGCTGCTCCACTTCAAGGAGCACCACTAAATTCTTCAAATTTTTTCTTTAATTCTTGTGGCGTGGTTAGCTCAGCCCTGTTAGCCTCCCAAAAGTATAAAGCAGGGAGACAGGCAGTCAAGCTATTTTGAAAAAAGGCATGGAGAGAGCAGGTATAATTATCCCACTGCGGCACAGTCACAGCTTGAGCTGATTGTCTTCAGTCAGTCGGAGAAGACAAGCTGAGTGGAAAACACTTCTGCAGGAAGACCTCGACCCTCCAGCTCATCACCAACACTTAGACACTATTGTTTACTGAGGGAGTCCAGCAGCGAGCGCGCACACTTACTTCAATTGCCTCTCTAAATAGTTTCAACTCTGATGAGGTGTGGCAGGGCAGAACAATCTAAGTGTTTAACCTGCCACTAGGGGTTGGGTCAAGCATCGTGTGTGTGTGTGTATGTGTGTGTGTGTGTGTGTGTGTGTGTGTGTGTGTGTATAGCATGTGTGTGTGTCGCTGATAGTCCTGGGGTACTCATTCACTCATCCCTGGATTTTAGGGATGCCACATAGTCCATGATTGAAGGGCTCTCTGCATTGGTGCTGCACTGACAGACTGCCCCCAACAGCAACTGAGAAAAAGTGTAGAGGAGTGAGCGACAGGATGTGACATACTCCAGTTCAAGACCGCTGCTATATCAGATTTTGGTTGGCCATTTTTGTACATTTAAAAAAGTCTTATTATTGACTGAGAGTAAACAGCATATTAGTGTTAAGAGATAGTTGGGGTTTATATTGTTAGAACCACCAACCCATTCTCTTCTCAGGTCACCAGATACTGACATTTTGCCCCTCAGTGTCTCATCCTGACACATTAGGTGCCCTTTATCATGTGTATGAGCCTGCTAGAAAGCCTTTCTATCATGTGGTTACAGTGTCTCATCCTGACACATTAGGTGCCCTTTATCATGTGTATGAGCCTGCTAGAAAGCCTTTCTATCATGTGGTTAACGTTGTAGAATGGCTGCAGTTTGGTTAGGTTTAGTCAGCAAAACTACTTGAAGAAAAGACCTACTGGATTAGATTTAGGAAAGATCATGATTTGGGTTGAAAAAAAATGATGTTACGTACGTGACTTAAGTTTGTTTTGTAAGTGAACCTACGTAAAATAAGTCAAAGCTGACTGACGCATGGGACCGAAACAGCTGTCCCCTGAGTTAAAGTCCTGTATTTGGCTCAATCATTCACCCCTACCTCCACCTCATGCAGACTTTCTCACTCCCTCTTATTCTCTATACTGCACCACTTGACCTGCTCTAAGCATCTGTCATGGTCACAGTGCATCTCATACAGATGCTATAGGCTACAGATGCTTTTACAATAGATACATATTTGGCAACCCAGGAATGAGAACACCACACTGTGGGGCAGCTTTCACAAATACATTATACTAGACTGGAGTTAGGCTCTGTGTAGAGCAGTTCTTTAAGACTAGTCTAGTGCTACTTAGCAAGTGTTACCCCAGAAGAATTAGATATTATATACTGATGGCTAGTTGTCGCTGCACTTGAGGGACATTTTGAATTTTCTTCTTTGAAAGTTTGTTTGCACTGTTTTTTAGGTTAGCTGTTTTTTTTATTCAAAGGCTGAGTCTGGTGATAATTATATATTTCTTGTTGTCAGCAAACCCACTAAAAAGACCAACAGTAACAATAAAATGATCCTATTAACAAGTATACAGAGATTGTTCAGCCGCACCACTGCACTGGGTGACATGTTTCTTCATCGAGATGAACACACACAGTATTGTTTATTTTAAATCAATCCACAAGGCCCTATTAGTAAGGTATTTTCAAAAAATCAAACTGCATATTACTGACCCATTTTTGCCACAGACAATAAAAAAGAACATAAATATCAGCCCCAAAATGCACCAGAATAAGTCAGAAGCTTAGACATCTTTCTAAAGTCTGTTTACATACAAAACCCACTGCTCATCAGGGCCATGTACATTTTGTATACACTAAGAATAAGAAACAATAAGAATAAGATTACAGTGGGACACTCTCCGGACAGGCTCATTGATTTTGGAAGTCTGCTTGGTAAGGTAGAGCTTTGCAGCTTCCAGATGCTCAACCTTGTGGGATAGGAGAGAAAGAGAGAGAGAGAGAGAGAGAGACTCTTCTGAGTGTATTACTGTCACTTCCCACACACTTATTAGAAACCCAAGCCTCTGTGGCTTTACACAGACTTTTAATTAATGTGCTCGGGAAAGGCTTGGCCCAGATATGTGCGTCTGTGCGTAAGTGCACATGTGAGGAGCCATAAAAAGTGTAATAATGTTGCTGAAATGACAAACAGACGATTTTTGAATTCACAAATTTTAATTCACTTCAACACTGGATGAACTAACATTTCATTGGAACTGCATTTGAGTCTAACCCTGATTCCTGTCATAAAGAAAAGCACAATATTATCATGTGGAGTGATTGGCGTTGATGTAATAATTAAAAGGCAATTCATCTGTTTGAGTGTAGCAGCCAATCAGGATAGTCAAACATGACACTATCCATTCTCAGATATAGTTTTAAACATACTGTATACTTGTACACAAGTGCACCAGACATCAAACAAACAAACAAACAAAACAGTCGGAATTATTTTTAAATACTCTTGTGATTGAGTTGTCCTGGCACAATGAAATGAATAGATTTCACTGAGTTGTCCAAAGATGAAAAAACAAATACGAACAGCACTCTTCTGGTACTCCAAACTGGCTCAAACATTTAAAGTCACTCAGCAAAATAAGAAATAAAGTTCATTAATAGCAATTTATCCCATCTCGGGTATTTACAGACATCAAAAGTGATGAGTCAGACCTGCCACATTTCTTTAATGGCTCAAAAAAGTAGATTGTCATCAACTGCAGCAAAATAGCACAGCTTCTTACTTAACTGTTCCTCTTTTCAACAAGTCTTATCTACTATTTTTGGGAAACAGACATAAAAAAATTGGCATAATACAACATGACAGAACCTTTTTTCTTTTTTTCTTTTTTTTTTACCCAATAACACTCAGTAACTGCTTCTTTTTGTTTCCTTTCACTCTCCCCTCCTTTTCTTCCTCTTTTTTAGGGCCGAGCACTCTTAATGTCTCTTACCCAAACAACCGCCCAGTTTTGAAAACCAATATTTAAAACCATGGAAATAAAAACTAAAAATAGCACGTGATGACAGCAATTCTAACCATAATAACAACAATAATAACAATAATGATAATAATAATCATGGATAAAGATAGCAATAAATAGGGTTGGTGAAGTTTAAGTGCGGGTAGGTGTGGTGAAACACAAGACTGTGGGCACCAATTAGAGAAAGGAAAAGGGGGAGAGAGTGAGATGGAGAGAGGAGAGGAAGAGTGGAAGGGGTGGACTACCGCACATAAAGTGACTGATTGTTTGGTTGCTGAATCTCCGTTCTGTCCTTCCTTTCTTGACATTTTTCTCGCCACACATACGGGGGCGGTGCCAGAAAGGGTTCAGAGTCGTGGGTGCGCAGGCCCGACTGTCCCTCCATGCCACATCCTCTTGATGTCGACACGCTGTCCTCCTGCCAGAATGTCCACTGCTCCTCTTTGGAGTCATTTTTTAACCTCACAGCATACGTGAGCCTTGCGAGGAGAGATAAAAGGAAGAAGGCAAGAGTACATCACATCCACAAAATGTCAGTGTCTTTGTGAACAGTAAGTGCTAGATAGGGTTGGTAGCAATTCTAGAGTGTGACGGTGAGACGAGGGCAGGATGTGGAGTGGTCATTTTCCTTTATCCGCGATGAAATGAAGTTCGTAGATGAACAGCAAGTGCCATCTGTCCATGTTCTCAGGCAGGCAACAGCATTAGCAACATCAGTGTGTCCTGAGGATTTATAGGAATGTAGAGGTCTTGTAAAGCCCCAGGATCCAGTCTATAAACGTCACGAGGTGGGCAAATTCAACCCAGCCTGGAGAGAGTAGGCCTTGTGTGACTGTGCTCAGACTTTAGGAGGAGGAAAGGGAACAATTTATGGCCAACCTTGATAGAATCCTGCCTCCTCGGTGTGTCTTTTCAGGTAATTGGCTGTTTAGGAGACCGTTTTGGGATCATTTTGTGGAGATTTTGTTTTGTGTTTGTAGGTTGGAGGCATGAGCAGGATAATTGCACCTACTTTCACATATGTCTGTCTGAGTCACTATCAAGAGTCTGTCTGGTCGTTTTATTGATGGTCAGTATTTCAGCCTAATGGTTTCTTGGTTAAACTGTGCCTACAAAGATGGTCACCTCTCACACAGTCTCAGCTCATGACCAGTTATTATAGACCTGTTCTTTGTCTTGTTTTCTCTCCCTCTGTTCTCTCCACTCTATGTGTCAGTCTCTACCTCTGGTAGTCAGCCTGCTCTCTGGGACTGGATGAAGAGCTCCCTGGGGCCAGTGGGCCACCAGGTCGGCCATGCCCCTTGTCCTTGCCTTCCTCCTGAACGACATTGGTCCCTGAAGACGACTGGCTTGAGTTGGAACTGGAGGAGGCCGGAGGCTGGTTAAGCCCCCCTGTGCTCCCACCACTCCCCTCTGTGGACTGGAAGATCTCCTCAGCTCCGTCCTCACTTGACTCTGGGTCCTCTGAGCCTGAAAGCAACTCCTCCTCTCTGTATTCACTGACGTCCACACCTCCGCTGGCGGTAGCCCCCTCACTCAGCTCCTTGAGGCGGCCGTGGTGCTTGACGTGGTAGCGCTGGTTCTGGAAGAACTTTATGATCGTGTGTTTGGGCAGGTCGAGCTGTGCTGACAAGGTGTGGATGGCCTCCTGGTCTGGGTACAGTCCAACATCCTGGATGAAGCTCTGCAGGATACCCAAGGCCTCCAGGGAAATCTAGAAAAAACACAAAGCCAGGATTCAGGATGGATACATTGATAGAGAATGTGATGTAAAAAACAACAGAGCCATGTGCCAAAATGCATCATAATCAGTCTATCTGTCCTGCTGATGATCCTGAACAGGTAAAGCAGAATAATATTTGATACCTTAGTGCGTGATCTAGGCTTCTTGTTGCTCCCACTGCCAACAGTGCCAGGTGGACATCCACCGGCAGCTCCTGTTCCCATGTTCTGTGGCCCCTCCTCGTTCACAGGGGCAGATAACTGTTCTTCTCGCATCGGAGACAGGCGGTGCTCCTTCATTGGGGCCGGAGGTGGCCTGTGAAGTGCCTGCCGAGAAAGACAAAAGAGCTGATTAATGGGGCACAGTGACCCCTGATCAACACTGCAGCAAGAATTCATTTAAAGTCACATCATGAAATGAATGACAAAAATAAAATATTTTATCCTATATTCTGGCAGTAACCCTGCATGATGCAACAAATCTTATAAAACAACCAGTAACCTTTTCCCCCTCCAGCACACAGTAGCGAGGGCTGCAGGGTGAACAGAGGGTGAGAACAAGTGTTTCACAGCTCACAGAGCTTCACGGTCTATTAACCTGCTCCAAGGCTGGCATTCAAAGTGTTTTGTGTCCAGTATACCTTTGACCTAATGTGTGTAAGATTAGCTCTAGTAAAACGCAAACCACCTGTCTGCCAGGAAGTCTCTTATTTACAAACTTATGACACCTCATCACTATTTAACCAGCCATTCAAGATGCCGAGGACAAAGTAATGTAATCATTGGTGAGTAATAGCTGCTGTTGTTCAATTCTGATAGTGGAAGAAAGAGAAAAATGCACAAATATGGAGAAGAATAAATGAAACTGCTTACATAAATCTATAAATAGATTAAATTAACACTTTTGCACAAGTTTATGTCTGGTTTCAGAGGTCAGGGTGCACACAAACAAGGAAAATGATGTGTGCACTACATGTGAAACGCACATAAGGCATAAAAATGCACTGAAACATATTTATTTACCTGGTGTATACAAACAATTAATATACAATCAAAATATTTGCTATAAGTGATACAATGTCAAAATCAATCCCATGACACCATTGCATCTAGTGCAGATCTGACAATGAAAAAACTGAAAACTACTAAACCAACAAAACAATCACTCTAGTTTTGTGTTGCTGCAATTGTACAACATTTAGGCATATTAAATGTGATTTGTTCAATGTGTTCACTTAGCAGGTCTACAGGGCTGTTGTCACGTGATAGCACAGCAATGCACATTTGAGAACTGTCTACACTGCTGAGAGAAACAATTGTGGGACTGAGAACATGTCAGTTTTAAACAGAGGAGGCTCGAGAATGGATCCTTGTGGAACGCCACCAGTCATTTTTGTTTGGTCAAACATGTAGTAACTTGATGTGGCTGAATTCAGAGCTCCAGTGTATCTAATAATACGTTTTGTTCAACCAATACATTAAATACATTCAACAAATTCTAATTACTATTCTAAACATGTTTTCTGTTTTTCAAATAAAGATTTACAGGTTTCAAACTGCTGATTCATGTTTTATTTATTGTAGACAACAAAACATTCAAATATCTAAATAATTTTTGTGCAAATTTGAATTACTTTATCAAGAATAGTTGTCCCTACTTTATTTTCAGCTAATTTACAGAAGGCATCAATTCAATTCTTTAAATTTTAGGTAAATTTTTATACATTGAACAAATTATAATTTTCTTTTAAATGGTTGTTAGTTAAGCTTCACTGCTTCAGTAGAAAATGTACTAGCTCAGGGCAAAAAAAAGTTTACTCTCACTGTTGGTGGTAAATAATTTCATCTAAGTTCACATTTGCACTAGAAAAGGATGAACTTTCAATGAGGATTTTTATTAACTCTGATTACCAGTACTCCAGGTTAAACCAGTTCTGCGCAAGGAGCTCAATGTTTAACAGCCTGACAGCCTGATTTATACACAGGATTTTAAAAAGTACATGTAAGAATGGCTAGGAAGGTGTTAAAAGAGGTGAATGAATAGAGATAAATAGAAATTATAAATAGAGACAATGAGGTTAGGTGTAGAAACATGTTTGTTATTCTGAAGGGTGGAGCACTCACAGACAGACCCGCTGGGAGTCAGGACCAGCTGAGGGCTATTCGACAGAAGTGTTGGGAGGGAAAGTGGGGACTTTGGTTGTTTGTCAGAAGGTAGTGGCTGTTGTGAGTACGTTGCGGTCGTGTCCCGCCCGCTTGCTTTAAGAGCAGGGAGGGGCCTCCCCACTGGAATGCCCAGCTATAAATCTGTGGCGCATTAAAATTAAAGGACCCACATAAAGATAATAGTCATTCGCTTTTCTCTCCCTCTCTTCAATAATAACAGGGTATTACTTAAATAATATTGAGGGCAGGCCAGACCATGAAATTGCTCAGATTTCACTCACAGGGGCTTTATTTCAGGGGGGGAATGGCCAATTTACAGGAATTCAGAGGGTTTTTCCTTTTTTTGTCATTTCTTCTCTCCCTCCTCCAGTCCTCTGTTTCTTTTGCACGCAGAGATGCTTTTAGATATTGAGAAAAAGACTGTAAGAATGCTGGAAAACCACCAGCAAAGACAGTGAGAGACACAGGCCAGAAAAAAGATATCCACCCCTGCCCTAATGAGGACCACACAGCCACAAACATCCCCCATGCAAACATACTGAGACACTTAATAACTAAATTGAGGGTAAATCATGGAGGGGATTACAAAGCCTACCCCTTCACCCCCACCACCCCATTCACATACCTTTCTGTGCTTATTTGGGCTGACAGCAAGGACTCCTGGATCAATCACCACACACACATCCATGCACCAATGGCAGGGCCTGGTCTCCCTCATGCACTAATGATGATGTCAGAGAGCAGAGCCAAACACACAGGCTGGTTGGCTCCGGTAGACTTTATCTCCAAAGACTCCTTGTCTCTCTTTTCCCTCAATGGGCCACCCTTTCTCTCCTGTGCTCACACTCCACTTGCATACCTCAGGTTTTTTCTCCCTTTAGTGTCTTTCCTTCATTTTCTACTATCCTCCTCTCACCTCCTCCTCCCTCTCCCCTCAGTTCTAATGCATTGGGACACTAATGAAGTGGGCCTCTGCCAAGCCAACATGACTCCACATCCAAATCAGCCCTGAACTGGTGGACGCCAGGAGCCCCAACCCCCGCTTCACTATGTCCTCCACCTCTACCTCCCTCCATCCCATTCTTCCTGCTCCCTGCTGTCCCTACCATCGTCAAACATATTGCCTGTTGGGTATTTCTCCAAAACAGGCATTAGTTAAGATGAGATTTATCATTTTTCATTTTATTAAGAAACAAGGTGAATAAAAAATTTTAAATTTCAAAAGTCTGTGCTGCCTTTAGCTGTAATAAACTGGAAATAATGGTGCAAAAATCTCAAAACTGGTAGATAATTAGCAATTAAGTCTTTCTACTTTCTACTCTGACTGGAAGACAAAATGACTTGTGGCAATCAGTGTCGTCTTGCAGAGACTGTTGTTGACTATTATGTGAGGCTGCATAGAATCCAGGTGATAGTCATTAAACTGATCTGCTACTTTCAGTAAATATGATTAAAACATGAAAAAAACAGTGAGTCATGTCAGACAGAGTAGACCTACTGGGGCAATTATCTAGAAATGTTGCCACATCACTGCATGTCACTGCCAACAAGTCCTCCAAACCAAATGACAAAAAGTCACTTGTCATCAACAAATACCATATGGCTACTTTTTCATCCTGTGCACCCATCAGCACAACAATATGTTTTTACAGTCCCTTCCACAGTGCACATGGCCTGCCACCTTTAGGCTTGGTTAGGTTTATGAATAGAAACAACTCCTTTAAAGTTAGAGAAACATCATGGTTGTCGCTGAAAGAAAATGTACATACTATAAACGATACTATAGTATACAATGTTATACTATACTATACTAAACTATGCTATACTATACTATCCTATACACAGTCATACTTTGTTTAGTAATCTAAACAGCACAATTACCGAACTGGTATGTATGTCACTTAATACATTTATTTGGTTCTTGTATTTTACTTGAATACTTTTACTTTAATTTTCTAAAAAAGTACAGTTTTACTCGAATATTCTCTACTACATTTATTTGACACTTACAGTTACTTTGAAGTTATTAATAATTTAAAATGCAAAACCTAAAGGTTTATACTAAATGGTGCATATTACCAATATCCAACATCCAACACATGCAATGCTTAAAGGGTACGACCATAAATGTTACACATTAACATGTGTTTGCAGGTGTTGTGGAGTCGTGCTGCATATGTGAAAAAAGTAGTATAAAACCTTGTGTGGCTCCAGAGGAAGCTGGATGTAATCCAATGAATTGCCTCCAGTAATGTCTATTGTGGGTGATGAAGGCACCAGGTTTTGAAAATAAATAATAACAACAACAACAACAACAACAACAATACTACTACTACTAATAATAATAGTCATATTAATAATATATTAATGATAATAATAATAAAACAGGAGATATCTTTGGTTAAGCTGTATTGATTTGTATCATTTGTTTTTAAACTGTCCAGAACAATTCCAATAGTTTTAGGAGTGCAATACGAGATGAAGGAAACCCACCCACAATCCAACTACGTCATTGAGTGACTTCACTGAATGCAAAAAAAGGCTTTGTACTACTTTTCTCAGATATACAGCAGTATTCCCCAAGACCTGGTTCCCCCTTAAATGGGTAAAATGGGAGTTGCCCTTTAAAATTAGCTCTATTCAACCACCAGTAAAATGCGGATTGAAAATGAATACATCTAAAATAGAAATACAGCAACACATCATAGAAAATGGCTTACCTAAACTGGTAAGTATATTTAGCTGATAATGCTTTTTTAAATATAGTCAGGTTTTGAATGCAGCCTTATAAGGCTGTGGTATTAAGTGACTAATGTATCTTTTCTGGGCGGCTTAAGTCCACTTAAGATTGATGTTATGATCATTTTTTCCCTCCTAAGTAAGAGGAGTCCAGTGACAAAAACTTCGTCATTCATGTAATTTATTTTCTGAACAATTTAGCTAATGCAAATTGAAGCTTACAGTATCCCTCCCTCCCAGCCTTTCTCCCATCTCTGACCATTACACTTTGGAAGAGACTACATGTCACTTCAGAGCAACACAATACAGCCCTGCTCTCCCAAAACCACAAGCACTGGAGCCCCACGGCCAGACCAGCTCTTCTCATGGCATGATTCAATATTCCTGAAAAACCTCTTTTCTTTTCCCCTTTTCCTTTACACACACTCTCTCTCTCTCTCTCTCTCTCTCTCTCTCTCTCTCTCTCTCTCTCTCTCTCTCTCTCTCTCTCTCTCTGTTACGCTCCCTGTCTGTCTCTGTCTCTCTCTCCTGGCAGTGCTGTGAGTGCACTGCAGTAAAATGAAAAAGTTTTCTTTTAAACGTAAATCAAGGCAAATTACGGCGCAGAACTATGAAAGAATTATAGAACATGAAATATTCATCTTCTCCTTAATGAGCTCTGGTCCTCCAGGGCCCCTAACTCTCTCTCTATGTATGTGTGTGTGTGTGTGTGTGTGTGTGTGTGTGTGTGTGTGTGTGTGTGTGTGTGTGTGTGTGTGTGTGTGTGTGTGTTTTGGTGGGGTTTGGGGGAGCGTGTGACCACCAGAGACACCATTAACACAGAGATAAATATGTAATGAAGGAAAAATCACTTTTCTGTTAGTTTTGTGCATGACTTCACCTTTCTTGTTAATCAGTGTGTTTTTTTTTCTTTCCCTCTCCATCTGTCTGTCTGTCTGTCTGTCTGTCTGTTTCTTTCCCTTGCTCTGGTATTCAAAGTGTGAGTGTGCCTGCGAATCTTGAGGACTGAATCCAGGCGATGGGAGTAGATGAGTCACTGCACATTTCCTTTTTTGTAAAATAATGTTTCTTTGATGAAAAACTGCATATACATAACATTACTGAGGCCAGCTGAGACTGCAGCTAAATGTGTGTGTGTGTGTGTGTGTGAGTGAGTGTTTGTTTGTGTGGGCTCATGCACAAGCTTGTGTGTTGCATATTTTTTTCGTTGAAACTGTGTGTGGTATTCATTCCATTTATCAGCAATTAAACAATTAACTTAATTGTGGTTTACCAAAAAGCCCAAACTCCACCCTGCAAGAATGAATAAGAGGCCACCGGGATGCACTGAGGACTGGAGAGAGAAACAGTGCGAGAGAGGCAGCGACCTCCTCTAAAGTGAATAAATGAAGAACAAGTTTCTGAAACTTTGACAGTCTTTTGTAAAGGGTTAAAATAACAAACCCCAAAACAGCAGCTCATTTTGTCACAAGAGACGAAGGACTTAAAGAACAAAGAAGAATTCATGCAGAATGTCCTTTAAAAAAGACCAAAACCAACTGTGTCCAACAGTTAAATATCAGTTTGTAAAAAGGTTTAGCAAATGTTGCTAAAGATCAAATTTATTTGGGATCACTGTACTTTGTGGATTTAAACACACTGGTTGTTCTAGTATTTAAACTATGAGGAATTGACCTGCAGTGTCCATGCTAATGGTAATGAAAGAACATGTCATCCAGGGCAAAGGTCTATGGGACAGAGGGATGATATCAGGTTTTGGATACACACACAGTACCTGTTAGTAGGATCAACTCAATGCTTTTTCAGGGTCTGATAATTGCTTTACCAATAGTATGCAATATATACATACATGTAAATGAACGTATTAATTACTTTGATTTGTACTTGTAATACCTTGGCATTTTGGACTCTAAGACTTTTCCTCATGTACTATTCATATGGATGACTTTCACTTAAACCACAGAACAACACTGTTCTTCAGGAGAACCGCAACTCCACTGGTGAAAACAG
This sequence comes from Sparus aurata, assembly GCF_900880675.1. NCBI lineage: Eukaryota > Metazoa > Chordata > Actinopteri > Spariformes > Sparidae > Sparus > Sparus aurata. The sequence continues at coordinate 5,325,351 of NC_044195.1, read as the reverse complement.
TTGTGTAATGGCACTGGTGGGAACTTTCCAAACTCTGGGAAAATAATACCTGATGATGTCATCAGGGTTTTCTTGGCCGGGGCCTGCAGATTTCATATTTTTAACGGAAAGTCTGGATTACAAAATCGGGTGCGGAGTGTGACTGACATGGGCATTTACCAGGCACCTCTTGCTTTTCACAGTCTTGACAGGATTTGTTGCTGCTTTGGCAATAAGCAGGTTTTTATGTGATGCCAGTAAAGCACCTTTGGATTAAAGTGAGGCATACTGTAAAGAGAGAGGAGGAAGGGCGCAGTGTTTGTTGCTTCTTGTTCTAGTCCATCACTCCTGGGGTCTCAGCCACGGTGAGCGGTCATACACACACACACACACACACACACACACAGACACACATAAACACCCCTGACTTGCAGCAGAAATCAATTTAGCAAAAACAATAAAGAAATAATTTATAAGGGCAGACTCTGCCAAATTAGCTGTGGGACGCACTTAACTGCTAAAGCCGTATGAATGAGAGCGGAGCAAGCACCAGGGCCGTGTCACTCATGAAGAAATGTGATGCTGCTGACGTTACTGACATGCATACACACACACACTCACACACACCTGCAGACCTAATAGACACACTGTGACACAGTCAGAGATCTCCCAGAGCCCCAACATGCAGACATGGCTCACGCTACGAAACATGCAATCCGGCTCAAACACACACACGCACATCAGTGGTGTGTGGATCAACTCTACAGCTGGGCCTCAGTACTGCATTCATTTTTCATGTGTGTTGTGTGGTTGGTTGTTACCGTTTTAGAGACCCTCTTATTGTCCACAACACAAAGGAGTGCTCACATTACCATCTATCAGTGTGAGATTGTGTGTATTTGCATGTGTGGCAGATGGGACACATGTGTGGTCTGTGGTTGGAGGCTGGCTGGAGCCTGAGGTTGGTGGAGGCTTCATGTGGGACAGAGGGGGGTCTGAAGACAACAACACCAAACACACACACATATTTACACACTCACATACACACGCACACACACACATGCACACACACACACACACACACACCTCATTTCCCATTAATAAATCACCAGTTTTTTTTGCCACAGTTCATCTCCCGGTGTCTCTCGAGGTGGGTGGGGGTTGTCGGTGGTAGTGGTGGAGAGGTTACAGAATGGCCGTTATGAGGGTTAACTTTATTTTTAGTCTTTGCTGAGAGTGTGAGAGGAGCAGAGGAATGTGTTAATGGTGCCACCACAGCTTCCTGCCCGTCTGCCCATCAGCCTTTAATACAGAGCTCTGAATAGGATGAGGTGGGTGGAGCCGCAAAATAACCCATAGGATTTATGTCGGGATGCTAAATAGGAAGTTTGAGCATTTGTCTGTCTTTGATTTATGACATATGGTATATACTATATGTAGCATATAATAGCTTTGCGTGGGGGCAGGGTGGGCTGGTGGTTATACAGACTATCTCCCATTCAGAAGACCTGTGCTCAGGCCCGTCCTGCTGAAATGTGTCTGAGCCTGCAGTGAATTCAGTCTGTGTGGCTCACCTTGATCTTCGACATTTCAGTTAGTAAAATAACAACAGATTTTCTGCTTGGATTCCATCACATGGGATTTAAAGGAATAGTTCAACATTTTGGGGAAACACGGTCATTCACAGATTAATACCTATCTCAAATCTGCCAATTCAATATAAAGCCTGGTTGGGCAAACGGTTAGCCTAACTTGCAATAAAGGCTGCAAGCCTGGCTCAGTCTCAAAATTCTGCTTAAGCGCCTCGAAAGCTTTCTGCTTTACACATTATATCTTGTTGTTTAATCTAAATTAATCAAGCCTCACAAAGGTTATGTGCTGGACTATTTCTTGGCTGGTATCAGCGATTTTATTAGGTTACTTCAAAAATGACACTGCGATTATGGGCTTGACAATTTCCCCTCAAGATCAGTTGAGTTTTGATTCTGGAGCTTCCTATTGTCTCATACAGATTCATCGGCAGATAGAGATTACCAGGAGTCATGGAGAATTATACATTTCCATTTTTTCTCGCTGTTTAAGGGCTTCTCCTCCATGTTAACATAAAAGTTCATCTGCTGATGTTTGAAAGCTGCAGAACAGCAACTAAACAGAACTTCATGTCAGATCGTTGGTGTCAACTGCTGAATAAAATAACTTTTACTCTCGACAAGTAACTCCTTAAAGGGTTCAGAAAAAAATCTAACTTGGCAACTGGGCAACTTAATCTGCTGCAGAGGTGTGGAACTTTGAGCAGATTGTAATGAAAGCCTGAATAGACTGAAGGTGTGGACATATCTTGATGTGAATGTGGAAGATTCTGCAGACGATATTTGGGAGTTTGCAGTCTATGTTGACTGTTGATTTTTCTTCTGTGGCCGGACTTTAAATATTACATTGTAAAGTTGCACTCTTGCGTTAAATTGTGAGCATTAGGCTCACATTGCTTATGAGCAATCAGTAAATCAGTAAAGTAATACAGGCTTAGGCAGAGTGTTATTAGTGAACAGTTAAATACTAAACATAAAGTTTATTTTAATTTCATTTGATCCCTGTTCAACAAAACAACATTTGTGTTTATGTAGAGTGATAAATGTTAAATGGCTACACCATCCAAATCACTTAACAAGAATCAAACTGCCTACCCTGTGATCAGTAGATGATCTTGAAAGCCTCAGCCACCCCGAGTGTGACAGTGTTTCTTAATATTCATATTTATTTGGTTTCTTCAACTCATAGATAGTGTATAGCGTTACGACTGATAAAAAAAACACACAGAGAGAGACGAGCTGACAGACAAGGTTGAGTGTTTGTGTCAGAGTGGGAGGGTTACAGTAATGACAGAGGCCGACACGTCAGTGTGTTTCCTGCATCGATCTCCCTCAGCCCTCCTTCAGCCTCCACCTCCCTCCTCAAAAACTAATGGGGCATTTCCTCCAGTGCCACACCACCCAGCAACACTGTTTACTCTTCGATTCCACTGGGGCACGCACAGGCACACAAACACACGAGCACACACAACTAGATCAAACACTGCACTACATAGTTATACTGAATGCATATCATAAGGAATGAATTAAGACAGGTGCGGTCTATACAGGTGGAGAAATACAGTTTCAAGTTTTGTCAACATGACACATGGTTTAATATTTTGTATGTTCAATAATATCAATCATTGGTGACAACCTTTTAGAATGGACATGACTGTGTATGATTGCGTTTGGGTGTCGAGTAGTGATCTTATCATAAAGGTGCTGTTGTTGAAGATATTTAAACCTGACCAAACATCTATCTGTGTGGTAGAAAAAAAGCAGATTTGTTTGAAGGAATACCCTGAGATTTTGGGAAATACAATTATTGACTCCCTGGGGAGATTTCGATGAGAAGATTGATACCACTCTCATGTCAGCCTGTTCAGTACAAGACTACAGAAAACAGATGGTTAGCTAATCTTAGCACAACATGTGTACACAGCCAGCCTTTCTCTGTCTAATGTCTGCGTCCATCTGGACATGGAGATATGAGATGATGTTGAAACCAGCTGTAAACTCTCCTATCTGGCTCTTACCTGTGTGTCCTGTGGCAGGTGGAGGACGGTGTGAAGCCTCTCACTGTGATGGTGCCTGGACTCCTCCTCGTACGCCATGTCTCTGTCGGCCTGTGGCAGGGTCAGAAACCTTCGAATGGTGCACAGGTTCTCCCACAGCGTGCGGTTCTCTGGGCTGGGGTTCTCCTTCCACCGAAGCAGCTCGCACAGCCAACCCTGGAGAAGAGACAGAGACAGACATGGAGGAAGAAGGCAGTGGTTAAAGAGAGAAGTGGAGATGGTACAATAAATAGAACACAGCGGTCATTTTCCTCTGACATCACACATGCTGCTGTGTTCCACTTTGCAAGTTATATAAATGGGGCAAAATCTGGCAACTGTGTATCCTTTCACAGCTTCATGATTGATCATCAACAGGAAAGAGGATGACGGGAATGACGTACAGTGAAAATCTGGAGGGACATTCAGCTATATTTCAAAGAAAAGTACTAATGTTAGCATTCAACCACTTTCTGGCGAACACTACTGTTTGATCACATCCAGTGCTTTTCACTTCGAGGCTTAAATAAATGTGTCCAAGACGTGCATTGATATTTCAGAATTAATTTAAGACTTAACTGTTTTAATATGTAACATAATCAAACAGTAACATTAGTGAGAAAGTGGTTGAATATTAACATTAGCTGTTGTTTAACGGAAGCTTCTGGGTTATCAAATCAGTTGTTGCACCTTGAAATACGGCCCAATGTCCAGCAAGATTGTCATTGTCAATTGTCTTTTCAGTTGTTGAACATTCAAGAAATGATAAGGTGGATCTCATGGGAGCTTATAACGAAAAAAAAATGTGTACAGTAGAATCTATTTTTGATCCAATTTAAGTTATGCCATTATTTACACATTTGATGTCTAAGAATTTAAAGAATTTAATTTTTTCAAGTCAATAAAGTCGCTGTTTGTCACAAAGGTAGCAAAATATCATCTGGTTTTCTGTTAAACTACTAAATGAACTACATTGTCACAACATGTCACCAACTGTAACATGGCCGCCTCCTTGGCCTGAAACACAACAACAACACAATATTTGAGTGTGACGTCAGAGGAATATGGCTGCTGTGTGAGTATGCTCTATTCCTCTATGTTTTGGAAAAAAATCACTTTCTAATGTTTTAAAAAAGGCAAGGTGTTTTCCCCTGCATCGAATCCTGTGAAGCTAAGTGAAGCTAATCTGCTGCTGGATGTACAGTAGCTTCATAATAAGCAGACACATGTATTTTGAAGTGGAGGCTTATGTTCCCTGTAAAGGACATTCTTTTATTTTCTGTTTTATTAACTGTTTTATGCATCATCTTCAGCTGTGGAGTCACAGAGAATTAACACCTTTTACCTGCTAGTGATGCTACTCTGTGAAAAAGGAGATGGGAAAAGACAGACACGGACAAAAAATGGAAGCCTGGAGGTAATGCAGAGAGAATTACATTTAGAAAAAAGTTGAAAAAGTTGAAAAAGCGCAGGGTGTGTGAGGTAAATGTAGGAAAGGAAGATGGGGGAAGGAGAAGATTCAATTATATCTGCTAGACTGGTTCAGTTTGTGACACCAGCTGTTGTGTTCAACCAGCCACCTCGGGCAGCATGCACCGCTAATAGCCTGATCATCTCTCTCTCTGTCTCTCTCTCTCCGTCCTTGTGGCCAGCTGCAGCAGATGGGTGCACTGAGCCGTGACCCTCCGCCACCCCCAGACCCACCAACCTGGGGGACCTCGCTAACCACACACAGACACACACGCCAAGTATGCACTTACTATATACATGATGCATGCATCTCTAGATATTACCTTTCTCACGCTTACACCTGGCAACTCACAGCAACATGTGGCTATGTTTGAATGTACTATGTACATACATTTTAGGATTTAGCTCATCCTCTGCCTTCGTGAAACACGGAGTCCTGCGTGTTTTATTCTCGATGTATATTTAAGATGAAAGGGTTGATTTTGTTTTCCATATTTTCTCATTTCAAAGTAAGTCCTTGGTCCATGTTTCTCCTTTGGACAGAGGAGGTAAACAAGCATGCATCTCCTCTCCTCAAGATTAGAATGGGGTCATGTTTACTGTATATCCATATATATAGTATCTATATAGGCATATTACCTATTTAAACACAGAGAAGAGAAGCTACCTGGTTGGCAAGGCTGGGTGCAAGCCATGCATTGACTTAATCGTGCTTAATTCATTGAACGCTGGTGTTATCCTGATGGCTAAGTTAGCTCTAACACCACATGCTTGCAACTGTGTGCATGCACATCTGTCTCACCAGTTCTGGTGTTCTGGTAAATTCTTTGAAAATTCTAATCAGTCAATCAACCAACAAAATTATATAATTAACCAAAAAAACCTTGAGTGTAACATGAAATGGCATATTCAAAAGTCCATCAATAAATGGAAATATTTGGTGTTAAGTATCTTAACAATGTGAACAGGGCTGTGTGTTGTAATGATCATGATGTAATATCATGTGATGATAGAAAATGTCTGTTTCATTTAATGCTTTATCGTTTATTTTTTGTGTCACAAAATGTACTTTCTACAGCAGTATTTTTCATAATTTGGACACTGCTTTGTGTTCTACATGGCACAAATGCAGGTGGTAAATTTGTGTGAAGGCAAACTTGGAGGTGAGTGAACGTGACACGGAAAAGGGTCATTCTAAAAAGTAGAATGACTCCAAATACCCATTACAATAAAAAAAATGTTATGTGAATAATATGAATAATTATTTTTTATTAATGTATGATTTAAAATGTGTATTAATAACAGGACTTCCATGTGGTAATTTTAAATAAAAAATGTATGCATTGAATTTACAGAAAATGTAGTATATCTTGATATACAGTAGCACACTACAACTGCCTATTTTTGCTTTTTGTTTTCATTGCCTTTTAAATGCAAGGTTTTTAATTTTAGTAATTTGTATGAAATATTCCTAATGCCCCAGTAATGCACTTTGAATTGCCTTGTGTCTGAAAGGTTCTGTATGAATAAACTTACCATGCCTATTTAATTAAAAAGGAAAAACATTTAAGCAATAGCTGGCATTCAAATAGTTCTAGTGCCACAGTATAGCATGTTATCAGAGCTCTGAGAGAATAAAACAATACAAAACTGTTCATGAGCCAAATGACAGGTGATACAGCTCATGACTGACTGTGTACGCTGTGGCAGATGACCAAGGGGTAGGCTTGACTTTGACTTTGGTCTCTGCACTCTGGTGTTTTCTGCCACGTTGTGCGTTTTGATGAGCTTTTCACAGCTGTTTTAATATACATATTTATCAAGCAGTAAATATTGTATTGTCTTGACTTACTCTTTGGAAAAGAAAAATGCTCCTTCACTCATAATTTAAAGCCCTCATTGATTTATAACTGAGCCAACTTCGATGTTACATATGACCTTTAATGAGTTCCTCTTCCCCACCGTTTCCCTTACCTGGCTCTTGTTGGCGGCCACCTTGGCAAACAGCGCTTGGGACACCTTGGCTCTCTTCATCTCCTGCTGAATTTCTTCGTAGATCCCAGACGTTATGTTGACCAGCGATTCCAGCTTCAGTGGGAGGTCAGGAGCCGGGCCGGACGGCTTTGGCTGGGAGAGAAGATGAACACATGATATAACAAACAAAATGAAAGTCCCTTTGAATGCCGAATGTTTTAGGAGAAGAGAGAAGCTATCAGATAAGTCTGATGGAAGGAAATATCATAAAGGCATCTATTACATAAAGCTGCTGCATTTCTAAAGGGCTCGTATATATTCTTAACCAATGAAGAGACTCATTCACAAAAGCAAATCTTGTGTTTACGTATGAGTAAAGGTTATCAGCTGATGATCAGGCCAAGCTGCTCTGAGAACAGACATAGTGGTCTCTGTATGAGCATCAGCTGCACATCTGCAGTGCACGTCTCCACATGAATTTTGTTTACAGATCAAAGTCATTAAGTCCTTCTCTTTTGTCTTTCTTTGTTGTTTTTGTTTGAATGAACATGTATTGGCTCTCAGAGAACTTGTATACACAGTGTTTGAAGTCATCCACAAGACATGTAGAGACCAGCAAGCTTACATTCCCTCAGTGTAAACGATGCTGAGATAATTTTACATAGACATAATAAGAATAGCACACAAATTCACCCAGAGCCATGAATGGCCATTTGCCCTGACATCAGAGAGAATGTCTTATCACTGATGTCGCCAACTTGTTCTGTGCAGATGGAAAGAAATGTCCAAGTAGTCTATAATGTCCTTTATGTTTACAATATCCTGTTATGATAGCTTTGAAGCTGTTTTTCCATTATAAATGGAATTTGTTTATGATACAACGTTGAAATCCCAGAATAGGTTATAAGACACAATACATGATGTGCTGCAGTCAACTTTGTGAGGGCAAGTTCAAGATTATAGATAACTCACCGAGTTGGAGATCTTAGTCTTGTTCTTCCAGATGGAGGCCCAGGTATCAGGGGTTATCTGGTCATCCAGACTCCTCTCCCACACTTTCTATGCACACACACAACACACATGGCATGTTACAATCAAATGTTTGCATCACTATGATTACACATGCAGCCATCACACAAACCTTACTGATACCTGCTCTTTCCTTGCTCCCATATAAGCAACTATTTGGAAAATGCTAGCGCAGAAACATTGTAGGCATTGCTGACTACAAGGTGCACTAACCTGTGAGAGGCGTGGAGTGCCGGGGTTGGATGAGTTGGAGGCAGGAAGGCCAACTGAAGGGTTCATGGTGCGCTCTCTTTCCTCCTGGTAGATTCGGTCTCTCTCGCTCTCAGGCAGGTTGAGGAAATTCTGCATCGCTTTCAGATTGACTAGCAGAGACTGCGAGGCTGTGCGAGGGTCCTCCTCTTTACGCAGGATCTCTGACAGCAAGCCCTGGATAGTGAAGACACACACTTGCACTATAAACTTTCCAAGAAGGATATGTTATTGCTTTACGTCTCCCTAATCATGAACTTCTTTCTTTCTAAATGTTGGATGATTGAGTAGTTGCAGCTATGTGGCTTCGGAAATCTGCGGGTCCACTGTCCAATTTCATTGTTATAGTTAAAATGGCTCAACATTTGATAAATGGTACTATTTGGGGTGTAGACGTTTTACATAAGAGGATTCTATTCAATTAATTGCTTTTTTAAAGTTTTCTTAATTTCTGATCCGTTTCTTGAGTAACAGTATAACTACCATGATGTAAAAATACTCCTCACCGAGTAAAAGTTCTGCAATAAAAATGTAACTTAAACTGGCAATAAACAACTTATTTGCTTAAACATGTTATTCTGAAGTACACACAGTTTGGCTGTAAAGAATTACACCATCTGCATACAGATTGGTTCCCGATAGGCCTTGCTTTCACAATGCTAGTCAGTCCATACCAGCAGGACTTGAGATGGTTTAAAAGCTGCGTTCTTTCTGCTAGATGAGTAAGTAACAATACCTGCCTTCTTTTTAATACAATCAGAATGGTGACATCAGGGTCAGGTAATCTTGTTGTTTCTCAGTTGTTTGTTGCACACTAGCCTGGCTGCTAGCAGTAGCCATGTTGGAAACAGTAGAACCACAGGGAAACACTACGTAGACTGAAAGTTAATTTCCAATTTAAGTAACAGTATGTAAGTATAATAAAGAGAATGCATTATCTCTCCAAACTTGTCATATAATGATGCTCTCGGTTTCCCAGCCTGTCAAGAACTGATGCGTTGGGATTGTAGGAGGGGTCAGTTATTATGTTTGGCAATTTTGCATTAATAATAGCTCAGATGATCATCAAAATAGTTACCAGTAACTAGTTGATAAATCAACAAAACATTTTAGCTCTACTTGTATAAAGTGTTAGGTATAGTAAATCAACATATTTTATAAAAATGGATTTAAAAAAACATTAAAATGCAAATGGTAGCTAAAGCTGTTGTGAGGTAAAAAGTACAGTATTTCGAAGTATAAATTGGTATGAAAAGAAAATATTCAAACAAAGCACCTCAAATGTGTCATGTAGATACTGTAGTCATGTAAATGCACCACTGCTCAAAATCCAGGTAAAAATCAGTTTATATCAACCTGCTACCTTCAAAGCATGCTATCTTTTAGAACCTTAGATATTGACTACCAGCAAGTAAGTTGCTCTCACAAATACATACACTGCAGAGACACATAAATGCAAAAGTCACTAAAACACACCTGGCCTCTATACCAGTAGGTCTATGAGCCATCTCCCATTACATTAATCTAATGGGGCGTGTAGTAACCAGTTTAGCACAGCCTGAATGCATCAGGTGTTTGTGCTGCTGTGAGGGCGTGTAAGGAGACTCAATGACCCAGCAAGATACCCTGCCATGCTTCCGCTAATCCCACTGAAAATACTACAAGGTGGGTGAACACAAATTTAGCTGAAAGTTGTGTGAAAAAATTATAGTCTCGATGACGTCAATATCCATTTATTTCGATCAAATACGGCAATTACCTCCTCTCACCTGAGATGTTGTGAATGAGAATTATGAGCCATCTAGCCTGAGAAAACGTAGCTCAATAAGCAGGAAGGGGATGTTTGGTCTTGCCTGACACAATGCCACCACAGGATGCAATATATTCATTTTTAAATTGAATAGATCTCCATCCTCGACCTAGTCTTCATGCCATCTGATCCTACCCTCTGCCATCCTTGACACATCACCTTGGTCCTCCTCTTCCTCTGATCATTTTTCCACCACACTTGCCCTACTGTCTCCTAACCTTATTGGCCACAGTCTGTCCTGTTTTCCTACCTGTGTGCGGTTGAAAGCCACACGGGCGAACACGGCCTGGGAGACACTAGCTCGCTTCAGCTCGTCTCTGACCTGCTGGTAGATTTCAGAGGAGACCTCAGCGGCCGAGGGGTTGCTCCCAGGGTGGTCGCCAGCTTTAGATGAACCCCGAGGGATGGGTGGGTGGTTGAGGAACTGCTGGTTGAGGGCCTGGGGGTGTTGATGGGCCAGCAGGCGGCTAACGGCTAGTTGCTGGTTGATGAGGTGGGCCATGGCGAGCTGTTGACGTACCAGCTGTGGGGACAGTTGGGGTGAGAGCAGCCCACCTGGCCCCAGTAGGGGCTGCAGGGCACCAGGTGGTGGTGGAGGCGGAGGAGGCACCTGGCCGGTACGGAGAGGAGGGCTGTGGTGAAGGGGGCCGTGGGGTGAGGGCTGTTGGGGTGGAGGAGGCTGCTGAGGTGGCTGGGATGGTGCCTGCGGATCTCCAGATCCCGCCTTGAGGAGAGGACTGCCGGCCCCCAGGTGACTGAGCTGGGCCAGGCCAGCCAAGTGAGGAGGAGGTCTCTGACCCAGCACACAGAAGTCTGCCATGTTTTCCCTCTCGACTGGGGAGGTGAGGAGACAGTCATTGTGGTTAAAGAAACATCTTTACATCGCATAGTGTAATAAGGATTTGAGAAGATTTCTTACTTTTGATGTCAGTAGCATCTCGTCCGGACCACATCTTCTCCAGGTAATCAACTGTTCAACCAAACAAATGCAGAAAATCAGTGAGAAGGGAAGGTCCTGATGCCTTTAGACCTACATGACCAAAATAGCTGAAAACAATGTCACTTAAAGGTCCATATAATGAACAGAAAACTTTGATGCTCAACTTTTGAAGCCAAAGTGAATGAAACCTCCTTGAGGTGCTCAGAAAAAAAGGAAAAATTGACATCACAATTCCATGACAACAGGGAAAACTCCATCTGCTGATGGAGCATCCTTGAATTGTAGATGATTTGTCAACTTCTGTTTCCTTGGCAGAGAATGAAATCTGAGGCTCATGAAAGAATCAGGTTTATATGTAACTTCACATTGAAAATTAAAAATATATTTGTTGTACGGACACACCAAGTGAGTTTGCAAAGCTGAATGGCCCAACAGTCTACACATATTCCCCATAGCTTCTACCAAGTAATTCTGTGTTTAATGTAATGATTATAGTGAAGTTTCTTGGGAGTCGGACAGACTTATGTGGTTATTGGGACAATCTTGTTACCATCAAGTTACGTTGGGCAAAGAAGTTATTACAGATGATGCGTTTGAGAAAAGTCAAAAGACCATGAGGCTGCATTGTTAAGACTTCAGCAGTGGTTCCCAACATTCTATACAAAGCAAAGTTTACTTCTACCCTTCATCACAGGTAGCATGTCTGGAGCTGGGTATATACTTGATACAAGGGGTTAATGGAAGTCCCGTCATAGATGCCTACAGCATACGTTTTTATTTAAATTACATGGTCGGATTTCAGCCGTTGAAAGCACCAATGCAACATTAGATGAATGTATCATACGTGATCAAGCCACACCGCACTTGAATTATATCCCCCACAGTTAAATGTGTTTACATTACTTTGTTTACTTTATGATATAGGCCAGTGGTGGTTTGCATACACACAGCCTTGACTCTTGATTCAGAATGGGAGACTACTGAGACACAATTGCTGTCTCTACTTTAATTTTTTCCTCTGGAGAGAGATTGGTAAGCAACTTGAAATGTTGCAGTGATGTCTCTGCTAGATGCTAAGGAAAAATACTATTGAGCCTCCTTCAACTTCTGAATTTTGTTTTCCACCATCAGCAATCTTTTGTAGGAGAAAGCGCTAGATGGACATCATCTCTAGCATAGCTATGCAGCTATGTACATGGGCTCTGTAGATATGCCTTAGCCTTTTAATGCCCAAATTTCGGTCAGTGCTTAAATCCGCAATATGTCATGTCTGCCGCTAACAGTCTCTCTATCAAAACAAAACAAATAGACGTTTGTCGAGTGTGTTTGGGGAGGGCTGGGCAGGGACATACCCACAGTCAGAAACAAAATCTCTCTGGTGCTAGCTTATGGCTAATATATGGTAGAGTTATCTGTCTGTTTGGGTCCAAAAAACACTTGCCAGAGTAACACAAATGTTGTTCCGTCAGCAGATGGTGTTTTCCTTGTTGTTATGCAAAAGTGAAGACACCATTTTTCTTTTCACCCCTTGTTGGGGTCCAAACCTGGATTATGGGAACCACTAGTTGACCACATTCAAGGAAGTTAGACCAGTGTTTACTGCACTTACTAAAGGTGCACAGCTCACCTTTGATCTTCTTATACTTCTTGTACCAGCGGCCAAACTCCTGGCATTTGGCAGTGGAGACATTGGCATAGTAGGAACTATTCACTATGGACGAAATCATACTCTGAGAGAGAAAGAGAGAGGGGGGTAATTAATAACCAGCATAATATGAAATGCTTACACTCATGCTACAACCACATGGCATGGCATCACATAAACACAGACACGCACACGCTACACACACACACACACACACACACACACACAATAGAAATAGACAAACATTAATCATGATTGGAAGCCACCCATGGAAACTCGAGCTAGTACAGTGCAGAGCGAGAATCTCCAGCCACACACACACGATTGATTGACTTGTTGCGTTCAACACCCTCACCATTCAAACACAGAACATACACACAGTCTCACAAAACAGTCATTATGAGACCAGGACAGTGGGTTAAAGATGCAACCGGAAAGTTTGAGTTTTTGGGTTGCCTTTGATTAAAATGTAGAGGTAATTGATAATCATTATTGACACCTTCCAAGTCATGTGTAAAGTAACCTTTTTGAGAGTAGATATAAGGGTTTACTGAATTGAAAAGGAGCTATCTGATGATGACCAGGTGAGGTTAAGGGGCTTGTGGTACAGTGTGTTGTTGTGTAGCAATAGTCAGATTTTACCTGTGACAGAGGACACTCTTTGGCCAGAGTGCTTTGGTTCATTTCCTTCAGCAGCTCTTTGAGAGCGTTCCTGACAGTCGCGTGGTTCCACTGTTCACAGGGCAGGTCCTCCAGCTTTGAGAAACTACAACAGGCCAAAACAACACACAGAACTCAGTTACATTTTTTGGTAATATATTGAGACACAAATGGGCCATCTGTAAAAACAAAACTTAAAAACTGTATTAGATTGTTTATTTTGGATGTTCATTAAAGTTAAAGAAGTAGTTTGCCATTTTGGGACCTGTGCTATCTATTTTTTGCACAGAGTTGAATGAGAAGATTGATACCACAATAATTTATATGAAGGTACAGCCAGCAACCTGTTAAAGCCCGGAAACAGCTATCCTGCGTATGTCCCAATGTAACCAAATCCAACCCCAGCACATAAAATTAAAAACGTTTTAATCTATTACAACATCCCAAAATGTGTTTTTCTGGCCAAAACCACAACTTGTTGTTTGTACACTTTTTTTTTTTTTTTTTTTTTTTTTTTACATATTTGAGTGTTCCCTTCAAACAGAACAAGGCAAGCTGTTTCCACACCCTTCCAGTCCTTATGCTAAGCTTACTTTACCAGCTGCTGGCTTTAGCTTCATATTTACAGTGCAGACATGAGAATGGTGTCAATCTTCTCCAACAATTGGCAATGAAGAAAGTACACATACTTCCCAAATATGTTAAACCTTACCTTGAACCCTAAATGTATCTCTAACTGCTGATCTTTCATATGTTCTGTATTTCCTCATCCAATATTTCCTGTTTAGACCTATAGTGTCTCCCCACAATCATTCTGTTTTATTTTATTTTATTTTATTTTAATTTTAACCTCAGATAAATCATTTAAGCTCTGAGCTCTAAGTGGGCCAAAGCTCTGCCATTACCATGGATACACACACAAACATGTAAACAAACCTGGCTGGTATGCGCCAAGACAATAACAATAATAAGCCTCTCATCTGGAGTTTATCTGTTTTTATCTGTCCATCACAAGATCCTGCCTCACTTATTCAAGGGAACTAGAATTTCCTGGCACACGTACTCTTCCCAACAGAAACAGATAATAGATAAATCCCCAACCGGGCTGTTCAACTGGAGCTTTAGTGTTTCAATATTGCAGCTTTCAAATTTGAAAGATATGATAAATTCTTGAACAGCAATGACATCAGCAGCAGCGGACAAAGTTTCTGATTCAGTGTAACCGCACACAGTGTATGGTTAAAAAGTCTTACTTCGTCCATAAAATATGGACATGTAGTCATTCCAATGTGTTTCATATTCAAAAGAGGAGTGTTGTTGAGTGGAAAATCCCAGATTTAGAATGTAAACATTTCCACTTTCTCACTCTGAAATGCCACAGACAATAAATCTCAAATCTAGTAAATTAGATCCAAATATGTCTGGAAAACTGTAACCTGTGACATCTGACTTTTAAAAACTAATTCTGACCTTTGCAGCTGGATGCGTAGTGTGACCATGTGGTAGACCTCCAACAACATGTCAGCAACTGTAGCTTCTGGTGCGTCAGTCAGGAAGTGGATGGGCAGAGGGTTCCACCTTCCCACCTTGATGATGCCTGGACGGAGACATAAAAGAATTCTGTCATTAAAGTTTTAATTCATTTTAACATTTTGACATAATACAAAAATACAGATAATACAAAGTTGTCCCTGCAAAATAAAAACAGGAATATCTCTTTATATTCTGTTATGTAGAACCCTGTACCCTCTCTAACACGTTGTACTCTTAATATACTTTAGAAAATCATGTCAGATTTGCTGCCTCTGCTTTGGATGTTATTTACCATGGCTATTGAATTAACAAAAAAAAAAGATTCCGTCATTAGTAAAAAGCACTTTGTACACCCTGGTAAATGTGGGCTTTTCGGTTACATTCAATAAGCCCAGCTGCTCCATTAAACCTGTTAGTGTTAGCCCTGTTCCACTGCTCAGTAAGTCCTGTAGCGTGATATTTGTGGGGATTCTAGTTGAGGTTGTTTGAGTCGCTCTAGAAGTTGTCTAGTTGTCTAGAAAGTCAGCAGTGCTCAGGTCAGTTCAACTAAATTACCAAAGACCTTTTTTTCATTTCATTTTTTCATTTGGGTATAGAACAATACAGACTCAAAAACCATGCAGGCACAGGTCGTAATACACACTACCACACTTCACCTACCCGTTCACCCACCTCGACACACTCACACACACTCACACACAGAGGTTTTTTCCTGGGGACTGGCTGGAGCTGTGAAAACTAAACAAAGCTAATCGCATTACTATCCTCTAAATGAGATCCAGACGGGTCCTCTCTCTCTCTCTCTCTCTCTCTCTCTCTCTCTCTCTCTCTCTCTCTCTGTCTCTCTCTCTTTCTGTCCCCTTCCTCCTCACTCTCTGCCGACCACCTTCCCTCCCCCCATATCTTTCTCCTTCATTTTCTTCACATTTCTCTTCTCCTTGGACTACTCTGCTCCCTCTCTCTCTTTGTTCCCTCTTTTTGTTTTCTTCCGCTCTGTTTATATCTCAGTTATATCTTTGATTGCAGTCAGGCCGAGCTGTGCTCTTAATTATCCGGTCATACGGGGGGAGCATCATTTAATCCACTATGAACAGAATGGACCAGACCCCTCAGGGTGGAGAAGAACCCCAGAGGATCCTAGGACCACCATGACAACGTTTAAAAACCCAAACTGAACCAGATAACTCTGTTATAACAGTTGCTGTACATAAATTATTATTATTTTTTTTCCCAATATGAAAGCGTAGTTTTCTACCTATATGGGCAATCTCATATTTATGTGAGGGAAACATCTTCAACGCTTCAACTCTTATTAAAGGTTTAAAGGTTCAAAGGTTCATTTAATTGTCATTTTACGACACACAGTTGCACAATGAGATGTAAGTAGTAGTCCCTTTATGCAACAAAAGAAAAAAAGAGACACAAGTAGCATACGTGAGTTATCATACAGGAGGCTCCAGTTCACATGTGAAAAATGTATCTGTGGTTCTGAGAGATGACATTTTAAGGCAATAATTTTCATATATTGTTCATATTAAATTAAAGTCATTACAGTTTTACGAGTAGTGCAACATAACATTTTCACATGTATGTGGTGTGAAATTGTCATGTGTGACAACAGGAGTTTTACATGTGAAAAAGTTCAGTTTTTGTAAGAGAAGATTTTAACGAGATGAAATAAAACACTGAAATAATTTTATGACAGAGAGGAAAACACAGAGCACATCCTCCTCTCTTTGTTCTTATTTTTCTGTCTCTCTCTTTCATACACACAGACACTAAAACACACACACACACACACACACACACACACACACACACACACACACACACACAAATAAACTCTTTCTCTCAGCTATCTTCAGCATGCAGCATCCACACATCTGAAAATAAGTCATAACAATTTCTCTAATGCCAAACTGGGTGGAAGCAAACGCGTGAATAAGCAGACAAACACAAACTCACAGAGGACACATGACAGCACACTGAGAAGTGGACATGTACATGTACCAGCTTGCATGCAAGCACACACCCACCCACACACACACTCACACGCTCACAGTGTGATGGTAAATGCATTAATAATTGATCCATCATTTTTGGTCTGCTGTTCAATGGGCTCTGCTTCTTGTCCACATTTAAAAGTAGAAATCATTGTTCCCATTTCCACATTAAAATTCCACCTCCCAGAGACATGCTTTTATGTGGCCGGCTGGTGGCTTGGCTCATGTCTGAGTGTGCCCATCCACACAAACGCAAATCCATACACAAACACACACTGATGTCTCTGACTCCTCTCATCAACACTCACGCAGACCTGCATGCATGGATGCCTGCACACACGCACGCACACACATACACACACGCGCGTGCACGCGCGAACACAGACGCACACATTCACAAATAAACGAGTACACACAGTAATCCCATTGTCCCATGCTAGAATAAGTCTTAATGGTGGCAGCAGCCTGCACACACATGCAGGGCTTCTTCCAAACTGGTTCCAGGTTCCACCCTTGGCACACACTGAGGTAAACCCCATAGGCCTGACTCACCCCTATCATCCTTCATTGCACCCTAAGGATCACCTCTTGATGAAAATCTGTCATGCTGTCATTTCGGGGAGTGCTCCACTCAGCTGAAACGCTTCTGAAAAGCTTATCTGGGAAAAAATGTGCAAGATGGCGAGCCTTTCTTGAAGGGAGCAAAAAATGGCAGCAATGAGTTTTATGCTTAGTATAAGTAAAACATATACAGTACTTTATGATGTGTAAATTTAAGTTTGTCTATAAAGCTTAATTTAATGCATCACTGAGCAGCAGGGTTTACTCATAGCTTCATACCTGTATGTTTGTTTCAAAATGGGGAAGTCGTGGCCCGTTACACTTCAACAAAGTCTGCTGGGGCAAAAAAAAGAAAGCGTGTGCTGACAGACAATGAGACAGGCTGTAAACAAGCCAACAGATGATCTAAACCACTTCATTCTGAGCTAAAAACAGGAGGGAGCACACCCAGAACATTGGCAATAATCCTCTATAGCACACTTAAACTGTGCACACAACAATGACAAGTATGACAGATCAATGTTGAACCAAGAAGATCAGTTTACTTGTCATGGGGATCAGAAAAATTATAATATTGGTCAATTTTGAATGCAGTTTAAGACCCATATTTACGTTTCTTTCTTTAGGCGATGACCCCTACAGCTGTAGTAATTATTACAGTAGCAAACGAGGAAGTCAGGTGACGTATAAAGTGCTTTATGATTGGGTGGGGACAGGTGGTTGGGGCAAACGAGCACAGGACTTTTGTCCAGGAGACTGTTTTTTGCATCCATTGTGGAAGTGAGAATGAATACTAAGTTTTTCTTACTTGCTACCACAGTTAAGTTACAATATGTACCTCAATTGACATACGTAAAGTTATTATAAACTTGGTCACGTTGGTTTCATCAACCTAAAGTAATTTTAAAGCCACATCTGAACCAAACTGTGTAAGGTCTGTCACACCTGTCCTGTTTTGGCAACAGTGATGTTGTTTTTGGAGTCTCTGGTTTAGTCGTTTAGGTATGAGGATGGAGTTAAGTTTTTACTCTTAACAAAAAACTTTAATTTTCAAAATGGTGTCAGGAGTTTGAAAGATGAACAAATTTACCAGGAAGAGTTGGTTGCAGTCAGAAAAATTGTCGGATTTAGCATAGTATTTTGCAATTTCTGGAATACCCCACCAAAAACCTTTGAGATCATCTTATGGCTGTTGTTTTTTGACCCAGCTGATTCCTTTAGAATGAACTTTGTTTATAGAGTTTATTAACAAAATGATACATACATAAGCAAGTTTGTCTTGAAAAAATAAAAATGCCGTAGAAGTAAGTGGTGAACAAAATGTAACAGCACCCTGACAGAACCAAGACTACAATTTACAGAAGTTCTGAACTCAGATGTCTAGTACGTTGCTGACCTGGTCTGCTGCAGTGACCCTTTGTGGCCTTTTAGACGTGGCACTCCAACAATGCTCTCTCTACCCCCCCCTCCCCCACTGACCACTGTTAACTGTTCACTGACTAAAGCCGTAAAGTACAGGTCTGATCCCATCCATTCTATAAAAGCCTTCAGACCCTTATAATTGAAATAAACAATATCTCCCAGTTAATTACTGGGCTGAGCTAATTAAAGAAAGGCCGTGGTCCTCGGCGGGGACTTTAAATACACCGCTGGGACACAAGAATGCAGGACACAATTCAAACAGGGAGAAAATAGCTGGGACTCTGTGTAATTTTGGTTGTGGACCGCAGGGGAAAAAATGTATAATTTAAGCCAGAAATTATTCATTTAACATAAACGCTTGTTTTAAAAAACAAAAAGTATTCATTTGAGAGAAGCTGGGTGTGTGTGTCTGTGTGTTTTGTCCATGATACTGCATGACTACATGGTATTCTAAACCAAGTTTATGTGAGCTTTAGGGTGAGCAAATGCATCCTAGCATGGGTTAAATAGAGTTTACAAGTGTGTGTGTGTGTGTGTGTGTGTGTGTGTGTGTTTGTGCACAGACACACACACAGTGGTCAAGTCGAGGCTCAGGGTTTTGTTTGTGTTGAGTTGTGATGTCCCGTTTGGTCTTGCCTTTGAAGCCCCTGGTGTGGTGCTCTCAGAGGGGAGAGCATTGATGTGGACAGGGGACCAATGTGGCTCGCTGTTTTCCATACACACTGATGACACAGACAGACAGACAGACAGAGACCTCCCCTGATACTTGGCAAAAACACTGGCTAAAAGTGCAACTAATGGCATTCATCTGCAAACCGTAGCGAACACTCACCATAGAATTCAGTGGGCTATTTTGGGCCGTCACTGCAGGATAAATGTGCATCTGTGTATTGTGTCTTTTCCTCACTCGCTTTAACAGGCTGGTAATTGCAGTTCTGATTTTAACAACCAAAAGACAAAAAAAAAAAAAAAAGATATACAACTTACCCAGCTGATAAGAATGAGTTCATAAATGGATTATCTTCTCCAAACTTTGTGAGCATTCTTTAGCAGAGATGATGCAAATTGTATGTCTCAGTGACCACGGAAGTAGTGTTCCTCTCCTCATTCATTCATTAAGATAGGGCCCTGGTCTTGTTAGCCTGAAGATAACTGCCTGGGGGAGTTGCCAAGATGGCTGCGGGCTGAGTGGCTGGACTATGGCTATGGGGGCTTTGATAAATAGTAATACTAACTTTTTGACAGTTTTGAAGGAGGTCATCTCTAGCCTGAAGAAGACTGTTGGTTAATGTAAATGTTGTTATTTAATAAAGCTTTTTTTTTTATCATAACTACAAGTGCACAACTATTTTCCTTAACACCTATAACCTCATCGTGGCCAGCACCTATCCAACATTAGTGTGCCTAATTCCCTAATTCTCTCCTCCTAAAGAGTATATCGTAAGGTATCCAAGACATCTTCAATCAAAATATCCTTTAAAAGAGCCATTTTTGTGGCAATACAATGATCTGCAGTCTCTCAGGAATCACTTTTATTTGAGTGTTTTTTTTATGTTCATGTTATGCTTTACCTAACTCTTGCACTGCTTTTCCGGTACCAATTTTCTGATAACATTAATGGTTCATTATTTTAGCACAGGACAGAAAGATGTTGCCTTAGTTGTCATTTACAATTTGTGTCTAATTTAAGTTGGCTATAAGTAAGCAATTCTTCAGAAATGGGAACTCAGCTAAACTATTCAACCAGAATATCTTTGTCACTGTATTTGGATAAAATATTATTATTATTATGATTAATAACAATAATAATAATAATAATAATAATAATAATAATAATAATAATAATAATAATAATCCCGTATTGGTCCGTTCAAATGCTATTGTGACAATGCACAGCTACAGAAAACACACTAGGTCACAGTTGAATCAGTTGTAATTCCCTAAAAACTGTCTGATTGTCTTTCTAGCCCCATCTGATATCTGTGATGCTGCCACATTATGGAATCTCATCAATTTAGTTGGTGTGTACATTGATCTGTTATCCTAACTGGATGTCTGTGCACACACCCAGGTAATAATAAACTGGAATTATATTTATATGCCCCTGTACACGTTCAGATTACATCTACATTTGGACCTCTGTGTTGTTAGACTGCAGGATGCGTCCCGTTACAATGTATGCCTTAAGTTTCAGATGGGGGCACTGTCCACAGACACGCTGCTCTGCTGGATGTGAGCTGAGAGAACAGGGAGGTGGAGGTCGAGAGTACACGGCCTGTTGCAGGTGGGCTGGATGTCTGATAAGAGCTGCTGGCCTTGAGGCAGTAAAGGGATTACCTGTGGCACTGTTTATGAGATGGAGAGAACACACACAAACACACACACGTGCAATCACATTGAATACACATTGGAAGCATGTCTGCATCCTCATGGGTCTGCAGACTTAATTCAAACGAGACCTGACGGGATGACAGACACACACACACACGCAGAGACACACGCTAACACTGGAGCGAGATCTCAAACAGATGGGGATCTCCCACCATTTTCAGTCTATTGCAATAGCCATGTTGCTTACTGTTACTGGGTTGTTACCATTTGTGAGGCAACTTCCCCAGATGGAATTTTCTGCATACTTGAGAAAAGACAGCAGTAAATGACACTGTCCTGTTGCAGATGACTACCATGTGTGCAACAATAAATTACAGAGTTTTTCTTTTCCTCCGCTTCATAAACATTCTCACACACACTGTTCACACACATACACACACACGCACACACACACACACACACACACACACACACACACACACACACACACACATGCTTGCCCCCCACACAAACACATAATGTATTTTGGTATTGCGCAGACATTCCTGTCCAGCTCTTTGTTGTGTCTTTAATGACTTTTACAGGCTCTGTCTGTGTCTTAGTTGTGTTTTTGAAACATTCCTGTGCTTATTGCCACTGTAACAGTACAGTGTCTGCTCGAAATAGACCATCTCACATCCAGTTTGCTTCTCATGCCGCTGATTAGAGGGAGCCTCTTCTTTCAAAGATCATTCTCGTCTTGACCTTTTAGTTGCATGCTGTTTAATTCTGAGTCATCGTGCCATAGTTTACAAAGTGAGAGACACTTGGTGGTTAGAAAATCATGGGTATTATTAATGGTCTGCATGAAGCCACCTTCATACTGACAAAAAGAGGTAGCTTGACGTCAGATATTTAGCTTTTTCATGATGGCGTAATGACAGACTTTTTGAGAATGCTAGTATTCTCTATTTCTCTGCCCAGCCTAAAAAGCTGGTCATCCTTACAACTCAGTTTTATATATTCATGACACATGATTGTTGTTAAACATCTCCTCCATGTCAACGACCGCAAAGTCCATTGGCATGGTATTTCTGTGTGAGGTTTGAATTCATAGGTTTATTGGCTGTGATGGTATCTCTACTATCATCGCCCACTGGCAGAGGTAGAATATATAAGGAGAATATTAATACCACTCTCATGTCAGTACGGTAAATATATAGCTGTCTAGCTTAGTGTAAAGACTTAAGACTGAATATGAGAAGATGAGGAGAGAGGAACACTCTTACATTTGTACTCTAAATATTAAGCTTTATATGCAGCCAGTTAGCTTAGCGTATCTTGGCATAATGACTTGATACAGGGGGAAAACAGCTAGCTTTTCTTAAACTAACAAATCTGCCTAACAACACCTCTAACGATCACAAATTCATTCATCATATCTGTGTTTAACAGGAGCAGAAGGACAGCAACATCCGGACGTCTCCCATATTGTTAATAAGTGAGCTTTACAGGTGTTGGAAGGGAGATTTTGTTACCTTTGGACAGAGCCAAGCTGGCTGTTTCCATCTGCTTCCAGTCTCTATGCTAAGCTAAGCTAACTGGCTTCACATGTAGCTTCATATCTATCTACAAGCGGATTCTCAGAATGTTCAATCCTTAATCCCCTCCTCAGGGATGCAGGGACAGATTTATAAGAGTAAGAAAAGTTTCATAACCATAAAAATGCTACGTCATGAGATCATGAGTTAAGCCTCACCTCTACCTAGCTTGAATTTAGGGAAACAGTTTCTATTGTTGGTTCAAAGCTTTTATGATAGTCACAAACTCTGTCCATGTCTTTTCTCAAAGCTTTGCATTTGATCTCCCCGTCAGATTTGATTCACAGACACATTTTGTTTTTTTTTTCCACTTGCATTGAAAAGCCATAGTGTTCGTGGTGAGAACGTGGTAGAATATTAAATGTGTTTGTTTTTCAAAGATTTCAAGTTCTGAAATGTCTTTAAAAGTATGTGCAGAATAACGAGATGTGACAGTAGTGGTGTTCTGGTGTTTGCGGTGTCTCTCTGACTGACCGTGGGCCTGAGCGGCTGAGCTGTGGGAGTAGCCGAGGGCCAGCAGAGCCGTCTCCACCAGCTGAGAGAAGAGAATATCCTTCCTGACCAGAACAAACTCAGCATGCTCCTCTCTTCCCTCACATCCGTCTGTCTGAATCCCTCCATCCGACTGCTCTACAACACAGAAGACTGGAATCATCAGACCTGCGGGGAAGGAAGGGGAGAAAACAACAAGAGGATTCTTTTAATGTCTGGATTTTATTGTCTGTGATCCCAACACAGTTTATCCCTCATAGACAGCACACATGTGGATTGCATTTATTGTGGGTACGGTTTGTAATCACTTCATCCTTTTGTTTTACACTGTTGAATACTGCAACACCTGAAATTCTCAATAAGCTACAATCAAGCAAAGATGTAAAGCAAATGATATGCATTCCTAAATGGACTGTAACAGCACTGTTCAATGTCCAACAGCAGACATTTCCAGGCATTTAATCTAACAGCCTATTAGATAGGCAGTCATTGGAATGGCTCCACTGATAGATATGCAAAGACTATACAAATAAAAAAAAACTCACACTGACATGACTGCCACTGTCATTAGAGTATTAACAGATAAAATAACTAAATATTATTGATTTTAATGTACTAAATAAATCTTAGTACATAAGAAGAGAACTTGAATGGACATGAGACTGTGAGTGTTCAGGCCAGAAAAGTTTGGATGAATTAAACTAGAGCTCTCACACACACACACACACACACACACACACACACACACACACACACACACACACACACACACACACACACAGGGTAAAAACCCTGACCAATTCAAAGCAGCAGATATGGAGGTTTAAAGTTTTTAACAATTATATTAATCATTAACTGCCACCAATTTAAGTAAATCCAGAGAATCTTTAAACCATTGAGTCTGGACATGT
Organism: Sparus aurata; assembly: GCF_900880675.1. NCBI lineage: Eukaryota > Metazoa > Chordata > Actinopteri > Spariformes > Sparidae > Sparus > Sparus aurata. Next base: position 5,301,137 of record NC_044195.1, on the reverse strand, counting down.
GTGACAGACAAATGTTGACAGGTGGGAGGAGACAGGATGTAAGGAGTGTCCAGTTCACAGTTTTGTACTTCCTACCAGGTTTTGGAACACTGCAGCTAAGCACACAAAGTCTCACTCTACTTGTGACTTGTTAATTTAAGTACATTTTCGTGTTATAGCTTAAATATGTCACTTAAAGATATAAATTGTAAAACATGGCCAAAATGTGCATGTGGCTCCAAAACTATAGGGGCCAGCATATCAGCAGAGTGACCAGCAACTGATGCTCTTTGCTAGCTATCCTTGGCTTTAGCTAGCCACCGTTAGCTTATTAGCTCTTTATATTATTGTAATACTGTTATATTATTGCTCATGGCTCAGTTAGCGGTGGAGCTAGTGCCCCTTGGGGTTTGCCTGGACAGAGAATGTGAATCACAGCGGGAGTCACATTGTGAGAGTGAACATGGCTGGCATCTACACAGCAAGATGGGACAGAACTCGTATGGTTGAATTTTTTTGCTCAGTTAGGAAAATAGATGTAAAAATATTTTGTTTCTTGAAATTGTGTTACACTTCTGAAATGGAGCAAACTCACCGCTCACATCCATCTTTACATAGATGTCCTCGACATAAAATCAACACTGTGTTGTTAATGTTGGTTCATTTTTTGACTATTTAAAACATTCAGGCCATATCTCACACAGTGCCTCTTTAATAAGCAATGTAAAATAACCTTCCTCTTCATCCACAGAGTTAACAGAGGCCCACTCCTGATGTGTCACATTTGAATTTGCAGTCTTGTTTTTTTTTCTGCTTTGTTTCTGTGATTCAAACTTTATTTGAATGACCTCTTGCTGTCACCAAGATTGACTTCAGCTTTCATTTACCAGTTAACTAAAAGGTGAAACCAATCGTCTGACTTCAAACAATACAATAGTTTTGCCCATGTTATATTATGTTGTTCTATTTTTGTTGCAGTATACAACAGAATGCACTCTGAGGCAATAATCATATACATGGAATGCCACTCCTCATGCTTGTATATTAGCATTTGTCGCTTCTAGCTTGTTTATTACATTATTGCTTATTTATTTATTATTTATCCCCATTAGCTCTACATTATTAACAGAGCAGTTAAACCTTTAAACAGAGACAAGCACTTGTTCTTCCTCAGTGTTTTCAGTAGCTGGTCACATTAAGTATCCACTTCCAGCATATTCTCCTAGCATCCGTGTCCTTTTGGCTCCTTGCACTAATATCAATCCCTCCTCTCCAATATCAGCTTTTTCCTAAAAGCCTTTTGGTTTTGGGCCACCTGTCAACTGGCAATTAATTAAAGCTCTCTGAAGAAATGATGGAGTGAGAGCATTAGGCAGCGTCCCAGGACTAATAATACAGAGCATGGCAATGTGTTTTACTGCATGGGTACTGCACAATAGCAAACACACACACACGGCCCTGCTCCCAGCACGCAAACACACACTCCACCATACAAAGATATGAGGTGCACGCAGCATTAGCCCCACACCCCAACCCAGATCCATCCCACCCGTTGTTTTAATCAGTCAATTCCTATATTTCTATTTCCTCCTCATTAATCACTCTGCTCCCAGTCCTCCAGGCTCTCATGGAGTGAATTACACACTGGAGCACCGTGCCAATTCAAGTAAGTGAATTTCCCCCAACAGGGAAATATAACTGTCAACACAGAGCAGCTCCCTCTGACCAGCTCTCTCTCTCTCTCTCTCTCTCTCTCTCTCTCTCTCTCTCTCTCTCTCTCTCTCTCTCTCTCTCTCCACCTCAGTCTGTCTTCTCTTATATCCAGTGTCCTGTGATTTGCCCACTGACTGTATGATCTGGTTTGGATGATACGATGTTGCCTCAAACCTCTAATCCCTCTAATATGTATGGGGATGAGTGAACGGGGACATTAAAATAAGATATGTGTGCTCTCTGTGAGTGTCTGCGTGTGTATCTGTGTGTGTGTGTGTGTGTGTTTGTGTGTGTGTGTGTGTGTGTGTGTAGTGTAAGTGGGTGTGTATCTTGGCAGCAGTTCTTGGGTGTGAGAGTCACAGCATACAAGTTTGTGAATGTGGACATATGGTGTGTGTGAGAATGTAAATCTGTGTGTGTGTGTGTGTGTGTGTGTGTGTGTGTGTGTGTGTGTGTGTGTGTGTGTGTGTGTGTGTGGCCCCCTCCTCGTGGCAGCAGTGTGGTTTGGAGGAGACACGTCGAGTTTCCTGTCTTCAAAGACAACCCGTCATTATTACAGGCCAACCATCCATTCAGCACAGGAAACCCCTTCCTCCTTCCTCCTTCATCTCTCTGTCCCTCCCTCCATCCCTCCTCACTTTTCTCGCACAGAAGTGTTTTCCTCTTCTTTACATTTAAACATTTATTCATTCTCTCATTTCAACCCATTGCTTTTTCTTCTCTTCTGTGGTCAAATCTGAGCTCCTTGTGAATTTGTAAACCTTGTTCACTGATTCAAAACCTGCTGCCAGGCACTGTGCAAACGTTTTTTCTTACGCTTACAAAGATCCCAGTATCTTGCAGACATATTCAATGATCAATTTAAGGGGAAATTTGTATAGAATGATGCGCATAATATCTACAATACTTCTGTTTGATCTGACAGTGCAGCCTTAAAGGAGAACTTCGGTCGATTTAAACATGCAGCTTCATTGCTCAAGCTACCCTTGACTTGCCAGTACAGAAGACGCGAACACATTTGGTCCAACCATTACAGAGCTCCGTGAACGGAGATTTAGCATAGACAGCTAACAGCATGGGGTCAGAACTTTACACTGTGTTTTAAGCATCTTAACATGCTCCACATCTCACACCAAAAGTTATGCAACATCAGCAGACACCTTAGCACACAGCACTGTAGCGTGTATGACTCAAACTGAATAAAAAATAGTTAAAACAGTGTGTTTGTGCAAGGAGCTACTTACCTGTTTGTTGACATCCGTGTCTTCCAGTAGCTAGACCAAACTAGTCAATCCGTCGAGCGTGCACTTACTCCCTCACTGGCGGAGACGGAAACGTAATCCAGCATTTTCGTGTTTATGTTCATAATGTACATGTCCATGTTACAGCCTGTCATGAGCCATGAGCCTTACAATAGCCTGTTAAGCCTGTTAAGTGCACACTCGATGGATTGACTAGTTTGGTCTAGCTCCTGGAAGACGTGGATGTCAACAAACAGGTAAGTAGCTTCTTGCACAAACACACTATTTTAACTACTTTTTTATTCTGTTTGAGTCATACACGCTACAGTGCTGTGTGCTAAGGTGTCTGCTGATGTTGCATAACTTCTGGTGTGAGATGTGGAGCATGTTAAGACGCTTAAAACACAGTGTAAAGTTCTGACCCCATGCTGTTAGCTGTCATTGCTAAATCTCCGTTCACGGAGCTCTGTAATGGCTGGACCAAATGTGTTCGCGTCTTCGGTACTGGCAAGTCAAGGGTAGCTTGAGCAATGAAGCTGCATGTTTAAATCGACCGAAATTCTCCTTTAAAATCCTCAGCTCTTTCAAAGCAAATCTGTCAGTCAATATAAACTGTAAAAGTGTAGTATATAGTAAGTAATAGTAATAATATTATTATATAAATAATAGTAATAGTGTACCAATTCTTCTGTTTTTATATATAAATAAGGTTAAAGGAAAATCTGGAATTCAAGAGAATACCTAAGCAATTTCTGTAAACATGTGGGAACACAAACACCCAGACTGAGGGATAAGAGCCCACACACATGCACACACACACACACACACACACACACACACACACACAAACAAGAAATAACTTTCACAATGAGTGCAGGGATCGATAACCCAGAGTGAGTTGTATAAATCTTGTTTATATGGAGCAATCTCCTTTATTTGGTAAGCCTGTATTATACAGTTCCCCCCAGACTTATAGATTAACAGTGCAGAAGCAGCTTGGGTTCTCCCAGCAGTGCTGCCCGCTACAACACAGCACTCAGAGCCAAACTCAGCTCAACCCCAGGATGTGGTTCACTGCAGAGCCAAAGGCTGTCTTTGGGTTTAAGAGCTCCAAAACCTCTGACACCTGGGTGCAGTGGCAGGACCTGTTTGACATGCTGTCATTCAGCTCTTTTCTATTTAAGCAAAATTCAGCATTCCAATAATCTGGGCGAAAAGTGATTTTTACCTTTGGGTTTACTTCTTTCTTTTTTTCATTTTTTTTAGGAATGTATGTGTATCCAAAAACCTTTCATAAAGAAAGTTTTGTCTGAATCCAAACTGAATGCAAATCTTCACCAAATTCACAGAAGAAGCACCTTTCTATTCAGTATTGTTATGTGACTACTATACACCTTTCACACTGGTTAAATTATCAATTAAGACCCTCCAACATCTGGAATTTGTCTTCAATGAAAATTGGTACAATCAGCGTTTACTCCTGTTTCAAATGACTGTGAGTGTTTATCAGCTGCAACTCTCATCAGCTCTGATGTAAACACAACACCCGGGTGGACTCGCTAATTTTCTACCTTTGTCTGGAGGGATGATATGACTGTGTCGAGGTTCAAGCAGCGCTTGAACATCGTTCAGCCGGTGAAGAGTTTGAAAGAGAGAGTGAAGTCAAAGAAACTAAAAAAGAAACCACTGTTACACTGTCAGTGCAGCGCTTAACAGAATTGAGAAAGAAAAGGTGTTTCCCTCCTTAGCAACTTCCAGCATCAGCTCTAGAAAAATCATGTATCTATTCTTTATAAATTAAGATTTTTAAAACACGTTTAACATCTTCTGGATGTAGTTTGATGAGAAATGTGATCTGCTGCTTTCTACTGTTCCCTGTCTTTTGATCGCGTTGACAGATGTGACACAACAGAAAAAAAAACTCTTGTCTCCTCACAATGGGAAAGGAGTCAATTGCCTAGTCTCAGTGGGTCAATGCATTTTAAAACCTGGTTTTGAAAGCAGGCTATGGTATACCTTGGGGGGCATAGAGGGGCACTGATGGCGAGTGGAAAAGCATTGAGTAAAATCGAACTTTAATGGATATGATTTATGTAGGGAAGATAAACAAAGAAGAGTTTGCTGACCTTTATTGCCCTCAAATTCCAACTTGGATCCTTTTTTATTAGTTGCTTCCCCTATCAGTGTTAATGATTATTTGTGCAGGGCATGAATTTTTTCCGCCTATGAACCACTGCAATAAAGCGCCACAGAAGAAGGTGCAATAAGATGTGGTACTGTACTTGTACTGTACTGTACAAACTTCAAACAAACAAAAATATTGCAAAATTGTATGTTTGAGAAAATGAGTTTCTTTTTTTGATACGAGGACCGTTACTGTCACGTCATGCCTTCACATCATCTCTTCACTTGTAATTAAACTCAAACAATTAAGGTGACTCATTATTTATTCACTGAGTGTGTTTCCACTGCACGTTTTTTGCTTTCATCAATACATTTACTTTTCTACCTCAGGTAAGCATGCCATTTGAAAATGCACATAAAAACAGGGGGGGCATTTGTCGTTTTAAATAGAAGACTTCTTCTCTCTTTTAGTCATCCACATGTTTGCATCTCTCTGTCAACATTTGGCATACCTCCTAGGGGTCTGAGTGGGGCTCCATTGTGGCGTATGCGTGGCCCAGTGGGGCTCCCGTTGAGCTCCAACCGGCCCTTCTTCCCCGGCGGTGGCAGGCCGCTGAGGTCTGGGCTGCCTCCCCTCCGCTCAGGACTGTCCTGGGTGATGGGACTCTCCCCTCCTCGCTCCATCCTCCTCCACACCCCGAGAGGAGCTCCAGCCAGAGAGAATGAGTCTGAAAACATTTAAAGGAAGAAAGTGGTGACAGGGTTACAAGTTGGCACTATATGTGGGAAACTGATTTTTTGTGAAGCCGAAATTCTTCAAGTGGATTTTATGAGTATAACTGAACTATTAAGGGGAATAAAAAAAAATATATTGTCAACAAATCAAATGAAAACACCAAAACAAACAATTGATTGATCCATTTCACAAGTATTGTCTGTGTAGCAAAACATATCTTCCTCTGTGCCATAGAGCACAGTGGAGGATATGTTAGTTTGTTAGTTATTTTAAAGTCTTCCCTACGGACTGCCCCTGACAGGGAAGAGAAGTCAGAAAGCATTGAGCAGAGTAAGTAAGTAAGAGTAAGACATTGTTGGCTTTGTGTTTTCAATGGAATTTGTCCTTTAAGTGGCAAAAAGTGGTTTCCAAATAAGTGGCAGGATTTAAACACACAAACAAAAAGACGTTTGCTGAGCTGTCAGCTCTGGAAGAGAGTCACATGCAGAGCCAGACCTTCTAGAGGAATAAACACCCGAAGCCACATCAAATCCCGCCGCGATCCGGTGTTGCTCACAGACAGGAGTAGAACTCACTGATTACATTGTAACTTTAGGGATTAAAAAGTGGATTTATTTTCACTTCTGTTTATCAACGCCGACTGCAGCAGTGATCCGCAGGAGTGACCTCCTTTGTTGGGCATTTATGTTCTGTAATGTTGACTGCAACTGAAGCTGAGAAATGTACTTTCCCTCATGAGTGTACCGTTACAGAGCGGAAAGGGGGAAAGAAGAGAGAGAACTGGAGTATCTGGTGAGTGCTGAGTTTAGTGAGAGGTTGGCCTAATATTCAAACACAGACACTCTCGGTGCATGATGTCGCTCACTAGTTTACAACTAACGTACAGTAAAGTCTTCTGGCTGTTTGGGGCAAATAAAAACGCACAAGAGTAACACAAAAAAACACAAATGTTACCATGGTCAAACTCGGCTTCTGGCGACCACCATTGCTGATGACAATCTGCCTGATGTGACTCGGGCACAAATGTTTTATTCTCGCTAGGTCTTGTTTGCCAACTTCCTTCCTCACTCTCTGACTCTCTAATTAGTTATAGCAACAGTTGATCAGAAGAAATACACCGTTATCTGAGTAAACTCGGGAATTGCTCTGCATTTGAACATTGTTGGAGACATTTGGGATACTAAAAGCAGCACACAACTCAACAAAAGATACAACAATGGTCTAGTTACTTTTAAGACAATTGAATGCAGAAATTTTAGCTATTATATTTTTAGGTAAAGAACTGACACAGAGACAGAGGAGACGACAGAGAGAAACCGTGATTTTCAGTGTTTGTTGAGTGCTTAAACTAGGTAGTGACAGGCTAGGATCACTTGTGTGTTTGTGCTTAACATGTTCATAACATGTGTGGCCACTCACATTCATGAGAGTGTGAGCCTCATGGGTGGGTGTCCCCTGATAAAGGAGCGTCAGCCAAATGTCTAATACAGGGTAATGCCATTAGAAAGGCTGCCAGGCCAGACAGGGGACACACGCCAATGTATCAGAGAGCAGCCAAGTCGCTCAGGCCAAATCAACTGCTTTTATTTACATACGAGCCCCTGGACAATATCTGCCAGCATGTGTGACCCTCAGTGAAGAGAGGGAGATTAGAAACTGTCTGTGGAAAAATGGTGAAGAGAGAGAAGAGAGCAAGCATGGGAGCTTTACATATTGGAGTATGGAAATCAAGTTAGTGAGCAGATTTGACAGTGGAAAAACACAGAGGGTCTCCGCACTGAGTGACACTGGCCAGCAATTCAGCAGAACAAATGAGGGAGAATCCATGGTTATTGTTTGAGTGTGACATATTCCACAGCGCTTGATTAGAAACCTCACCCCCCTCACTTTTTAATATTTCTGCAGCTCGTACTGCACCAGCTGTCGTAACTCTGAACAAAAGGACAATGTTTTGCTCGGTGGTGTCTGTCGGCCTTCCTCCTCCTCCGCTCCTCCTCTTTCTGCCCCTCTCGCCTTTTCTCTACCTTCTATACCGACTCTCATTCTTACACAACAGCACAGCTCAAAAACACCAGCCACCACAAAAAGAAAAAAAAAACAAACTCTAAATCTGAGAAGTATTAAGAGCTTGGGCAAAATTTCAAAATGAATAATAAATTAAAAACATTAGCTTTGGCATGATTAAAAAGTGTGGGAGACAAAGAGGCCAAAAATGTAAGTGGCAAAGTTTAATAAAAGTGGCTTAAAAAAAGAAAACAAGTTCAAAGAGTTACACTGAGTGAAAAGCAATGAGTTTCAATGTGAGCAGAGTGGTAGCCATAATTCACAGTGTGAGGCTTACTGAGAAAAAGGGAGGCTTTGCAAATAAATCCAACCACTAACAATGTTGTAGCTTCAATAAAAAACAACTGAATATAGCAGAACATTGAAAGAAATTCACTCGCTGCTGTCAGAGGCAATTTAGAATGAGCGCTGCTCTTCAGCGAGATGATACATGTAAGTTTACCTGCCTTGTAAAAGTGGAGACTGTGGAGGGGACAGACAGGGAGGCCAAAACTAACATTATTTATTTCTGCATTTTCACGTCTGCTTTTAAAGTAATCCTAGAGGGAATCTGTCTGTGTCACAGACAGGTCCTAACCTGCTGTAGCTCCCCCGCTACTGACGATCCCTATCAAGACCTGGCCTCGGCGACATCTCACCATCTCACTTGGGACACACATGCATGCATACACACACTATAACAGATACTCACAGTTTCCCAGAATCACGTAATCTCTGAACACATCCTGCGTCAATTACATTTTATTTGGTATTTAAGCCAAGAGATAAAGAATTTTATCGTGCTATGCATTTTTTGGCTGACTTGGTGCCATCCCAGAGATAAGATGTCCCACCTCAACAAAACAAGTAATACCACGTCAAATGATTACCAGGTCATGAACAGTCAGATAACACATATTTTTAAGCACGTGTAACAGGGCCCATGATATCGGAAAATGTGATATTCTGGTGTTCTGTGATATATATTGCAAGTACAAGAATTTGTACCATATACCTTGAATATCTCAACAGAGAGTGGCTGAGTGACAACACTGTTCATATCTTTCAGGTGCTGCATCTCAGAGCTTGGCTTGAATGTCAAAAAAAAACAAAAACATCTAACAGCATGCAAAAATCTCAAACGTGAAAGTGCCAAGTTAATTTGAAGCATTTCACATTGCACTTCCACCATTATATTGTTGCATTATATTGTGAAGGCGAAGTATGTAAATGTTTATCAAGGTATTTGTTAAACACCTTAACTCCCTTTTGGACACTTGGGTTGTTCTGATATGAGACAAGTATTGGAAATGCCTCAGATACGGCATAAAATACTGGACTGTGTATCAGTCCAAAACCACATCATTCATTCATCAGAAACGTGAGCCTGCTTCTTCCCAGCAGTGTTCTGTCCCCCTGTATACATCAAACTTTACTGTGCATTTCTGGTGGACACCCATAAGGGAAGGCTGGTAAACAAATAATGAGTGACAATGTATAAAATCACAGTTGAAATAAAATATAACAAAAGTATGCATTTAATATGTCCTTATATCTACTTAACACTACATTACAGTGTGTTTTAGCTGCCTTGCAAGAGCAGGAGAAGGTTTCTCTGTTTCTGCCTTCAATTTGGATTTAATGGTAACACTTTATAATAACCATCCCTGATTAATGGTACATTTATAATGAATAATTCAAAGTAAACAGATATTTCACTGTTAACAAAGGCATGCTTTATAAGCTGTTTATGAAGCATTTGTAAAGGTTTTTTAAATGTACCATTTACAAAGAATCTGTTTCAACAATTTCTCAATAAATGGTTTATAAAGCATTTCAGTGTTTGTTGATAATAAAATTACTATTAACTGAAGTTTAATTGAATATAAATACTCTATTTATTCGTGATCATTATTATTGTGTATTAGTGTTTTTCATTTTCTCTTTCCAATACAGTTACATGAGTAGTTACATTAAAAAAATTCATGTGTAGGCTGCACTGGGTTGTAATATCTCTTATGCCTGGCATCTCATTTCAGCAGCGAAACTTTGTAACAATACAGAGTTTTGAATAAAATATTCAGTGCAACTGTATCCTGTAGATCAGCGAACCAACATGCAGATCAGCGAAGCAGTGAATTATTTCATTGGTCGTTCATTGAAACAAAGTACTTTCGTACATCCCTGTTATTTTATGATTTTCTCATATCTTCTACCTGGTTATATCTCAAACTATTTAACAGTGCTGAGTGACATGTAAATAATAATGTGGGCGTAGATGTGCGTGTCTGATATCACACCACCACAAAACATCCACAGTCACAGACTGATAAATGCTAATCTATTTATGCTATTATTATGGGTGTGTTGAGCAATAACCTTTTGTTCTAAAGATTGTCTTTAAACAAATGCGAGCACCCCATGATAACTGTGTGACACTGTGTAGTACTTAATAGCTCTGACTGACACTAAAATGAGGGATTTGGCAACACTGATATCAGCCTTCAAACACTATGATTGTTATCATCTATATCCTAAATCCGTCTGCTTTGCATTGTGTGATAAGGTGTGTGATATTAACTATCACACACCTTATCAAACAGTTAATAAAGAAGCGATAAGAGGTGCTGTTACATATCTGCTATGGAAACGGGGACCAAATGTAATGTCTTTTTGATAAGGAGAGGGTCATAACACATTTCCCAATTCATTGCTTGTCTGGTCAACTGTTACACCTCTCAGAGAAACACATCAATTGATTCTGAAGAATTATTTTTTAAAAAGAAACATTTGCCATTAGACTGTCGGACTTACAGAAAGAAGCCACTCTGCTCTGTTTGTCCCGCATTGTGTTTGATACTGGGACAGCCTCGTGTTTTGATGATAAGCCACAATCAAATTCCACATTATTACACGTTCTAGACATAACAAATACATACTGAGGGCCAAAGACAAGATTGCAGAGCAAAAATGTAGACACACCCAAAGAAATAGAAGAGTAGGACACAACAACAAACACACCTATAAACAATATGTCCAGCTCAAAGACGTAAACACACACAAACAGAGGCTAACATGTAATTCAAAGCCAGTCTAAACTCTACAAATCAGACAGCTGACAAACACTGATTGGTAGTCCCATCCATTTGAAGGACGTATGGTATTATGAGTGGTGTAAAGAAGTGTAAAGTGGGAGCTGCTGCAAGGAACTTGGAACGGGCCACGAAAAGCTGCTTTCCACTTTTTAAATCCTTCTGTCATCTAATGTTGCCGTTTCTGTAGTTTATTATTTTATTTTTTTCATTCCCATCGCTGTTTCTCGTGCCTTTATGTTTGCCTCACCTGGATGTAGTTTGGAAAAACACTTTTAGTTGCATCCAGCTGTGTTAATGTCAGGTCTCTGATGAAGCAAGACGTGTAGAAAATGTAAAAATTAAAGCCTACGGACAGGCAGGGTAAAAACTCCTTGGCCGATGTGTGTTTTTGAAGATCCACTCCACAATGACTACACACACACACACACACGCACATGCACTTCTCCACTGTAATCCCATTGTGATAAGTTGTAAGTGTACAGGAAACAGAGAGCAATAAACTGTGCAGCAAACTAGCGCACACACTCTGAGATTTTACAGAAGACAGAAGTATAACAGGGTAATTGTGGATGAAAGTTAACGCAGTCAGCCAAACAGCAGGGTCAGATGTTCAGTAGGTTCATGCATGAAACCGGTTGGTCTCAAAGTGTTAGTAAGGAATACAACTAACCTCACGCAGTGCACCGCTGAAGAGAGTGTGGGCCAAACCTACACTGCCTCTGAGTCTGTCCTGCTCTAACTGCTTCCTGCTATCTCTCTTACCGTTATGATACGTGTCTGTTAATGAAAGGTTGTGCCTTTAACATGCAAACCAGGCAGAGAGAGAGAAAAAACTTAAGAGAGCATTATTAGCGCTGATAGCTGGGCCGAACGGGAAAGGCGTCACCTATAGGAAAATATTTAGATACGGCTGTTCGAGATCCACTTTTATAGCAGGGTTATCAAGCTATTGGTTCATGCTTGGCGCTGCAGCACAGATAAAAGAAGGCGTGGGGAGGAGAGGGAGTGATATTAAAAGCCCTGCTGTCGCCGGCCACATACTGAATGCACACACACATGTATGCGCAGGGAGGGACGGACACACTGAAGGATGGAACGTTTGGAAATGACTGCTGTCACACTTCTGTTGCGTTTAGTATGTAGCAAAACAGGCAGAAAAACACTCAGGAGGAAAACTATGTCCCTCAGAATTAGTTTTTTAAAGTCTGAAAACAAAATGGGAACAACATGAAACTTTTTATGTGGTTGTTTATGAGAAATGATTGCTGTTAGGGAAGGTTACATTATTGTGGAATTTGCCGTTTATGGCCATCAGATGTGTTACTGTGAGAGTGTTGTGATGTGGGGAGAGTTGGTGTGAGGGGAAGAAAGACCTTTATGGCAAACACACACACACACACACACTAATACACAACTCCTTTTCTGTAGCTCTGGAGAGGGTCCACGGGTTCAAACGCACACACACAGACACACACGCAGGGAGGAAAATTGAGCAGGGTGAGGGGGCCAGACGACGGCCCCCCTGGCAAACATGTTTGGCTCTCTCGTAAACATCTCATTTGATAATACGGGATGAAGAGTTAACAGCGAGCATTTATAGCCTCGCCCTTGCAACTAGAGGATGCAAACGCGTGCCTAAACACACTCATCCCGTGCTCACACACATGGAGTCACACACAGACAGACAGTAAGCCGCACAAACCACAGCCAGCATGCTACACAGACTCTCTGCTTTAACACTTCCAGGGACCACACACTGACTCAGAATACAGCCACACACAGCAGGGACAGATACGAGTATGAGGTGCAAACGCACATGAATGTATACAGTGGGGGGGGGGGGGGGGAATAACTGAATAGTGTCATCACATATGCCTGTGTAGGAGAGAGTGTGAGGAAATCTTGATGGTATCCTGAGGTGTGTCCGTCCACACACACATGCATGCACATTCAGAAGGCTGATGGTGCTCCATGAAAATGTTCATGAGGTACAACTTTACTGTTACAACCACACACACACACACACACACACACACACAGAGCAATACATGTATACACCAGTGCCAAACCCATCCACCACAGCTCACACCAACCTCACCAGAATGGGACTAACTGCGGAGGAAGGGGGCAGACTGGAAAAACAGAGCGCTCAGGTCTCAGCAGCTTTAAAGGAAATCCACATTCATCTCAGCTGATGATGAAAACGGCGGAATAAGAGACGCTGCAGTGATCTGTGAGAGCAGAGCAGCGGTGACAGAGGCGGACAGATGAGCATCATTAGTGAAGCTCCTCTCTGCCCACACAGCTTCTCCACTATCTAATCTGCAGTTTAATCGCGCAGACACACCCAATATTATGTGTGAACAGATAGCTGGGTTCACACAGGAAGGCAGGCAGAGTGGAGAAGGAGAGTTACTGAAGTAATGAAACGGAGGATTTTGAGTAGATTATTTTAACTCTTGGTGTGAATTAATTCTGTAATGATAATTATTTTCAATATCATTAGACTATAAAGTGACACGGACCTTTGAGAAATTATAATGCATGAGACAAATAAACGATTCATGAAATAAAAGTTTACATCAGCTAAGCTCAGAAAAATATAACAAATTCAGCCGGTAAAAAATAAAGTGACTTGAATGTATGCATGGTGTGGTAGAATAAATGACGCGCGCATCACATCAGAGCGCCTCAAATCTTCTCCGCTGTTCAACACTCTGAATGAGAAATCAGAATGAAGGAGCCTGACGGACCTGCACAAGGCCGGAGAAAATACGAGTTTCCCACTCTGTCTGACACGCAGACTCTTCCCATGTGAAGCCTGCTGTCACGGCCCCACAGCGCGCTGCGGCCCGTCAGCCTGGGCAAACCTGAAGCCGACAGGCAGGCCGCAGACCTGGAGCCTCTCTCCCATCACATCAGCTGAGACGAATCCGTTTTACCTCGCGGTGGCTCAAAAACAGAAGGAAAAAAATCTGAATGTTGACATTTACTGATGTTATTTTTCAAATGAGTCGGCTCTGATGGACGCATGACTCCAATGAGAAATGACGCGCAGATCAGCGTCACGGTGCCGTCATTATTCTCTGATAAATGACCGGGTCTATTCTAATTACATTCATTTTATCACAATTAATAATATTTGAGAAACGTTACTTTTCTCTTGTAAATATGCAGTTCTCCGTCCACACTTGAGTCGCACGTAAGTGACATTTCACACGTGTTTGACTGTGTGAGGAAGAGGCTGTAAACAGGAGCGCTGTATGGATTCCTGGTGGTTTGGGAAAGAGCGGAGCAGTGAGTCAGCAGCCTGCTGCTTTTTAAAGGTCAGAGAGGACGGAACAGGGCTCCAGTTTGGGCTGAAAGTAGCTGCTGTCAGTACAACGACTCTGTCATGTAGAGAAGCAATAAAAGAATAAAACACATACAAAAATGAGAAGCGGAAAAAACGATCCTATTTTTTACACCTGAATGTGAGGCTTTCATTCACATTTTACAATTCATTTTTCACTGCACATGAGGATGTAGGTTTGACTTCTTTCCTGTTTAGTGCAGGACAAACTATTGCTCTTGACTTGACGGTCTGCAGGAGGACTGCTTCTCATTTGCAGCCAAACGCATTTGGCTTTAGTTTCCTCTGATTACACAGAGCGGGCTGGAGGCCCTCGGACCCAGACCTCTGCACAGTCCAGCTCAGACCCGAGCTCTGTCACCTCTTCAGGTTTCTGAATGTTTGGGAACATTTCCACGTCTTGCTTCAGCTCTGCTGCTGACTCTGTTGAGTGTGTAGTGTGTCATGTGCTGCGGAGGTTAAAGGCCCTTGTACCTGCAGAAGACAGTCGGTCCGTGCTCTGCACCTCTCTGTCCCCTCGCTATGTTTTATTCAGCATTCGGCCCGTTTACTGCTGAACACGCAGTTTGGACTGACGCTATCTTTTATCTTTTATTTTTTTAACGTGTTAAACAGTAACATCAGTAACATCTCCCTCGGTGACTGCTTATTAATTATTCTTAAAAAGTTAAATAGTCAGTGACTTCCGTCCCTGAGGTGTTGTGACGCAATTTCAAGCCTTTATTCCTTATACGATATATTTCGACCTTAGCCGTGTTTAAATCTACACACACACACACACACACACACACACACACACACACACACACACACACACACACACACACACACACAGCGATGATGTGGATTCAGTGGTTGGTATTTATAAGAAGCAACACATAACTAAATATCCAACACAATTTTTCCAGATTGTCTGGCTTCTTTTATAACTCACGTGTTATTTTATTTAGCCACGTCGTTCTTGTTGCATATTTAAATACTTCAGTTGCAGCTAATATATCGTAGGAAATACTGACAGTGAACCAAAATACTTTTCACTATAAGAAACACCAAAGGGCCAAGGAGCTGAAATGCACGGTGTCATGCGCGGACAAATTTAACATGTAAATATGCCTCAATTTATAAAAAAAAACTTACAAAACAAGACTTACAGAACCAAATGACTGTATACTGATAGATAAACGAGGGACTGACGTAACACTTTATAATAACCATCATTAATACATGGTAAATTCATAGTTAATCACACTTCATAGTTCATAGTTATGCAATCATTTATAAACCAGTTAGTTGAACCAGTTTGTTCTTGCTGATTTAATAAATACTTTGTAAAGCATTTCAGTGTTAATAACAGTGAAAAGAATATTAACTAAAGTTTAATTACATATGGATTAACCATTTAATAATGATGCTCACTGGTTAGTTAGTGTTACCCTGGCTTATTCTAAGGATGTGTTTTTAAATTATCACTGCTATTAATTATTATTGTGATATTAAAATGGCTGGATGTCAGTTGTTATTAAAAATAAAAAGCACTAATAATAATAATGATGATGATAACAATAATAATAACAATAATAATAATAACACTCATAATCATAATCATAATCATAACAATGATTATAATAATAATAGAATACACTTGCAGTCTTTGTTCTTTTAACTCAAACGACAGTGACGATGATCCAGAGTTCCTCTCTGTAATATTACATTAATTTATTATTTGTATTTTTTAGATCATTTATATTCACTTCATTATGATTTACAGCTACTTTCAATCCGTTCCTGAGAAGAGCGTGTGTGTGTGTGTGTGTGTGTGTGTGTGTGTGTGTGTGTGTGTGTGTGTGTGTGTGTGTGTACATACTGTTTACGGCGTGTCTGAAGCGCTGCTGGCCGCTGAGGAGGCTCTGTCCATTGATCAGGAGTAGTGAATCCAGGGCTGGGCTGTGGTTCGGCTCCTGGACACACGTCGGCAGCGGATCACGATGGTACTGAGCTGAAGCTGCTGGACTCGTCGGAGCCGGCGGACCAGAGAGCCACAGGGAGAAAAGTTAGTGAGTGTGTGGCGGCGGAGCTGGGGCTGACGATAGCGCGCCAAGCAGCAGCGGAGTGAGCGGAGAGGTGGACAGACGCGGGAGGTGGACGGAGGATGCTGGTCTGGGAGGAAGTCCAGAGAGAGAGAAAGAAACAGAGGGGGAGAGAGAGGGGGGGGGGGAGAGAGAGAGAGAGAGAGAAAGAGAGGGGGAGAGAGAGAGAGAGAGAGAGAGAGAGAGGGAGAGAGAGAGAGAGACCAGTGCTCTTTCGGATCGGAGCGCGCACGCCAACTTGATATTTCAGATTCGGTCTCTACTTTGTTTCGTCCTCCCTTTTACGCGTTCGTTCGTCCGTCTTCTACCTCGCAGCGCGTCTCACTGGTGTCAGGCTGCTCTCCTCTGAACTCATGGCTTCATCCTCAGAAGAAAGAAAGAGCGCAAAAATAACCGGAAAACGCTCGTTAATGGAAACGAAACAGACAAACAGGAGGAAATAACAAAACGCGGACTTGACCGAAAAGCAAACCCCGGTGCGTGAGTCACAGCAGGAGCGGGATGTGTCGGTGCAGAGGACCGGGCTCTAATCAAAGTGTGTCACTTTCAATCTTTCCTGTGCCAACGGGCGCACTGACTGATAGAGGGAGGAGAGAAGGGAGGAGAGACAAAGAGAGAGGAAGGGAGGGAGCAGTGGGGGCGTCAGAAAACTATTCTGACCCATGAAAGCATTTTGTGGGCCGGATCTCGCTTATGGGACGCATTAAATATGTCCATCTTTACTGTCCATGCTTTTATCTGAAACATTTGATATAAACAGAGCTTTCAGACGCTGACCGCACCACGCGCTGCTTCTTTGCGATACATTACATTCTTCATTCAGCCTTTTTTTTATATAAATGATTATATTTGTTTTGAGTTTATGTTGCATTCATTCATCAACAGTTGCGTAATATTTGTGAATCATGTGACACTGGAGTGTTGTTACTATCAGACAGACCTTGACATTAGAAAGTTGGTTCTTTTCCACGATTAGAATATTTCTGCTTCACGCAGCAGGAACTTATCGCGCTATCAGCTCCCCTCTAATACTTTCACACGTCAGTATCATCCCACAGATAATCCGCCCAAGCTGAAGTCCATGCACTGATATATGTTAATAAGTAGCCTAATAATAAGTCAAAGATGAGCTCTCTCCCTCATTGTCTTTATTAGATGCCCTGGGTAAACACAGCAGCGGTGCGCAGTGTTGTGGGATCCCTGTCAATGATGCCCCCCGGTATGAGACGTGGAAATGTTTGGAAGATTTCTCCTCTCAATATTTAGTCTCAGACTGAATCTCAAACATGCTCCCTGAACTCCTCTCGCTTGCCGCGACACATCCCCCAGGCATCATGATGTTGGTCATAACGCCCAGGCGCTCACAGCGCACCACAGCAGGTCCACTTTCTGTGTCTAACTGAACATACAAAGTGTTAAAAAGTTATCAAATTACTGAAAATACAGAGAAGTCCTTATTTTCAAAACGTGCTCATTTACAAATTGTGTGTCAGGTGTGGGCGCAAATGGATAAAAAAAAAAAAAAAAAAAAAACAGGAGCTAATCCAGACAGCCTGTCTCAGAGCAGCAACATGACAGTAACAGCCATGGGTGATGGTAACCTTGTAAAAATAGATAACGTGTATACAGAAAATATCAGCTACATGGAGTCATGAAGAAAGTGATACTGTGTCTTTTGATAGAAACGGTTTGCTTCAGTCGTATTTGTTTAAACCACCAACAAAGGTCCACAGGCCACATGTGTAAACATGCTGCAACAGAAATGTGACACAAAAACTGTTTTTGACAGCATGTGAGTATCTAAGTGAGTGAAACCAGCAGTGAACGTTTTACATTTTTGATATGCTATAAAAAACATTACTCCACTCGTGTCGTCCTTCTTGTCTCAGTGGAGTTACCGAGGCTCAGATTTACATGCACCACTGTATCTATGGCCTTACGGTAAATTGCAACAAGGGAGTCTTTCATACACATTTTAACAAGAGCATGCGCAACCGAATTGAGCAACACAAATTAAGCCACAGGTTTGCAACATCTGGGACACAGTGACTGTGCGTAAAATGCTCCCAGGCTCGTTGGCTGCAGCGCAGAGGAGCCGCGGCAGGCACCAGTGAGAGGGGGCATGGATTACTGCGCGCTGCTGGCCTCTGGGCGGATGGAGAGCTGTTGGGGTCCACTCAAAAACTGTGCGTCGCGGGTTTTACGCGCAGCCTTCCAGGAAAGACTCGAGCTGCGATTTAAGGCTGTGCACAGGCCTGTTTGGAGACGTTCAATCCTCCTGATCAGTATCGGATAGAATCGTGCATGTCGTGTGAAAATTCAAGTAAATGACAAAAATCAACATAAACTAAAGCAGTCGAACTGACACAAAGCTGCTCTTTCTTAATTATAACCCGAACAGCTTGGGAGAGTACGTTTGAAGCACTCTGACTCTTTATCACCTGACATTTACTGTCAAATTTAAAGGCAGTAGTCTCGTGCACTGCATCATCATCAAAGGTGTACCAAAACCTGCACGCAGCAGCTACTACACCCCGCATCTTCTACTCACCTTTGAATGAAGTGTGGTTCTCAGCGTCAGGACACCTGGCAGCTCTGCTGCTCCCACAGAAGAGGAGTCAGGATTAAGTGGGAACAGACGGTGGCTGTGAGCCAGTCTGCTCCTCACTGCTCAGTCGTCAATATTATTAAATATGATAATGACGGTGACGATGAGTTCGATGCGCTCCGGTAAAACGGAATACATGCAGGCCTGTTCCAAACAATGTGTGTGTGTGTGTGAGAGAGAGAGAGAGAGAGCGAGGGGGGGGGGGGGGGGGGGGGGGGGGAGAGAGAGAAAGAGAGAGAGAGAGGAGTTACACATTTATTTATTTTTTTCAAAATTATATTAAACAATTTCTAAAAACTAGAATAGAAAGGAACAGATTTGGATTAAATCTCGGTGACACAAGTCTGCAGAAGTCTTGCAGTTATTTTAATTTCATCGTAAAGGGCTCGTTAGAGGCTGAAATTAGAGCGTTCAAATCCATTTAAAGCTTTCATTTTCACCATCCAGGCCGTTAAACCCAAAGTGTCTGCGGTTTTTGGATAAGGCGATATTAAGCTCCAAACTTTCCCCTTCGCTCGAGGAGAAGAACACCCCTCAGACACTCATGTAACCTGGAGCATTTGTAGTTTATTTTCACGTATAAAAGACAGATATCTTTAAATGAACTGGGCTGTTTGAAACTTGATAAACTTTCAGTCACTGCCGATGAGTTCCCGTTAATATTTCTTTAAGCTGTGCCTTTAGGAGGTGAAGATGCGAGGACTGTAGTTAATCTCTGTTAATCAAACAATTATTTAGGATGAAATATTTAATTACTGCAGTTAAAATAAATAAATCAAGTAAAATGTACACGTTATTTAAATAAAATTAAACAATTAAAATATCACGAATAAAAACCTGTAAAAAAAAAAAAAAAAAAGAAAAAAAAGAAAATGGCGTAAGTGACAGACTTTGTCCCTGTATTTAAACATTTAAACTATTTATCTCAGATGAGGAGAGCGGATATAACGGAGCCTTATTATGTCAAGTTAAATTCAGAGTTCTGTGTGTATCCTGGGGAGGAGAAAATGAAGCGGGGACCGAGCGGGTTGTGAACATCACTGCACGATATTTATTCAAAGAAATGTTCTGTTAACTAACTGCTTCATGCGCATTTCAGCTCATCATGCAAAGACATTCGGTTGCAGCGGGCGTCGTAAATTATTGAAGCCCGGCAGGGAATCGTTTGCCTGCAGAGCCCCTCCGCTGCATCACTTAGCCTACCAGCTCCTTCCTCTGTCTATTTTCCATTTCTTGGGGAACTCGGAATCTAGGAACGAGCCCAAACAAGCGTAAAAAGCGCCACAATGCCATGAAGAGGAATGAAATATTGATCCCTGAAATAGCCCCGATGGAACACAAAG
Source organism: Sparus aurata (assembly GCF_900880675.1). NCBI lineage: Eukaryota > Metazoa > Chordata > Actinopteri > Spariformes > Sparidae > Sparus > Sparus aurata. The sequence goes on along the minus strand of NC_044195.1, from coordinate 5,280,816 downwards.
TCAGAGGGCTGCTGTGAATAATTGACGTGATCCATGCGTCCCCAAAGCTTGTGTAAAACATGTTAGTGATTGGAGAGTAATGTGGGTCAGTTAGAATTATTGAGAACACATTTATCGCATAGGTGAGTTGTGTGTGTGTGTGTGTGTGTGTGTGTGTGTGTGTGTGTCTGTGTGTGTGTGTGTGTGTGTGTGTGTGTGCGTCTGTGTGTGTGAGTACTTCGACTGATTTCCTCATTGACGGTAAACATGTAGGTTTTTACATACAGCCTCCAGTTAACAGTTACCAGTACAGGCTACTTCTCAGACACCCGAAAGTAGCCTGACTCCCTTTAAAAATCTCTCGATTTGGTGAGTCTTTGAGTCTTAAGAAACTTCATAAACTTTGTGAAACAATTTCTACAACATATTCTAAAGCGTTTGGATATTCATATTAATTCGGCCAACTTAATACAAGGAAATATTTATTTCTTTATAAAAAAAAACATCATTTCCGCTTGTCCCAGTGACTGGTCACTCGAGACGGACATCGAGACGCATGTTGGCGTGAACTGACGGGTATAAAGCTGTCCTATGTGATCTGACTCACACTCACTCAGAACGAATGTCGATACCGAATATGAACAGCCCCCTGTCTGTTTGCATGTCTGTCTGCCTGTCTGACCTCCCCTGAGTACCACCTACCCAGGCTACTCACCCGCTCGACCCCCTCCAAAAAGACGCAAACAATAACAGTCTTTTACATATTTCACATCAGAGGACCAGACCAATTTATAGAAAGTGATCCTGTGATTTTAAGCAGAGCCGGCCCCCGGCACAAACCTCATTTAAAACTCAAGAAGTCAGCAGAATAATTTAGAGAAGAATGCATCTGGCTTGGATCAAGCAAAATGAAACATTAATAAATAACCATAGTTAGTGTTAGCCCTGCGTGTATGGTATGAAAGCACAGGAAAAGACGCGAGACAACATGTAAATGTACTCAGGACTCTTTTAATACAGAATTGATCTACTTTTGTCTTGAGGACTGAACGTCAGTCTTTCTTTGAAGGACAAGAAAGAAAAACACCGTGTGGGGACAGAGCGGCACCTTCAGCTCACTGCGGCCCTCATCAGTGTCATAGAGATCAATATTCTACTAAACTAACAATTGATCCCAGAATTCTTCCGTGTGAGCGACTGTGAGAAACGTCCTGTCCTGCCGGGAGACACAGTGGATGTAGCAGCCTGTCTGTCCTGCATGACTAACAGTTCATCTTTATTCATTAATAATTCTTAGACTGTATGCTTATATCTCGCATTATTAATGTCTTCTCTTGTTTAATTGTGTGTACTATAGTTGGTGTTGATGTGCTTTGGCAACATTATACGCTGCCAATAGAGCCTCTTGAGTTAAACTGAACTGTAACCAACGCGCTGTTGTGAACGCTCTGGTTTGTGTGGGTGCTTGTGGGTCCTTAGATAATCACTGACCAGAGCACATCTCCTGCTCAGCGTGTGGGTTACCCGGACAGGCCGTGCCATGTGGCTGGATTTGTCATGTGGAAAGCGGGTTTGTTCCGTCAGATTTCTCCAGAAGTGTCCGTGCACCTTGTGAGTGTGGCACTGAGCAAACCAGAAGCATCGTTTGTGCGAACAGCGCGGCTGTGTGGTGAAGAGGAGACGGAGACAACAGAGCGAACAGGAAAGCCAGGGCCAGGGCACCACACTGCTCTGGAATCAGCTTGAATGACGTTGTAACGTCTCAGGGTGGCTCTTGATTTACTGAAGCAGAGGGAGAAATGTGCGCTCAAATGTTTGGCATTCGGTTGTTAAACAACGACTGGATGCAAATGATCTGATCCGAACTGTTCCTCATCAATCACATGGTAAGAATGAGGATGCCAGCGCGGCCGTCACATAAAACAGGTGAGCAGACAGGTGAACCTGCTGAACACGTCACACAATGAAACTACTGTCAGGAAGTCTAATACATGCACGCGACAAGAGAAGAACGTTATATTATTTTTTATTAAACACATGTTGGCAGATACTTTTCAGGAGATGATTGAATGATCACGCCATCAGCACTCCTCTGCAGGGTCCGTGAACACAACGCGAGGCGGTGCAGTGACAGTACAGCACGCATGTGTCGTGCCGTCGGTGTGTCAGGTGCTTTAGAAACGTGATGAAGAAAGGATTGTGTCTCACTGAATTCTCCCCGGCCTTTTCTGACGGCACAGCTTTTCTCATTCGTCAGTTCACGTCATGAAGTGCATCATTTAGTCGTGTGCACGCTGGTCGGACAGGCCATATGAGATTTGTGCGGGACAAGTGCGGGGAGAACAGATGAGCGGGGCACATCATGACGTGTACAGTTAAACACCTTATCATAACCATCGTTAATAATTGTTAAATATATAGTTTAATCAACTTTGGTGGTTATTGATAAAGAATAAAATGCTTAGGAATTATTTCTGAAGCAACTGCTTATTGTAAAGATGTTAATAATACTTAGTAAATGGTCAATAAATACTGTGTAGTTGATCGATCAGCATTATTTAGATGGTCATTTTATGTTTAGAAACATTTTTAAACAATTGCTTAATAAATGCATTTCAGTGAGATAATTATCAGCTAAAGTTTAATTAACTATAAATAGAACTGTTCTCAATAGTGGTTATTTTAAATCTATTAAACATTAGCCTAATAGCCCAGTTGCAACAAACTAAATGGTGGCTTTTCAGAAAGTGGTTCCATCTTTCATATTTGTTTCATATCAGCGATGGATTGAGTGTTACCAACTCATGATAACGTAATATTTATTTAACAACAATAACATGGCAGAAATAGATATTTACCACAGACAGTAAAAAATAATTATGATAATAATGTTTTGAAGTTAAATGGACTAACAAGGAACCCATATAATTATTATCATTATTATTATTATTAGTAGTAGTAGTAGTAGTAGTAGTTGTAGTAGTAACATCACCAACATTATCATGATCGTTTTTATTATTATTATTATCATTATCATTATTATTTATTATTATCATTATTATTAACATTATTATCATTATTATCATTATTATTATTATTATTATTATTATTATTATTATTATTATCAGTATTAGTATTATTGTTGTTGCTATTGCTATTGCTATTGTTATTATTATTATTATTATTATTATTATTATTATTATTATTATTATTATTGTTATTATCATCATCATCATCATCACCGGCGCATTGTGAATGAATGACGCAAAGGTTTGTTAATCCGTGAGTGGTTCCAGTTTCCCGCTGGGTGAAACGCTGATGGTTTGAATCACGTCTAATTGAAAACGAAAGTAACTAACGCATAAGGAGCAGCAGACGCGTGACACAAAGCAGACTATTAAACAAAAACCCGAGCGAAAATAAATACATATTTTGCAGAACACCTATTTCACATTTTTGTTGCCGTTTGCTTGATTGGGGCGAATTTAATATGTGAAGATGAAAAGGCCATTGTTTTCTTCTATCCGTTAATGCACAGATTCTGCGCAAATAAATGATGAATCTCATGTGCGTTATTGCGCCATGGAGCGCTAATATCCCTTTGGTTCAGTGAAAGAGTCCTGATGGGCCAAAGCGGTTGAAATGGCTTGTTTTCAGAGGATGGATCTCGTTTCCGTCGAGAATTAATTTGTCTTTTAACTCACTTTCAACCTCTTCCAAATTGCTTCCATACAGAGGTCACGACTCACCGCTCATTATTGCTCCTTCACGCTGTTTTCACTGGCCCGCTCCTTCTACTCTGCCGCGACACCGCTGAGGAGACTCAACACTAACACAGATTATACCTTTCCTTATCTAATGACTGATTATCACCTGTGACAATATGTTCAACTCAATCATAACATATTAATAACTACAGTAAATACAATGATAACGATAATAGAAACACTAATAACTCGTGTCATTACTTCTGTGTCAATTATTGTCAATTAGTAATATTTTTGATAACAATGACATGCATTACAACTTCTTAATAATAAGTGTATTATTTCAAAACATCAAAGAAAGTTAACATCCTGACACAACCCCTGCCTGCTGACCATCAGCTGTTGACCTGCATTTTACCGCTACCCTGTTCTACTTCACAGTAGGACATTATTAAAGAAAAGTCTAACTGTTCAACTAACTAATGTTTCAAAAAAAAAAAAAAAATGTAATCAAGGATGCCGGTTGCAGATAATCCCTGACATTCAAACTATGGACCTGCAGGCAACCTGTACCACTTTCTAATTGGACACAAAGGATAGAAAGTGTAAATGTTTAATTTAGGTTAGCCGTTAATCAGAAAACTTTTGGGTTGCAAGGTTGAGAATAATCCCTGACTGATTAAGGATCAAGACCAAAATCCATTAATTAACAATTAAGCATATATTGAAAGATTATGAACATTTGCAGCTATAGACCCACAAAGACAAGCTTAACACAGGGTGTTTGATAACATTTTCTAATAGTCATTAATAAATAGTAGATGTATGGTCAATTAAACATTAGTTCATAGTAGTTTTGCTGTTAACAAACCGTGAAATACTTTATAAACCATTTATCAAGCTATTGTAAAGATTTAAAAACATCATTAGCAACTTTAGAGTACCTGTCTGTCCGAGTCATGTTTCTAGATTAACTCCACAGTATTTATAAACCATTTTAAAAATGATTGTTAACAAACATTTAAATGCTTTATAAACCATTTATGGAGTAATTGTTTATTCTTAAGTTGCAACTGATGTTTACAGTGAACTTATTATTAACTGAAGTTTCATCAACTCTTAACTGTCCATTTTAATGATGGTTTTTATAAAGTAACCATTCATAGCTGACATTATAAAACATGCATTATCAGAGAGTGGCACATTTTTCTCATAGCTCGCCTTTTTTCCATCATTGCTGTTAAACGAGGATTGATCGGCAGAACATTCATGATCTTAGATTTCCTTTGCAGTCTCACAAAGTGCATAATAGACTTGACAATAACAGGCTGACCATACAAACTTCAGAAGATATATTTCCTTAGCAAATCTACCAGAGACAGCAGCTATACGTCTACACTGCTGTCTATCTCAGCCTCTCTCTGTGTTGGCCCTTTGAGCTCTGATACGCACACACAGGATTGTTTTGCTTTTGGTAAGAGCCGTGGCCCTCGCTGGCAGCCCCCGCAGCCTCTTTTCCTCCCAATAAGTTCTTACCTGAAATCAAATCCTCCTGCTTAACGAGGAGGGAGCGAGTTGGAGGGAGAGAGGCAGTTGTGAGCGTCAGCACTCTGCACTATGTCATTGGGCACAAGTATTTGACAGTTGGAATTATCTGTAAATACTTCATTAAACTGTGTATGAGTTCCCTTCTTGTGCCTCATGGTCCACTTCTGGTAAGATTTACAAATGATAACATAAACACTTTGAACAAAAAAAAAAAAAGAAATTCAATTCTCATTTGAAAAGAATTGTGGAGGGAGTCGAAGGGGGAGGCTGGGAGAATTTGATTGGGACCCACGAGCAACAAAACAGCGGAGGTCTCTGTAATGAGGTTTGGAAAGTGTGTTCAGTGTTTGGGGGCCAGGGTTTACTTGACCTGCCAGAGAGATTGTCTTCCAAATGGACAGCGTGCCAGAGGCTTAGCCGAGCTGTCCAGGCACTCACTACCAACTACCTATGTTGTATTAAATCTGTTAAGAAATGAGGAAATCTGAGTGTTTCTGAGTGCCCCAGACAAATGGGGTCAACTCATCAAAATTCTGAGCCTAATTCATCCTGCAACCTGGCCCTTAATATTCAACCTCAATGAAATAAAATGAAATTCTCTCTCTGCTAGTCAACTGGCTATAGCATGAAAGTTTCCGTGATGGTCTCTCTCCTGAAAATACTAAATGAAGCACATGAGCAGACTAACAGACAGGACTGTCTGTGGACCGGTGCACACACAGCCTGCCAGTAAAATAAAATGCTCTCTGGCTGTAAGACCATTTAGGCTACACTCAAACCATGAAGTCACTCCAAATTCAACTCCGTTCCACTTCTGGTGGTCACATTGCTCTGAGGCTGACACAATCACCCCGGCAAACACATCCACTCCTCATGTCAAGCTGTCTGGACTAATAACCTCTTATTACCTGAGAGCCTCATGTCAGGAGCAGGCTGGTGTTTTGAGGAAACGCAAACTGATATGGTTTAAAAGCGTCTGCTCTGGTGGACGAGGTAGGAGGCAGACGAAATTAAGGATATTAAAGAGGAGAGAATGAGAGAAGGGAAAGGGATGAAAGGCGAAAATACATTTTCCGTTTTTATAAAGAGAGGTCACAGGTGGAGTGCGGTTAGCAAGAAAATACTATTACTCAGGACCAGGACAAGAAGGACGCGCCAACAAACCTACACACACACACACACACCTTTACACAGATCCTACCATGAAGAATGCTGGTCCCCTGGGTTTCTGGATACGTGTCGTCCGCTGTCGACTTCGCCGTCACTAATTTCCCAAACATCTCGTGTCCAGCTTTTCACCACTAGGACACAGACAAGCAAACAGCCTTGTGGGTAAACAAGGGTGCGGGAGAGTGGATGGTTTCACTTTGCAGGCCCCCCTGGGTGGGCGGAGTCAATGCATCCAGAGTAAATGTCAATCATTTACTGTCAGACACCAATGAGGAAGCATTGTCTCCCAGAGTAAACCCTTGTGATTTCTCCAAGAGTCAATGATTAAAAACACGCATTGAGGGACATCCATATTGGCCTGTCAAGTATTTAGTATGTCTAAGTGTGTGTGTGTGTGTGTGTGTGTGTGTGTTGGCTGGGTCCTGAGTGGCTGTCAGAGCGATAATGATCTGGCCGTCTGTGTGGAGGGTGCAGGGTCAGAGGTGACCTCACTGCTGTGATCTTGTGTTTGTTATTGCTATGCTGCCCTTGGACGGGTTAACATAGCACACACTGCATCAGCTGGTCTGTGCACTTCCTCTGACACGCTCGCAGACACTGCTCAGTCAGCGGGCCGGTGAGAGGCGTCTGAGGGTCACTTCCACATGTGTTGATGGGCCCTGAGTGAACTAATCTAAACTGGTGAAATGTTATCCCACTACAGAGAGGACAGGAGCCCCACTACTGCTCTCCTTAATGTCCCTGATGATCAGGGTACAGCTAAGCGCTTTGGAGGCATCTTTTATTGCCAGATGCTTGTTATGTTTGACCTGAAAAGTGTTGTTTGCAGGATGCAATATTTCACTATATTTCCTTCAGACAGTACACATTTTCATCTCACGTCTAAGTCATCTCAACTTAACTACCTGAAAGCTCATGTTCTCAGCACAAAATGTGCGGTAGTTCCAGCTGAATGGGACACTGGAGTGGTTCCCATTGTGCTTCAGTTTCCCTCGAGGTACAAAAATACTATGTAATAATAAGACAGCATCACATATATATTCTGTGTTTTCTTTTTCAGACATTTTGTCCTGCTTTTATGGCTGCAACATTAAACCAACAGTATATATAAAAGTAAAACATTTCTGTTTTTCAACACTATGTTTCCTCATAGCTCAGTGCATGCATGCAAGAAACCAAAAGTCCATTCATTCCAACCTCGAAGGTCTCCAGTGTGTTTGTAAAACGCCTTCTGTTTTTTTTTTTTTCTTTTTTTCAGTCAGAATATCCTCATCGGAAAGAAACAACCATGATGGCAGCTTATTACAACCCATATTTACATTTCTTGTGAGGCGACAACCTCTAGCAGCCGTTGTGCCTATAGAAAGGAAAATCAATTCAAATTGAATAAGTAGTTAAACTCTGAACAGTGCACCGTGAAGCATGACCAAACATATATTTGAAAAAAAACCCTGCATATTTTGGGAATCTATTATTTCATCACAACTTTGACAAGTGGTCGATTTTCTGTCTACCTGAATACCTAAAAACCAACTGAACAGGATTCTACTGGTCATATACAGTATGTGCACGTCCTCAAAGCAAAGCGACAGGTCTGACAGGGTTGATCGCAGGCTTTGTTTCATCGACAGGCTTTAGCCTCAAGATACTTTTGTGGTGTAGCCTCCATACAAATATAATAGCAGCCACAAAAGAGGGCCGTAGAGGCAGTTGTGCTGACTGTAGCGCTGCCAGCAGAGGTATGCTAATGGAGTCAGAGGATAGTTTTGTGTGCGTCACAGGTCTCCTCTGAGTATGGCGGTCAGATGCCCACCCACCTCCTTGATTTTCATACTTCAAACACTCAACAAAGACCCAGTAATACAGAACATGTTGGGGGACAGAGGGCGAGAGTGCCGGACATGTGAGACAGACAAAGAGCGAGTGAAAGAAAGAAGAGGAGAGCATCCACTTCATCCATCATTATTTTTTAGTCCAGGGAGGTTTTGGGATAACATGTTCCGGAACTAGGGCCAGGCCTCAGGGCTTTACTGCTACTGTACAAATAATCACAGCACAAATACTAGATATGGACCAATCCTCCCTAGCTGCTGCCTTTCTCCCCTTCACATCCTTCTGTCCTTTCCTCCATCTCGGTCCTCCAATTCTTCCCTAAGATGTTACAGATTAATGTCTCTTTTTGCTGATAAATACCATTATTTATTCTTTTTTCTGAGGTGACGCAGCACCTGTTTGTTCCCTCTGCGATCTTCTTTCGGTGCTTTTGCATTAGTCGGGATTATCTCACAAAAAAGGTCAGGAGAGGTGATAGTACATGTGTGCAAATATGAGTTTTAAGGCATAAATGCCTGCGTGCTCTTGTGCACAAATTCGTATGCAGATATTTGCCTGCGTGTGTGTGGTGTTTTGCGAAAGCTGTGAAATGAAAACAAATGGGAATCCTAAGTGAGGTGAACATGACGGATGGAGCTGCTCGGAGGGAACAGAAGCATTAGTGTATATGGTGAGTGGTCTGGTTTGCCACATGGTGTGTGTGTGTGTGTGTGTGTGTGTGTGTGTGTGTGTTGGGGGGGGGGGGTTGATGGTAACAGAGCAATGGGAATGACAACGCAGATGACGGGAATGGTGCGATGGAGTCAGTGAAGGTCTGACAGTGCCAGATACTGCCATGTGCCATTGATTAACCGAGTAGAGCTGCAATGATTTAGTTGACAAAGCATCACATTAGTGCGGTGAATCCAAGCTTGAGTGTGTGTATGTGTGTGTGTGTGTGTATAGATTAATGACCCAGGGAAAAGCCAGATACTTGTGTGAGATGCCAAACTGATATCGTGACATTGTTTTATTCTCACGGTGCTATTTTTCGTTATTATGACTGCTGTCTTGGAACTGGTATTTGCAAAATGATTCATGCAGAACACTTTGCGGCAGCAGTAAATAATAGAACTGAAAAACAAGACAGCAATTGTTTGGCCATTGTCATAGTAATGAATGTTTTTTTATATAATTCAGTTGATCAGTTTCATGCCACAAATGAAATCCACCATGGTGAAACCTTTCAGTTTGAGTGTCTGGAACAAAAACAAAACATGCTCTTCAATCCGACCAGCTGATATGCCTTTTTGAAATTATACAATGGGTTTGGAGTTGGTTTCATGTACCATAAGTCCACGCAGCTTACTCAACTCCTAAAAGAGCCTGAAACCATTTGAGTCAGGAAAAAAGGTGAAAAGCACAAACAATGAGGATTTAAGTTGGCAGCAGAGACCACAGTGTCTCTGGAGCTATTACCTGGGTTGAATATGCTGTTTCAGCTAAAAGACAGACTACAGAATAAAAAATACATCTCCAAATACTACTTACAGTATGCCTGTATATGGCTGTGCACTTTAAAAAAAAAAGACTTTTCCTCCATTACAATTACAAATCTAGACTGAAAATAAATAAATAAATAAATAAAATAACATGACAAATCTGTAGATGTGTATAACCATGATATTTCCTTTTTTTCCAAAAGAAATGCCCCTTTTGCACATAAAATTATTTTGCAATTTAGCATCATTTGACAAATATGCATTTCTTATTTAAATGAAGTGAGAAAGTATTGGTTCTTTTGTGTGATGGATTTGTTAGTTTTTGTGTTTCTGTCACAAACACAGCAGCTTCACTGTAAAAGACAGCTCCACTTCCCTCCACTGTCTGCTCAGCTGTGATGTGGATCCTGGCAGCTGCTACCTGGTGCAGCAGTACGAGCTGCTGGACAACAGACTCACTCGTACTGATGTGTCTGTGACCGGACAACATTGGCTGATCATTTTGTCAAACAATAGTCAGTGTTGTAATATTAAATTTCACTACCAGTTATACAACAGCATTTTGAAATATTTTTAAATGTAAATCCAATGTTTTAATGGCAGAACATCACTTTATCACGTTGATTAAATAATAATTAAAGATTTTTCAAAAAGATCTAATGTAAAATCAAAATGTATAAGTGTATTTTAATTCCAGAAAATGACTGAGTTCTCATCAGACAGCTATTATCTGTTATCATACAGTGTTTTTTACTACCCTAGCTTCCAGAATATTACTGTGTTTTAACTGTGTGTCTGTGTGCCTGAGAGAGAAAGTGGGAGAAAGAGAGAGAGAGGGGGGGAGAGAGTGTGAGAGTGTGTGTATGTGTGACAATGAGGGGAAAAAGTGTGTGTGTGAGAGGTGAAAGGGCGAGGCAGACTAGACAAGAGGAGTGGATAAGTGAGGGACAGGAGCAGCCGACACTTTTCTCAAACCAAAGCTGGACCTGTTTTATCTCAGTGTGAGGAGAGAGACAGAGGGAGAGAGGTCTTTACAGGGACAAGGCCATGCTCAGCGTCGTGTGGCTGGGAGAGGAGGAGGAGGGGGGTAAGATGAGGTTGCTGTAGGTCTGTCTGTCTGTCTGTCTGTCTGTCTGTCCGTCTGGAAGGCCTGCTCTTGGGGCTAACTGATTAGGCCATAATTTGAGGGGGGCAGCCCCCTTTTCTCCCACCACCACCACCACCACCCATGGGAGGCTGGAGTAGGTGCAATAGGACTCCAGACGTATCAACACACACACACATACACATGCATGCTTATGAAATGATGGATACGCAGACGCAGGGATTGAGAACAGGAAGTGATGATTTAAACAGAGCACCAGAGACGCCAGCAACAGAACCACTTACCCTCCCTCTCTCTCACACAGAGACTATATGCAAGGAAAGAACAGGTAAACTTTGAATTATGTTTCACATTCAAGTTCCCGTGCAGAGTCATTTGATTTAAACCGGCTGTAATCAATATTTCATTGGATCAACAATGGGTCACATAACTACTTGTATATGATCGCACGACTGTGCAGTTCTCTTCAGATTTAAGACTTTCTTTTAGCATCTTTAAGCTCATTGTTTTAGTTTTTACCACCTCTCACCTTTTGGTCAACTTTTACTGCTGTCATTCATTTTGGCATTTTTGACCAAAAAAGTTCCAACATTTCTGAGGGAAGCCCTGAGGGGCAAGTGGGGATGATTTGCCAGTATAATCTGGTCAGTATAAGTTCCTTAATTTTCATCTGTGAAAACATTTCACAACAAAAAAAATTTTTTGATCGGTTTCATACATGCAGAAAAGAAGACAATATTTTTTTCACAGATGGAAAAAAAAAAGAAACTTCGAAAGGTTATTCTGGCAAATCTTTTTTTCCCACCAGTCTGAAGTCATACACACAGGAGAGAAAACAATTTTCATCAGACTTGGGAAATGGATCACCAGGAAAAAATTCTTCCCTTGCCTCTCAGGGTTTCTGTAGCTCAGTACCGAACAGCAGACAAACAAAATCATCTAAACTAGTTTGTCGGGAAGATAGTGGCGCATTTAGCAGCTAAAGTGCCAGATTAACCACAAATAGAATTTTGTTATTGATTGGAAGGTCACTGGTTCGCCCCTGGGGCGGAACTGAGGGTGGAACTGAGCTGAAGTATCCTTGAGCAAGATACTGAACCCCAAAATTGCTCCTGATGTGCAGTTGGCACCTTGTGCGGCTGCCATCAGTAAGGGTCCTGTGATGAGCTGGCGACTCATCCAGGGTATACCCTGGCCTTCGCCCATACAGTTCACTGGATTTGGCCCCAGTAACGCCGCGACCCCTTGAAAAAGGGGGATAAAAGCGGCAACATCCCCGCGACTCTCACGCAAAAGCGGAAGAAAACAAAAACGTTCATCAGGTGGCAGGAAAGAATGATAATGCCGCTCAAAATCTACCCAATATATAAATAAGAGCTGCTGGTAAGTGGATTTTGTACATACCTTTTACAGTTTTTTGATAAGCTAAGCTAACCATTTGGTGGCCGTAGCCTCATGCTCACCTTTTTTTTTGGGGGGGGGGGCACTGTAGAGGTCACAGAGTGAATGATTATGGCCGATACTTCTGGTGTTCAGCAGAACCAGTGTGAGTAAAAAGGTATCATAATAACTGACGCACTTCTGTCTGTAGCACTTTCAAGGCTTTAGTAGTGTTAGCTTAGTGCCGTTAGCAATAACATCTTAGTACAGTAAGTGGTATATATGGTTAAGTGTTAGGAGTATTCACATGGTAAAGTCACTGACCTAAATCTTCATGAATGAATGATAGGCCGAAGCATCGCTCTGAGAAAGAGGATTAATGTCCTGTTACCATGGAGAATGCCAGTTACAATAAAGTGACAGGACGTGCCAAAACCATAATTTGAGCAAGGTATCATGGGGACTAGTTACAAGGTAAGTGCTATAGATCTCCTCATGTGCCTCTTGCCATCAAAACAAAAAGGTTTATTTCCCAATATGTCAAACTATTACTTTTAAAGGTGAAATAAGTGGACGATAAAATCTATGAAAAATCTTTTTTTTTTTTTGATTGGTCATTGTTCTGAAACCATTACAAGAAGAGACCTTGTTTTAATTTCCATGGGTTCACAATAACTTGAGGTATTTGAATATTTGAAATAAACCAAATGTAAAAAGTAGCTCATCCTGTTCTCCCTATAATATAACATGTTGCATCCTTCCAAATGATCACAAAGTTGAATCAACACCTCTCTAAAACAGTTTTTACAAACCTGAACATTATAACCTTCTTGAAAGCAGGATTTAAATCAGGACTGGTGTGTAAGACTGCATTAGTTTGAGCTCGGTGTACCTAATAAAGTGGCAGCTAAGTGTACTTTCTATATACTTAATGAATAACCACTAAAATAAAGATAACAACCCACTTTAGTCCAGTCTGCATGAAGCCTTCATATTTGAACCAATACAGACTATAATAGCTGTATTTACGTCAGTGTATAATATTTATTGCCGCTGGTTTTAAGCAGAGAGGCTGATATTTATCTGGTAATTACAGGTACTAAAGCTCAGCCCTGCTTTGTTTCTCTGTGTTGTTTGGCCATTGCCATGACGCTGTGTGGGTCTCCACTGTCAACAAGCAGCCTGCAATCTCTCATTAGATCAGATGCTATTAGGGCAGAGAGGAGTCACTGAGCAAACAGTATCCCTGCCTTTAAAACCGGGTTATCTAATCTAGTCAACAGGGATGAGCTGGACTTTGGAGTTCGCAGACAGACAAGGCAGCCTGTTCATGAGTATTGTTTGAAACGCCACTCGAGATCAGACAAGACTTCATTGGTCGATTGCCATGACGGTCCTCATTTGGAGTACAAGCTTTACGAGCGGTGATCAGATAAGGGTTTGTGGAGGGTCTTTGTTGAGGGTCAGATAACGTCTGGTGCTGATCATCGGAGATGGTGCTGTTGTCCCTGTGGAGCAACTGCATTAGATGGGCGACAGTCGAAGGTTTGGTAGCATTGACCAACATGCTGTTTTGTCAGGGCCCAGTGAAGTATGTTGGAAGTGTTAGGTAGATGTGTTTAATTCTCAAAAATTAAAGGATACGGTCGCATTTTTTCAAAACTTACAAGTTCAAATGTAACGGTTTTTGGTTACTGTAGTTGTTCCTCCTGTCCATACTGGCCCTAAAGAGATCCTTTCCAATCAGCAATCTAATGCAGGTGATGGGAGACAAAATCCCCAATGTTCAAATGTTCAGTCGAAGCTCATTTGCTTCGACAGTGTGAGTTAAACAAATCAAGCAGTTATTCTCCAAACATCCAATCTTCTTAGTACCCCTTCCCCTCTTTCTGTTTGTCTGTGATTTCCTGCTGAGCTGAACTGAGAGATAGCTGCACAACTCATTTTTTTTGTACTTATTTTTGCTGACTGTGATCTCGAAAGATGCCAAGTTGATTTCGTCCAAGTGATGAAGCCTCATATTGGACTAACTTTAGAATGTATTTTTGCACAAAACAAGAGTGTGGATTTTGCCCCCTGTCTCACACTGGAATTACTTGCAGAAAGGATCTCCTCAGTATAGACATTTACAAGAGCATTGACAGTGACCACAAGCTCTTACTATGTACTTATGTGCATGTGAGTATTGTTTTCAGAGAGACTTTATAATGTGACCCTATCCTTGCTGCTTGATCTTGGACCAAGTTCTCCTCTTGCATTAAGGCTGGCAGAGTTCTTTAGGGAAGACACTTGAGCTCTGTCTGGAAAACCTGGTCTTGTCCCAGTTATTTAGCCTCTTCATGCTTATTAAACATCGCAAAAGAATCCCCACATATAGAATGTTTTCCTGTAATATTTCTGTTTGTTTTGCCTCAGTCATGCGCCCATCCTCTCCAACCTCTATCCATATAAGTCTCCATCTCTCTCTCTCTCTCTCTCTCTCTCTCTCCCTCTCTGTCTCTTCCCCTTCATGGCTGAGTGCTTTGGTCCAGGCTCAGGAGGCAGAGGCGGCTGTGTATGCGGGCCCAGCCTGGCCCGGCCTGCCCAGCGTCAGGCTAAGTGCCTCTGACAGCCCACCGCACAGTTATTAACTGTGATCCGCCACCACAGGGCCTGGGCAACCCCGCGCTGAGGGGAGGGTCCACCAGAGGGCTCTGCTCTAAACACAAAGACTGCTTTCACCTCGCTACCCAGTCCCCTCTGCACTCCACCATTTACCCTCCTGACCCCCCCACACCCACTAATACATATTTACATCATTTCATGTACTGTGCATACAGTTTTTCTAATATGGCCCTATTCATGTGGAGCTGGAGCTGCTGGGAAGCTACTCCGCCAACTGTCCAAGCCCCAAACACTGATGACCTGAATAAAAATGTTTTTGGAAAGGACAGCTGTGAAGGTGGGTCTTTTGCGAAGGATTACCGGAGGGTATATACACATACAGCCAGGGCATGTACAATGCTGCCTCGTCGGCTTTATGTTGCCTATGGAATGCTGTCCATATACTTGTGGCTTTCATCCATATAGGTGGTCTGCAGCACTGTTTGTCCTGTGCTCGCCCTCCACTATCCCAGCCACCCCTTTTCTTCCTCAGGATGTGGGAGACCGGAGAGCGATCAGCCCCTTCAAACAACAACACAACACGGGTCATTAGATCACAAAATTGGGAGAGAAATAAATAAATGCTAGTGAGGGGGAGGACAGAGAAGGAGAGAGAGACAGAGAAGGAGAGAGAGTGAGATCCATAATGACAGTTGACTATGTTTAGCCCCCAGAAAGGCATTGGGATAAACAGCAGCTCGTCCTAGCTAACAGGAGGGCTTTAAGTCGCTGAATTGAAAACCCCCAAAGCCACTTTTTCCTGCCCACATTGGCCATAATGAGAGCCCCACCATTCAATTGTTGAATAGTTGAGGCTTTTCCCTTTGAGGTGACTGGCTTTAATATAGCAACACGACATACACAGTGGAGCAATGGACGTCCCCAACAGTGTTCAAAGCTGTGGCGGGATAAGGATACGGCTGACATGCATTATTCCTTACAAAAGCTGCCCTTTGTTTGCTTTATGCTCAAATCCCGCAAATTGTAGGCTTTGTCCGTCAACATTTCTTATTTCAGGCAGAGTCCTTTTTCCCTCCTTGTCCCCCCCCTGCTGTCCTCCCTGGCCTTGGCATGTGTTGCTGCTTCACGCCAGCGATCACTACACACACTAAAAACAGTCGGACAACTTTTTGTTGAGTGTTTAATTCATCCAGCCGCAGCTTTGTAGGGGCTCGAGGGGAAGGGGGTGACATGTCAATCAGTGCCCTGCTCAGCTCAGAGATATCACATTCAATGCAGTTTTAAGAACATTTGCGGAGGTGACATTTTCAATTTCATATTTCCCTATTAAAGATCCCTATTTCATTTCAGAAGCTTCCACTGGTGTTCTACTTTTTATGGAATTTAAATGTGTTAGAACGGTCAGAATTACATTGCTACTCCACAAATCTGAACTGTGTTTCACACAACTTGATTTGTATGTTCAGAAATATCTAATAACATGGAACTGGTCAAAACATAATCATGGAGTATATTGGAGAAAAAGGGTTAAAGTAATCAATACATCTACCCTTTGTGTCAGCTCATCAAAAGCAGCATAAGAGCCAAAGCATGACCTCAGCGATCTCAGCGATAGCACTTGCTGTTAAGTGCTATCGTTACAGAATCTGTGCAGGATATATGTATACACACTATTTATATATATACACTACATACACAACACAGACTGTCATCAGAATTCTCATGTAGGTTTTAAATTGCATTTTGGATTCAGTCTTGAAAGACATAATATGTAACATTTCAGCATTAAAACACATAAAACAACTGGACCTTTAATGTAGTTCTTGTTGAGCTGTGTACTTTCTAAACAAATTCACCAT
Source organism: Sparus aurata (assembly GCF_900880675.1). Classification (NCBI taxonomy): domain Eukaryota; kingdom Metazoa; phylum Chordata; class Actinopteri; order Spariformes; family Sparidae; genus Sparus; species Sparus aurata. The sequence goes on along the minus strand of NC_044195.1, from coordinate 5,264,150 downwards.
AACAGTGCATTTCATTTAGTTGCCTGTCAGTCGGATGGGAGAGAGTCCGAGAGTGAGGAAGGAAGTCGCTGAACGCGCCTAAAGATGTAATTTGAATGAAGCTTGAAAGCAATTCCTCATCTGTAAACATCTGTGCTCGAGTCACGACAGATAGATTTTTAAGATTCAAGTTGATTTATTTGTCGTTATAAAAACAGAGCGTTCCATAATGAAATGAGGGTTCGTGAACTCCTTCATGCTACATAAACTTATTTATGTATGTTTATCTTTATATATGCATGTATGCATGTGTGTCTAATAATGGCTGCAGCGATGAAGCAATTTCTTGTCAAGGATTAATAAAGTACCCAATCAATATCATACAGTTATTTATATACATATATACGTAAACACGTATATATATCAGTAATGGTGGTTATTTGACAATGAAGACAATAAAATTAATGATGTCTTTTGTTTTCTTTGACTGAATGACCCCTGTGCATTTAAGGTCTAAAAAAGACACCTCCTAATCAATATTTGACCCCATTAAGGAGAGCAGTTCCAGTGGACTACTAATTTCACTACATAAACCAACAGTGGCATCAAACAGCTACATTTTACCTTAAACTAGATGCAACAAAACTTTACATCTGCTTTTAAATCTCCCTGCAGATTTCTAGCGAATGTATTTCATGTTCTAAATACTAAAGATCATAACAAAACCACAGAATATTCAAAGGTCAAAGGTTGAATCATTTTTGCAGAAACAAATAAAACATTTCTATGTTCTGCTCGGAGTAACGATCCCGTGTTGTTTTCGAGGCTGTTCTCTCTACAAACTCTGCGTCTGACAGGTCAGGCACCATTAACTGAGCACACTGCCGAGTCAGAGCAGGTCAAAACACCCATTGGCGCCACCACACACGCACACACACACACATACACACACACACACACACACACACACACACACACACACACACACACACACACACACAGATTGCTCAATTAGCCCTCCTTTAGTCTGTGCCTCTCTTAACCCCGCAGCTACGCTTATAAGTCATTACACTCAGGGTCAAGTGTGATCCCTGTGCTTATCTGCATCACCAACTGGCAAGTGCAGGCGTTCTTCTGCACAGACACATTCTACACACACACACACACACACACACACACACTCATTCAAACTCCATAGACCTCTGCTGAGTGTTGTGGGTAATAAAAAGTGATTTAGGGAGGGATTTGATTGAAGAGGCAATGCTGCCCTCATGTGCTCTACAATTTGTAATTACAAGTGGTTAAAAGAGATTATTTGTAGATGATTGGTAAATCCCCAACATAACTCACACTGCCCTCTCTTCTCAGACCGACATCTCACAGAGAGGTTTACAAGCAGTCAAATAATATAGTTTACAGTTGGACACACTGGACCCTTACATCCACATGCTAACTCACATGAGCTGACACAGAATCACATGGACATCTGTTCAGTTAAGGTGCTGAGTCATCCTGAAACACATTAGGTTTTGTGTTTCATGAATCACATAAGTGGATCAGACTGACATAAGTGCTCGTCTTTTGAGAGGGTTTTCCCAGCTCATGCACAGACTTCCGCTTTGTGTGTTATTATGGCCTCAAAAGGTCTGAGTCTCCCTGGTCGTATTAGTGTGTAATAGCTGGAGGTGGTACAGCGAGATGTTTTATCTGAGCTGGATCACAAAGCTCCTCTTCTCCTCTCTGGAGCCTCGACAGTCTGAAAATGACTCCGGGATGTGTGGTGGGCCGGGGAGGAAACTCCCTTTACCACAACCCTGCTATCTCTGTGGGAGTTCATTATACACACAGACCGGCCACACACATGAATGCACGCACATACACACACACATTGACACACATAAACATGTACACAAAACTCACACATACTCATTCATAAGCACATATTCTATGTACAATATGCACACATGCAATACTGTGGGAGATTATTACACACACACTCACAGTGTGTGACGTGGTGGGCAGATGTGTACACCATTCACCACACTATAAACTAACCATCATGAATATGTTTCTGTGGACATCCCCTGCCCCACCCATGCAGACAGACTCCCCGACAACCCTCCACCCACAAGGTGTGGGATGCGTGCGTGTGTATGTGTGTGTGTGTGTGTGTGTGTGTAGGATAGAGTGGCGCGCCTGATGTCTGTGACACCGAACCACTGGTGTTCAGATGGCAGCTGTTACAGTAAAACAGACAGAGGAGTTAAGCCACTGAGGGGGTCACAGGGTCAGGACATGTTAGGGGCTGTGCTACTGTCACATGGACACACACACACACACACAGACACACACACACACCCACACACACACACACACACACACACACACACACTTGTACAACCGCACTTGTACACTTACATAATTTACGAAATGCATTCTTTAGCTCCTGACCCTCCTTAAAACTGCATTAATGAAATCCTTTTATAACAAATGCTGTTTACATTTAACAATCCAGTACTATGTTAATGAGTGACGAACAATCTAATAATTAGTCAATCCTTATTCCTGAATAACTTTGATATAGTAGCCTAGATAATGATGAGTTACTAGAGGAGAGACCTGCTCTTCATGGTAATTAAAAAGAGTTGTAAAGTTAAAATAAGGTTATGAGGTACCACTTAGTAGTCTTGATAATTAGTATGATGTGTCACTTTAATGTCAGTTGATAAATTAGGACCCAAATGCAAAACACTAAAGGCAGGCAGGTGGAAAACCAAAGCAAGCTTTACTAATCTGAAGTCCAAAAAAAAAAGAGAGCCAACAAAACTGCATAGAGAAATAAAAAAACGAAATTAGGTACAAACCAAAGAAGCACTGGGAACATAGGCAGGAACAAGAGGTACACTGGAGACACGGGATGGATGCGGGGAAAACATAAAGGACGAACTGACAAAGAGTGACAAAGAGGGAACAACACAGGCTAACAGGACCGGTGTGAGATAGGTGTGAGGGGACAATCAGACTGGGGAGGAGCAAAGGAACACAGCAGGGGAACAGAACACCAGGAACACAGGTGAGAAGGAAGTACTAAGTAACCAGAAGAGTCAAGAAATAAACACACTCATGGTGCAACTACAAAGTAAAAAAAAGGAAATCAACAAACCAAAAAACCCAAACTGTGACAGTTTACCTGAAGGGGCACAGCAAGAGCCCTTAAGTCGTGTGATATAAATTAGTGGTAACAAGTTTGTGCCGTTCATGGCTGATTCTATGTTAATCTGGAACAACACGAAGAAACTAGCTGTTATTTTGTTTCACAGATACTGGAGATAGATGATGATAAGCTAGTAGATGATGAGTTACTAGAGCACAGACTGGGAGATACTATATAATTGAATCATCAGGTAATGATATGTGGATAAATAGGCCTGTCTGTGAAACAACAGATGAGCCACTTTTTGGTTGAGTTGTTCCTGATCAACAGTGAATCAGCCACTGAGCAGCACAGACATTAAAGAGACAATTCACTCCAAAATCAAAAACATATATTTCTTTCACCTGTCATCCAACCACCATTGCCATATGATTTTACAATCACTGATATGTTTAAAGTTTATATTTCCTTAAGTTGCTACTTAAGTTCTTTAGGCTTGATGTTCAATTTTAGGTTGTGAGTACACTGTTCTTAAGACCTGGTTAGGTTTAGGCCCCAAACCACCAGGTTAGGTTTAAGAGAAGATCATGTTTTGGTTCAAAATACCTCCTCAGTTACAATAAAGAAATGGCTGGAGATGTCCTGACTTCTCATTAGAAAATGACAGTTTGCTGTCAGCAGAAACCAGTGGCATTACATTTATACACTTATCCTTCAAACACAGCCTCAAGCTTCAGGTTATAAACATGTAATGTGAACATGGAAAAACATGTATTGTGGAAATGTCAATATGATCTGATAACACATTCACACAAATGTGAATGTCAGTGGTTTTCAGAAATGCTATTGTAGCAAATGGGCTGTACCTGCAGTGCTGTTCATTCATCTAGTTTGCTTAGGTGTGAGTTGCTGAGTTTTGGAGATATTTACTGTAGAGATGACTGCCCCCTCTCCAATATAATGGAACTACATGGCACTCTACATGTGGTGCCAAAGAAATGCATTTGAAAAACTCAACAGCAACATCCCTTTACAGAATTCATGACCTGGTTACTACAGATTATCCACAGACTTTGTTGAGTTAAATATAGGAACTATAGTTTTTCCCAGACCACAGTGCAGAAGGAAGAGTGCATCTACTCATGGATAAAAGGATAGCTCACTAAGCTAGCTACCGTTACAGCTCGGCAGAGGAGGATGTTATGAATGTTGTAAATCCTGGACTGTCACAAACACGAGCCTCTTATCCATGAGTAGATGCACATGGAACAGTTGGCATGTGTAGTTTGGTATGAAAATATAGTTCCTACAAGAAAGTGCTTACATCAAGGTCAGATTATCTTCAGCTTCATCATGATTGCTGGAAAGAGACATGTGCTGATGAGTTATGAAATGGCGCCTAAGCACCACAGGCCAGCTTCCATTATATTTTAGACAAGGCAGACATCACTACTTTGTATTCTAAACCTAAAAACAATTATCATATCACACTGGATTTCCCCTCTATTGAGTGTTTTTGCATATTTGACCTCATTGTTTGGGTTTAATGGCCCATAAGTTTGCAGTTTTAGTTCCTTTGCCGTCTTTAACCTCATTTTCAGTCAAATAGCAGGCAGCAAAAAAAGCTCAGATGAACCCATATCATGGCAAATGCCCAGCAACAAACAGCAGAATGACAAAGCTTGGGACCGGCTAGTTAGCTACCACTACTTAGTGGATCACTTAAGATTTATTGAGACAGACATTCCCTGAAGTAGCTGATGGAGACTTTGAGAGTGAAAATCTGCTTTTTATTCATCAAGTAGCTAGAGATGGAGCCCCAAATGAATGATCATGTTGCTCAATGTCTGCTGGATGTGTATACAGCCATTTAATGTAGGCTCTATGAGGTGACAATTTTCATCCGAAGTGGTTAACATTATAGAAAAATTGTATTAATGGTAACCATGTTCATTTAATTGTCACCCTAAACCACAGGATAGAACAACAAGGTGTGTTGTCATGTTGTGCTACAAAAGAAAAAACTATGAACAGGGATGAGTTGAGGAGTCTTATAGCTGAAGAATGGAGCTGCTCTGGAGTCTGGTGGCAGTGGATAATTCTGTATCTTTTACCAGATGCTAGCAGGGTCAACAGACTGTGGCTGGGTGGGAGTTGTCTAGTCTTTGACTTGGGCTCTGTGCAGATATCTCACCTCACTGACATCACTGATGCTCTGTAGATGGTACCAGCGATGTTCTGGGCGGGTTCAATCACTAAATCTATTTCCCCAACATACACACAGGTTTTCAACTCCAAAAAATAATCTTATTCCTTATTATGTCCCTGATCTACTCACCACAACTATGGGGCATTTGTACTGTTTGTTTGTGTTTCACTGGCTTAGCACTGTCCACACAGTATATTCATATACTATTACAAATAGATTTAATCTAATTCAACAAATTAATTGATCATCTCTCTATAAAAGCAAGGAATCTCTGTCTGTCTGTCTGTGTGAGTGTGTGTTCCTCAAATATCTCTGCGGATCAGGATCAGACTGACCTGAGAGTTTCCACGTGGCTGCTGCATGGTTCAAGGGTGTGCAACGTCGCATTTGTTTGGACTGCAATGATACTGTTAATAAATCATTTCAGAAATGCTTTACGAATTCCGCTAGCATTGCTAACCATAGCCACCACAGTCACGTGCGCACCAGAGCCAATCACTGCACACCGTAGCCATGTGCGCACCAGAGCCAATCACTGCAGAGCCCACCGCCACCCCCCACCTTAAGAAACAAGCAGATTTATACCTGCAGAGGCGCAAGCTAGACCGGGATTTTGCTTGGGTCTGTTCGGGTCTGAGGAGATCCGGAGACGCACGGACAACAAAGTGGAATCGGAATCTGTGGATGTTCGTGTGTAGCTAGCTGCTAGCCCACCCACACGGCCCACCTTCCGAGTCGACAGACCGGACGCACCGACACGTCCAAAACCGGACTTAGGGTAAATAATGTCCGCCACGCTTTTTCGCAAACATTGCCGTCACGTTTGCTTTGTGTCTGGTGCAGGAAGAAACGGTAAAAACGGGCTTTTGTCACGAAAGTGTCCAAGCAGCAAGTTTGGTTGTTGAGGAACGGGAAGTTGTGGGAGGGACGGAGGCGGATGAATGACAGGCAACGACGGTTGGTGTAGAGACAGCGATATTGAGAGTTGAGAGATTTGTGACATTTAGCGTGTTTGGAGTGTGTAGTTAGTGTGTTATGTAGTGTTTGGTGTAGTGTGTTTAGTGTGTAGTGGAGTCGGTTTTTTGTTTAATGAGTCAAAACAATGAGGAGAAGCTGAATGTGGGGCAGGCAGTGCAGCTCTTCATTCAGCTGGAAGGAGCTCAGGCAGACCTGAGCATTGCCTGCATTTAAATGTAAATAGTTACATATAACTTTGTACATTTTTTAAATGTATGCACATATTTAGCAAACAACAATTTATATTTGCATTATAAGTAATAAAAAATGGTTTGTTAAACATATTTGTGGTTTTCACAGTAAAAAAATCTAACATTTTCTACTCGGAAGTTTTTTTGTGATTTTAGGTCCATTGTGTTAATACAGTATGTCAAAATAAAAAATTAACAGTACAGTCACACATGTGAGGTTGTGCTGAAAATAATGACACCAAGTAAATAGTTTTTAAGGTGAAATATAATGGCAAAATCAAAAATAGTCAAAAACGGCCAATTATACCCTGGAAGATCGGATTTCACAACAAACCTAAATATCCCTGACGCCCCACCTTCAAACACAGCCTCATTTGGCCATCCATGAAAAAGCTACTTAACCTCCCACTTTTCTATAGGAATACATATTTCCTACGGGCACTGCACTAGTTCTAATAAAGGCCCAAATAGAAATCTTTTTAAGAAACTATAATGAAGGAAAATAGATGCTCAGGTTATATAATTATTAAATTGCCAGTGACATTTTCTATATTTTATACAAAAAAGTTCAAAGTTAAACTGTAAAATATCTGGCATCTGTTACATTACATTTTCACAACTGTTTATTAAACATTTAGTTCAACATCTCAGGGAGTGCTCTCTGCATTTCTACATGCTAATCTAGATGCCAGTTGGATCCATGGTGAGTGTAACCTGACAAGTGGAATTGTTCCTGTCATCTCTCCCGACACTCACTCCCTTCCAACCAGCTGCATCACTCCTTGCACATCAGCATTACTTAACTCATAGCCATTAACTAGACTTTGATGTCATCTGCTGGTGAAATCTGGTATGACAGCTCATCAGAATTTGTAGAAATCTTTATTTATAGTCGGTCAAAAGTACATTATCCCCTTGGACACTCATTAAAAATGGCCAAATAATTCACATTTAAGGCCATGACACTTTCATAAAATTTGGAGGCAGCGTTCCAGTCGACAGTAAAAACAGAGAGAAGGGAAATCCTAAAAACACATTATAAACCAAACCAGCGTCAGTACTTGCTAACTAAACTGTGGCCAGTCAGGAACAGCAATACCCAACAGGGATGCTGACACTTCATGGTCTGAAGTCCCTTTGAGTTGAAGTGCCCAGATGGGGAGAGCGTCAGAGGTGTGTGAAACAAGACGTTTTCTACAGTGGTGCTGGAGGATGTGCAACCTGCCCCTTTTCCTCCAAAACAATAAAAGTTCACTGTTTAAGAGGTCAACTCTTGCCACAGTGAACGTTGGGGCTGTGCAATGCAGACAGTTCTCCTGTCTCACAAATGCAAACAGAAAAGTAAGAACCAACATAAATTAGGAAAACTAAAACACAACAAACAGATGAGCTTTGTTTCTCCCTATTTACAAGCATTACTGAATAGGGATCTGGAAAAGTTTATGGGTCAACATGTGGAGCTGGTACATTCACAAAACAAACAAACAAACAGCAGAACATCTTCTGGTCTTGTACAGGTTGAAATTTGTTCAAAAGTTGGCAGGGAATTTTCTTCTTCTTTATCGGTCCAGCTCTCTCAGCAGCTCAGTAAAAGTCAGACTGTCTTCTCCAGAAAGGTACAGTTGTCTAAAACCAGCAGACAGTGTTCATTTGTGAATTTGATTTTAAAAATCAACAAAAGGCCGTATTACAAAATAGGGATGGGACAAAAAAAAGAAGATATTGCATTCTTTCCATTTATACACTTCAAATAAAACATCTGTGACTGTGCCACTGCATTAAAAAGAAATTGGATTCAAGCCATCCTGAGAACAATCTGAAAATAATAAATACATCCTGGCCAAAAACTACAGAGCATCCTCCTGATGACTGATGATGTATGTGTGTGTTTGTGTGGCAAAGAAGTCAGTCCAGGTTGTGTCTGTTAGTATTAGTATCCTTGTAGTCCATTGTAAACCTTCTGTATAGAGCCCTGCTTCAGAAGACCCCGAATACCTGCAGTGACAGAGCGAAAACTGTTAACAACAGCAACATATAAAATAAAAGTATACTGATATTTATCCTGCTGGTCCAAGGGATTGAAATGGCGATCAACCCTCCAGTAACAAGCATGGAAACAACATGCATTATTTAAATCAGAAAAGTCACAAAGGCTCACACTTGAGAAGCCAGACCGTACATCTTTTGAGGTAGCTTTTCTCTCAAGAACAACTTAAAGCTGCTGTAAGTAATATATTTTTTATTAAATAGCTCTATATTCCAACAGTAACCACTGTTACAGAACGTTGGTCCACTAACCCATGTCTCTCTTCCTGCTGCTCATTCAGTACAAGATATAGACACATTTCTGGTATCCCTGTCCACTTTATCCAATGAGGACAGAGAACTTCATACAGGGGCAGTTCTGTCTTTAAATGAGCAAGCAGAGAGCAGCCTCCTCCTGTTTGCTGCCATTTCTGGAGCATACATGTGGTAACGTAGAGAGGGAGGGGATTACTAACTGCAAAAACAGACAGGAAGTTATCTGAAATTACAACAACACTTACAGCAGCTTCAAAAACATTAATCATATATACATTACATATTGCTACTCTATGTAATTTAAGTAAGAAAGTCTCAAAATTTAATTATTAAAAATGAGCACAAAATTTGCCACTAGTGCTTGGTAATGGTGAGCTCCAGAAATGTTGTAGTGCAGGGATGATGAGTTATCCTGACTTAGGCACTAGTATGGGTCAAGTTCTTTGATCACTGGATTTTATATTCTAAAAATTGCAACCATCTGCCTGGTAAATGCTCATCTCTTTGGCATCTGTAGGCATTTTACCCAAAGGTAAGTCATGAAGTAAAGTTACTTTGCCCAACAATAACCCCGTCAGGACCGATGTCCCAGGATGTCCTTCAACACTGCCTTCATCCTCACCATCTTTCTGCTGTTCATCGAGCTGTGTCTGTGGAAACTCTACATCGAAGGTGATGATGAGGGAACCTCGGATGTTGATGTTGTCAAAGTTTGGCAGGCCCTCTCCTTTCTTCCACATTCGAGCACCAGGCTTAGTGATCTTATCTCTCACTATATGGACCTGTCAGGCAAAGACGGATGCAAACATTCAATTTAACTGGCCCAGTCAATCCCATACCTCTATTTTGTTGTTAGTTTAATAATATGGAACTTTAAATAATCCTTTATGGACTTCTAATAGTCTGAGGTCTGAAAAAGTCACATTAGATAACAAATGCCCCACACTAGGACAGCTCTGTAACAATATCAAGCATCTACAGAACCTTGTGTCCGTCCAAATGTGCAATGTCCATCTCAAAGCCGACCAGTGCCTCCACCAGGGAGATGGTGACATTTGTGTACAGATCATCTCCTCTGCGCTCAAACACAGGATGTCTAAAGACAAAAAAAACACACCATATCACATTAATATGTCACAAAGCTCATATCCGTCAGGTATATTGTTGCACACCATAGAAGAAGTTTCACAGTAAAAATTCATTCATACTTTAACACTTTGATGCGGAAGCGTAGATCTCCAGGTTCGCCATCGATGTGAGGTTCCCCTGTGGGACACAGATACGATGTTAACACAACAGATAATATTTGGATAACAAAAGTACTTCATGTTAAGCTTAGGGGCAGATTTACCTTCTCCAATGAAAGGGTACTCCATTTCATCTCTCACTCCCTGTTCAATTTCTACCTCCAAGGTCCTCTCTTCATTTACAAGTCTGTGATTCAGATAGAAAACAGGTGTTGGGATATTCACTTTGTGCAAATTATTTACAAAATGTTATTACACCTCTAATATACCTCTTAGTTACCTAGCTAGCCTAGCCATAACACCAAGCAACACTAATTCTGTCTGGTACAATAGTAATTTGTATTTTAATTAAATATGTATTTGTTTGAAAGTTACATTAATGTCATGCTAGATTTATGGAGGACTGGAATTCCGATGCATGCCTTATTGAGGTTAGTAATAGAATAAGTAAGTTAGCTAAACAGTGATAATACCCTAACAAAATTAAGTTGGAGCCTGTTAACTGATGAAGGCATTAGACAGACAACCACAGCAGGGGACCGACCTAATGGGATTACAGTTCAGATCTGTGTTGTTGTCAAATCAAGGCAGAGACTGCTTCAGTGTTAAAAGTATTTCTATATGACTGATAGCAAAGAAATGATCCTTTGTAATTTTATAACCAACAGGAGGTTTCTGAATGTTCATTTGAAAATGTGATATTCCCAGCCTTTATCCATGTTGAGCAGCCTCGAAATAGCAAAACAGAGAGGCAATTAGGGCTGGGCAATATGGCCTCAAATCAATATCACGATATATAGAGCAACTCACCTCGATTACGATAAATGAACAATAAGTAATAAACCCCCCCCCGCATCTAAATAAAAGGAAAAAAAATCCTGTGTATTTACAGAAATGCCACTTTAAAGGACTGTAAAACTACATTGTAGTTAAGATTTATATTATTTATTTAGTAGTTAAGAACAACTGATAAGCACACGATTGAACAGCTGAAAAGCACAGATTACTTGAAATGACAACAACTGAATAAGTTTAAAAGTATAAAATATACAGTCCCTTATAAACAAATTCTAAGCTTCTCACTTCTTTTATTTCTTCGAATTGAATCACGTGGTTGTACAGCAGGTGGTGGAAGAGGTTGGATGTAAATAAATAAACATTTTGAGGACTTCAGAATAAGAATGTAAGACATGAGACAAAATAGTGGAGAAGTTGACATTGCTGCTTAATAATATGTTCACCTCTTGAGCATCAGATAACTTTTTTTTAACCATTATTTTCTTTATCATTATATATTTTTGATAGACACAGAATCTGTTTCAGAAGTCAGAGGGCCACATGACATGGAAGCTATTGAGAAAAAATCAATATTTCTGCATATTAATATTCATAAAAAATAGAGGAAGCACTAAAGTACAATATACATAGCTGTGTCTCATTCGTCCAGTTTACTTATACAATCTGCTGCTGGAGTCACTGGGCCCCATGACATGGAAGATATTGAAAGAACTGCAATTATTTTGTATTAATATATTTATGCTAAGTAACTTGATGACAGTCCCTAAATCAGTTTCCAGCGATTCAGTGCCATGTTCTGGGAGGTGAGCTAACCGTCCTCCTGCTGCTCACACTGGATGAACCTCAGTAAAGTCGCGGCTGGACCCGAGTAGAGCTTAGAATCAAGCCCGACCCGAGCCCGTGCACGTTGTGTCCGAGCCCGGCCCGACACACTGAATGTAATTATGAGCCCGAGACCGATTTAAACCCGACAGCTGTTTAATACGTGGGCTGTTATAACTGACGTTCTCGACTACAATTGCGAGTTGTTTGAACTACAGAAATCTTAATGAATAATGCAACAAGTGCCGCACTTAATGCACTCGACAAAGCCGACAAATGTTATTATCACGGCCCACGACTTGTTTAAAATGGGTCCACACCTCCGACTTTCCTCCAAACTTGCTCAAAGTTAATTCTACTGTTTTTATTTTTTTCTTTACATCTTCATGCTCCATGTTGCACTTAAGCTACACAATCAGTGATGCCGGTAACGCGTTACTAATTTTGTCATTTTCCTCAGTAAAAAAATATATTTTTGCTTTCTTCTTGCGTCTCGGGGAGTGACGTCACGTACGCGAAAAGTCACGTTTTCCAGCATGAGGACACTCACGTGTCAGACCACGCAGAGACACAAATGCAAAGAACAACGGAGGGAGGAGAGAGATGCACGTTTTCTAGCTGGAAATACAGTCATTATTTTGAGATAATAAAAAACAAAACACAAATGTTTGATCAATGGACGGCCCGGCCGAAGACAGTGGCCTGTTGCAGCCTTTGAACGCAGCATCATTACACAAACTGTCCGCGTCTCACAGCGAGAGTGGGTTCACTTGATTACTAACCTGACATAGCTGGTGTGCATCAGTGGGCGGAGTTTGCATTAAAATTAATGTAAAATAAGCAAATCGGTATACGCCGGGGTAGATTAATCAAGTGGACCTAACATGTCCCCTATCCCTAGTGGATGTTATGCCTATGACACCGAATATACCGACATGGCCAAAATGACGTCGGTTATCGTCATAAATTTCGGTATAGGTAAATTTTCGGTTTATCGCCCAGACCTAGAGGCAATAAAGAACACAGGTTTCATTCACACCGTCTATTAACCCAAAACTCTATATTTTCAAATTTCATTTTCATTTGAATCACCGTGAGCATTGTAAAGTATGCCTACAGTCAACTTTGGATATCATTTGAAGATCAACAGCAAATAAACAGTTATGCAAGTTTGGAAATATCAGGCAGTAGCTATTCTCTGAAGTGTGTTTTTTCAATTGGTAGAGGAATTTCTTCATAAAATGTCATACAGTGTAGTTATGTTGGGTATAAGTGTGCTTCTCCATCCATCTCCTATAGGTTTCAATAGAACTGGAATCAACTAGAGCATCATGTGAGTACCTTGATGAAATAACACTTCCATCTTTTTACAATGGTCAAGCTGAACAGACCCAAATACAAACAGAGCACACCCTCCCAAAGAATCGATGCACTTACATAACCCAGACATGCACAAAGTTAAAAGAAATAGAAGGAAAACTATCAGGCCCAATTAGAATGAATATACACTACTCACAATAAGTTAGGGATATTGTGAGAGACTCAGTGGAACCCCATAGAGCACGTCTGGGACCAGCTGAAGCAGAGACTGGATGATCGTACCCCACCCCCACGTGACCTGGCAGAACTGCGTGTAGCACTTGTGGAGGAGTGGAACGCATTGCCTCAGAACAACATCATGAGGCTAGTGAGGAGCATGAGACGTCGCTGTCAAGCTGTCATTGCGGCAAATGGTAGAAACACCCGCTACTGACATTGTCATTTTTTGTTATTTGGGGCTATCCTTGTTATTGTCTAAATTTTGGGGGTAATAAATATCAAACTAATGAAAATGGTGTTTCTTCTCATTCATTATTAGTTATATCAAAAGGAACTTTTACTTATTTCATTAAAATTCAGACCAAATAGGAAAAGCACTCATGTAAATAACAATATCCCTAACTTATTGTGAGTAGTGTAATTTGGACCAAGCTTGCTTCAAATCCTAGATCAGGTCTCTGGATACTGAGAGGACCCCTTGAAATCAAGCTTTTTTATATCATCCAATGTCTGTTAAAGCAGTTACCATGATAAAGAGTGGGTGAAAATCAAATTTTCTATTGCGCCGCATGTTCCCAGCATTACTGAGGATGCCAATGACAGTTACAGTTTGACTACAAGCAGTGACTTACTTTACGTTGGGACACTCATCGCACACCATTTCCTGAGTCATCTGGAAGCGGCCAGGTCCAAGCTGCGTTGTCCTCATTTCCTGTCTGCAGTTACACTTCCTCTTGCCAGGGGCTTCCTTAGCTACAGGCTTGTTACGTACAACCTTTACAAAAAAGTGGTTTTAGAAAAGATCATTAAATCAAAAGTACATAAGTAAAGCAGCAGAGAGTAATTGGGATATTAGTTAAATGGCTGCAAAGCTTAATTTGACAACTTCATTATAAGTTATTATAATGTTATAAGCAATTCCACTTGTGTTACACATTTCAAATATGGATAATGAGTGTAGGGTTTTTATTGGCTGCATCCAAATGTCCGTATTTCACCATTCTTACAGACTCGTGGCACGTTTGTCTTTAACCAGTCCACAAAGGCCCTCAGGTGGACTTTCTGTGGACTTCCAGTGAGTCCGCTTGGGTGCAGACGGACTCCTCGCTGGACTTCACTGATTTAATTACCCAAAATTCATTGCGATATGGAAATGATGTTGTAAAATGTTTATTAAGGTGTTAAACAATTACTTTATTAAAACGATACTTGAATTATCTTGACTAGAAATAATATCATGATATCGAAAACATGATACAGAAATATTTACAAGCATGGGCTGTAGAAGTAATCACGTGCATTTTATCAATGTAGTCTATGGTTGTCCATCAGTGGCTCATATTAGCCTTGTGGTCACATGTCATCATGGACCTGACTTATTGACCGTGAACATGTCACAATACATACAACTGAAGTCCACAAGGGTTCAGTCAGCAAGTCCAGAGCCTGGAGATTTAGATGCAGCCACTGAGAGAGTTTTCTCCTCACCTCTACAAAGTTCCCAGAGTACACTTCTTCAAGCGTGACCTCCAGGTCTAGTATGATGTCATTTCCTCTGGGGATGTTTCTGTCCTGCTGCTGTCGGTTGCCTCCAAACATGAAGCCAAAGTCACCAAAGAAGCTTGAGAAGGAGGAAAGAGTAAGAGGATGAATATTATGCGTACAGTTTTCGTTTTAACTGCGGACATATACAAAAACATGATTTAATCTCTGATATCATTTAGCATCATTCCATTTCTAAAACCACACTTATAACTGATTGCCAGTACATTTCTATAGTCATTATTTTTGGTGCATGTTTGTAGCAAATACACCATAACAATATAAATTTTTTAGACCAATTCCCTTGGCTTTATAACTTAGATTAAAACAAATAAACTAAACATAAAACAACCACATCTGTTTTCAGACTCAGTCTCACATTGACACTAGGATATCATGAAGGTATACAACTGACGTTATCATACCATGTACATTTTAGAGATGTGACAATATGAAATTTTATCACAGGTTGTGATAAAAACCAAGGATAAGTTGAATAATCCAAAATCAGGATAAATGTGAATATCCTTACACAGTCAAGCTAGACAGGTTTTTCTAGTCACTTAAGTACAATCTAGTATTGATTTTATGAATATTTTAGAATTGCCACTTCTTTCCAGTGATCCCAAAATACTAAGCTGAGGCACCCTTGTACTGTTTAAATCTCATACTGATGAAACCCTGACCCACACAGAGTCAGCATGACCCGATACTCAGTTCCAAAGGACACAATGACAGTAGGTACATATGAACTATGTCTTTGGTTAAAGAAGTGACTCCTGTGGAAACTGATTACAGTGGTGCTGTTTCCATATACATGCTAACACAATCTTTCAACATCGTGATCACCACAAACAAAATGATATTCACCTCAATTTTAAAAGAGATGGAGGCAGCATATATGACCAAATGGCTGGATAGTACTAGGACAGAGTGAGAGCTTGTTTTTTGTCTTTTGGGGGGGGAGCAGTCCTTTGATTATGAAACCAACCTGGAGAAGATATCATTGTGTGAGCCATGGTGACCCTCTTTGAGTCCATCTTCTCCATAAGCGTCGTACTGTTTCCTTTTCTCCTCATCTGAGAGCACCTACAAATAAACAAGCTGTCAGTCACAGGACAACTCATTTCTACATTGTTTTAGTCACATTTCACACAGGTGTCCAAACCAATTATCAATACAGTGTAAACAAATACAACTACATTACAAGAAACACACACACACCATCCATGCGTTTTGCATAGTCTGAACAGAACTTGAATATAAAAATATACCAAAAAAATCTGTTTGGCATACTGTATATCACATTACATGACCGTCATTCTTAAAGGGCAATGTGAACATCTGATACGGAAACACCTGCAGCGCTTATCTGAGGTCCACTCCCACATCTCAGTCCCTGGTTTTCCTGAATGCCAGCTGTGCTGCATAACAACCAATCAGATGCAGCCACACGGTATAGTCAACCAATCACGATGAGCGTAGCGTTTCCAACAACAACCAAATAGCCAGCGTACAAAGACTTTTGTATCGGTGCCTCGGGCGCTTCCGCAGATAATTGCACACAAACGTTCAGATTTTATACAGTACGCTTTCCTGACAGTTATATAAATACAACTGTATTTGAGGTCAAATAGAATTGTCAGTCAAAGTTTACTTCGCCTCTCCTCAGTCATCACTGACATCAGGCATACAATAATAGCAATACACCCACCTCATAGGCTGCCCCCAAGTCTGCAAATTTGTCTTGAGCTTTTGGATCATCCTGGTTTCTGTCGGGGTGTAACTGGAGAGCCAGCTTTCTGTAGGCTTTCTTGATGTCCCTGATTGATGCACTCTTGCTCACCCCCAAGATCTTATAGAAATCTCGCCTAAGAGAGTAGGGGAGGTAGCAGAGGTTATACACGAAACAGAGACAGACAGCAAGAGCAAAATGTACAAGACAAGAAAAGCTGTAGTTGAATAACACGGCTGATACTTTGACAGAGTGAAAGACGCAATTAAAACAGCCGGCTAGCTCAGCTAGCTTCAGTCCCCAGGAAGGCAGCCGGTTCAGTTTCCCTGGTATGCAAGCTAGCATCTAGCTAGCTAAGCTTTCACACTAATCACCCAGAAATTGCAGTTACAGTAATGAGAGGCAGTCGCTGAATGTAAACGTTTAGTTAGACTACAGCGAAACACAACAAATACTTATTAGCAAGTTAGCTCAGTGTGACAGCCTACTTCAGTACACTTAACACATGTAGAAGAGGTCTAGACCAATCACAGTGAAACATGTGTACCACCTGGCGATGCTGTTTCACCGCTGTGCGAGTAATGTACTCTCCCATAACAGGCGACTTACCCCGCAAGCACCGCCGTGGTAATGTAAAGAAGCAGGCAGCATACATTGCACAGATTCATCCCTTTGGCAGCCATATATCCCAGTATTTCTGAAGGAGGTAGCTAGAGAAGAGCCGGCTTTTGAAGGTTGGATCCCGCTGCCAGTCACAAGCCTCCTTCCTCCTTTCAGCGAAAGCCCGCCTACTGGATGTCGGTATATCCGCCTCTCACTCAAAGCCCCGCCCAACATTAAAGAAACACTTCTCATTCTTCTTTTTACAACAGCATCTGTTATTTCAAAAAAATATGGGACACTGGTTTTCTTGGTGTTTTTAAAAAGTACGTATGGATTCAATTATGGCAAAAACAGTTTTTCTTCCAGTATAGAAACAAAAAACGTTCTCATAGTGCAAACTAAAGCGCGCCCCCGCGAGCTGCGCGCAACAGATGTCAGTTCAGGTCTGTTCGACAGAGAGGAGGGCGCCAAATAGGAAGGACGGCAGATGTGTGTCTGACTCCGGGGTCTGCCTCTAATCACAACAAACCGCATCAACGGGAAGAGTCGCTCTTATCCGTACTTTCACGTATGAGTAACTGGACCCATCGACACGGAGTATTGCTTTTGCCTGGACGAAGACAAAGGCTGAAAGTAAGTGCAAAGTCACAGTTGTCTCCCATCCCTCTGTGTCTTGCTAGCCTTGCTAGCTAACTGTAGCTAGCTGGTGAGCCCTAGTTTGGTTAAGTTAACTTTAACTTATTAACAATTGAGCCATTCCCACAGCTATCAAACGGCCTTACGCGTTCCGTAATAACAATAAATGTGTAATGTGCATATTGATGTACCGTCTTACTGGGTTGGTTTCAGCTAAGAGTCGGCTTGGTTAGCGTGCCAAAGTTATTATTATGAGAAGTCAGGTGTTGATGACATGAGCAGCCTGGCTGCCAGTTGTCATAGGAGCGTCACAGGGGCGCTGCAGGAGGTATCTGCCACCATGTTAAATGAACGACACACAAATAGCTGTTTACAAAAGGCCTCTTACTATCATGTTGGTGCACTTGTATGGTCAGTCAGCTGTACACAAGGATACATACGAGTAATCCCCACTTCAGCCGGTTATGATGATGTCATGTGATTCAAAAGTTTAAATTACAATAGACATGTATACTGTACTCACATAAACTGCTTTCTTATAGTGTGAAATCCAAACATATCAGTGTATCATGTGTCTGACATGTGTCCTGTTTCCTTTCTCTTTAAGGATGGAGGCAGACAGGGTGAGCATATGGCCACGCATGGAACCCTTCTTATTGGGTGCCCTGCAGGTGAATATACTCTCTCCATCAATTAAATATACTGACATTATCCACTGGATGCACATGTTGTTAAATAACTGGAGTTGATGCCATTTTAGGTGGCTCCACCCTCCAAGCTCAGCCTGCACTATCTCCGCAAGATGGCGAGCTACGTGCGAACACGGGATGGCTGCTTCCCTATTTTGGGCTGGCCCATGTGGAGGCATATTGCTTGCGGAAAGCTCCAGCTTCCAGAGGACTTCGCATGGCTCTACTTTGAGACTTTTGACTTACTTATTGGCCACCCTCCAGAGGAGAGGCTGGAGTGGGCGGAGTGTCTTTCCCAGTGCTCTTCCAAAACTGAGCTCGAACAACAAAGGAACAAGGTAAAGAAAAAAATGACCAGGGTTGAGTACATTTAGTTAAAGATTACATACGAAGGCCTTGATCTCCCTCACAATGTAATACTATCTCGTCTCGTCGACTAGCTGTTTTGTATTATGTCTGACTCTTTCTGGAAGGTGTGTAGCTCACTGCATTGTTGCTCTTTGCTCCAGGCAGAGGTGATTGTTGTTGTACCACTGCTCTTAAATATGAGGAGGAGCTACACATTGATATGCACCTTTGTTTCTTTTTCTCCTGTTCATTTCAGTTGTCTGTGGACACACTGCAGTTTCTCCTCTTCCTTTATATCCAGCAGCTAAACCGCGTGTCTCTGCGTACCTCTCTGATTGGTGAAGAGTGGCCCAGTCAGCGTACTCGTTCCCCCTCTCCATCAGACCGAGAGGCCAAGACTAGCTCTCAGAACAAGGTCACTGTAACTGAACTACAAAAGACGGACTGATAATATCAATATCGTCTTTCAGTAGTCTGTCATCCTAATAACTACATATTGCCTAGTCCAAAGCATCTTCAATATCTTGTTTAAAGTGCAAAAGTTATTGATATCTCAGCTCTTCGAGATGAGCCACTCACAGTTCTTTTGTTGTTTCTGTTTGGATCAGCAGAACTGGGATGACCAGGCCCACCTTTCATTTGTTTATAGTCACCTAGCTGAGATTCTGGAGCTGCTGGTGGAGCCAGGCCAACTGTCACAGTCTGGTCAGGCCCTTAGAGATTGCCAGGTATGTGGACACTCAGCACACATCCTGCAGCAACAGACATCATAATAGAAATGTATTGAATGACAATGTGAAGGGTGTCACTCATAGAGATGAACTTGCAGAGAATTATCAGCTGAATCTGTAGCTCCCATCGACTTTACAGAGCTTTATAAAGAGTTTCAGAGCTGTCCAGCTCAACTTAAGTGTTCTAATTCACCCTTATTTCTCATAGTGTTGTTTTTGGCCGCAGTGGGCAGCTATCCTCAGCAAAAAAAAAAAAAAACACTGTACACTACCTGCTCAGGACGTAATAGAAGGCAGACACAATAATGGATGGGACAATAAAGGATTTTACTGTGGATTGCAATAATAACACATAAGCAAAATTAAAAACATTGGTATTTTCTATTACTGAACTTGTTCCTGTCAACCCCAAATGGCCAAAAATTCCAGATATTGGAGGTGTAAGACTGAAGATGGTAGCATATTTACAATTAAGAACTTTTTCCCAGGTGAGAAAACTTAAATCTAATTTCCACTGCTGTAAAAGCAATGTATTACTTGTGAATCTTTACTTACAGAAAAGTATGGTTTGCAGCCACATTCACATGTGCTTTTTTAAAAAAGTATGCTAATATAAACCTTTAAAACCAGTCTACCTCTGCCATTCCCATCATGTGATGCACTGCAGCTGATTATTCAGTTGTGTTTTTCCAGATATCCCTGGAGGCTGTGCGCAGCTTGGGCCTGCTCTTGGAGGGCTCAGCTTGTCATGGCAGAGCTGTCCAACCCATCCACAGGCTGCTGACCAAAGGTCCAGTGCAGAAACAAGCTGGCTACTCCACACTCACCCACTCGTTTCTCCTGCACAAGCTACTGTCGTCCCTCCAGCAGAGCCTCACACTCAACCCCTTTGGGATAACTGCCTGCCTGCGCTCAGGCAAGAAGCTAGCCTGGGCTCAACAAGGTATATTTAAATACATTTTCTTAAATCCAATGTTAAATTGCAGTTTCTTTAGAATATTGTCTCTGAGGGGAAATAATTAAAAGTCAGGAATACAGTGTTTAAAGGTGTGTGTGTGTGTGTGTGTGTGTGTGTGTGTGTTTTAAGTGCACTTTTGCAGTCATCATCATTTCTTTGACTGTCACCTTGTTTTCTCTACATCACAGTAGAGGGGGCTATGAAGAGAGCCAAAATAGCTCGAAACACCCACATGGCTCCACCAGGCAGTAAAATGGTGCTGATGTCGCAAGTGTTCAAGCAGACTCTGGCTAAAACCTCAGACAAGCTGACCGGTGCCAACATCAAAATCCACAGATGCTCGGATGCCTTCATATATCTTCTGTCACCTCTCAGGTAAAGTTAACTTCCATCTGGGCCGCATGACAAGGGAATAAAAATCATATTGTGTTTTTACAGATATTGCGATTCATGGTTAGTGGGAATGATTATTTTTGAATCACAATTTTCATTTTTACAGAAAAAACTATTGAAATGATGATGATGTGACATGTGTTGGGTGCTGTACCAAACAAGCATGTTCCCTTACATCTGGAGAACAGGAGTTGTAGGCTGTAGGTAGCTTGTGTGATTTGGATATTGCTGATTGGGCCTTACTGTGATTCTGATAATATTTCTATTAGTTGTGCCTCCCTAGCTACCATTAATATACGTTGACACTAGTGACTATTTGGGACACAGTTCATCAGTCATGGTTTTTTGTTGCACCTGCTCCTTCAGATCAGTCAGCGTGGACAAATGCCGGGACAGCACTGTGGTTTTAGGTCCTGTTGAGACCAGCGTCCACATCCACAGCTGTCAGAATGTGCGGGTGGTGTGTGTGGCTGGCAGGATCGCTGTCGGAGCCTCCTCATGCTGCACTATTCACGCCTTGACGCCCACCCGCCCCTTGCTCTTACCTGGAAACACAGACATTACACTGGGGCCTTTCCACACTTTTTATCCCTCCATGGAGGATCATATGGCCAGTGTTGGGCTGGCAGTAGTCCCCAGTGCCTGGGATCAACCCTTGCTTCTGGGGACCGAGGGCCTCATCAGCAGCTCTCTCAACGCATCACCAAACCCAGACTCTGTCTGCTACCGCCTGCTGCCCCCAGCTGAGTTTCACACACTGGTTGTGCCTTTCCAGATGGAGGGTGACACATGTGAGGTGCCTGGGGGATTACCTCCTCAATATCAGGCAGCACTTGATGATAAGGAGAAGAGGATACAGAAGTGGCAGAAGACTGTGATGGAGGCCCGGCTAAACAAGTGAGTGACAAGTCAGGTCTTCATCACTCTGTTATTAAAGGGTAACTCCACCAACTTTGACCATGAAAGTGTCTTTACAGGTCTTAGAGTAATACTGTTTATGTGAAAAAAGTACCATAAAGCCTTGTGTGGCTCCACAGAATGTAATCTGTTTAATGACCTCCAGTGGTCTCACTAACAGTTGCATTATGGGTAATGTAGGCACCAGGTTTTGAAATGTAGTCCACTGGTCTAGCATTGTACTACTATAACTTTGTTGGACTCATTATGGAAGGTTAAAAAAACAAATGATCAAAATCAATATAACAGAACCAGAGATATCAACTCCACACATTCTTCTTCCTTTTCAAAACCTGGTGCCTACATTACCCAAAATGCAGCATAGCCACTGAGTGAAATCACTAGCAGCAATTTTAGCAATAATAGCAATTTATTAAAAGCTGCTTCCTCTGGAGCCACAACAGTGGCTACTTTTATCACATACACAGTCTTAGTCCCCAAGGCTTGTAAATGCACTGTATTTTGGAAAATTGTTGAAGTTACCCTTTAATACGTAGTTATATCTGATAATACTTTAACAATCTGTCATCTATGCATGTATCACAATTAGTTTTATTATTCCAGTGTCCAGTGTGCTATTTTAATTAGTGGAAGGTGATAATGGAACAGCCATTCCAAAAAAATCAATAAGAATGTGAATTAGGTACTCTGCTAGTGTGATATTATGGAGTTCAGTGATGGAATTGGTGTCACAAAACTTGCTTGAGGGGCTCTGCACTTGATGTGACCCTGACAGCGCAGGGACAACAGGGAAATCATCATAGGGTGCCATTTCACGAGGAAAGATCCTGTCTGATTTCTATATCACAGTATGTTTACAATAACCTTTCCCACCTCCAGTCCCTTTCCTTCCTCTTGTTTTCTTGTTTTTCTGTTGTAACCGATTTCTCATTATGTTCTCCAGGGAGCAAAAGCAGCAGTTTAAGGAGTTGGTGGAGGTCAAATTCCATGAGTGGCTTCTGGAAACAGGGCACAGACAGGAACTTGACAGCCTTATTCCACCCACGATAGCCTCCTTAAAGAACTCCAATGGACCTGAGATGGACACGCCCCAAGTTACTGATGCCAAACATGTGAGGACTGGGCGGGCAGTTGGACAGTCACCTATGGCTTGTTGAATTGTTATGTTAGTCCTATTTGGGTCACAGCCAGCAGGATAAACCAGAATGCATGCCCAGGCTCCATATGGTCTTATATTTGGAGCTCCTGTAAGTTCATAACTATGTTAGCTGCCAGTATTATCGTGCAGTATGGTCATGGTTATTTGCACCTTAATCGGTCAAGTCTGTTGATGCAGCTTTTATAACAACTTATGTCCCTCTCATTCTTGAGTGGAAGGCTGGCATGGGCTGCATTTTGAGTCACTTTTAACAAAAGGCAGCTAAGTCCGTAACCTGTCTAAGCCAAGTAGGGAGTGGATTGGCATGTTGTAAAACAACATCCCAAGCAACACTGAGGGGAGCTGTAGCCTGAAATAAACATAGCATCTATGAAGACACCACAGGCATAGTAGAGTTAGAGTAGAGAGGTTTTGGTTTACTGCTGAACATCATCTTTTGGAGACAGAAAATCTAAATTTGGTGAAAGGCAGTGGGTGCAGCTGAGGAGGAATAAAGACAAGGTACTGACGGAATGTGACAAGCTGATAGATCTGTCAGTCAGGTAGACAGACATGCCCTAAAATATGTTCTGTTGAAGCATATAGCTCTTTAATGTGTAATCATTCCGAAACACCTACATTGAGACAATCTGAGAACAGAAAACTACCTACCACCCATTGTTCGTGAGTAAAAAAAGTGATTAACTTTGTGAATTTTGGAGTCAGCATGTAGCAACCATTAGAGGAACTTAAAGCACCCGCTGAGCTGTGGTCGGGTTCTGGAGAACCATGACTGCGGTGAGCACTTGGTTCTCTTCCAAACTGTCCAGAGCAAGTGTCAACATTTCATCTCAGTTGTGCCCACATATACAACTACATGTTACTTTCTGTAAAAAAGTAAGGGAAATTGACACGTGCATTTAAATATGGAGAATGTAGATGAATGATTTAGCACTTTGGGTATTAAAGACATGTTAGTGCTCCTACAGTTACTCAGGTCATAGAATTTTTAGTGTTAATAGAATGTTAAAAACAGCAATCAAGTGTTTTCTGAATGGGGTAAAGAAAGAATATTAACATAATTTATTGTAGGCATGTTACTGCACCGTCCATCTGTCATATTCTGTTCATTGTATAAGTAAACAATAGCTAGCCTTCTGTACAGGGGCTCAGTTGTTCATGTTGTTTTGTTTTGTTTTTGCCACATTTCAATTATTGATATCACAGTAGGTGTTTTGCTAGCTGTCAAAAGGAAATATTTTCTTGGATGACAGTGACTGCAGGGTGGCCAGTACAAGTACAACATGAGCAGTGAAGCGGCAATTTTTTTTGTGGACTTATCCTTTAATTTCTTTAGTAACATCTGATTTGCTGTTTATTGTGCCAAATGTGGAAAAATTAACTTTTGGTGAGTTTGGAGAATTGTGGCCAGATGTTGCTTAAATTGAATGTTTTGATGAATTCACCTTATGTATATATATATTTTGGCATTATAGTAAGATTATTTTCATTAAATCTACCCTGCCTACAGTAACATTTGTAGCATTCCATACCTCCAAGTGTACTTCAGGCTGTTAGCTTCCTGTTTGTACACTTCGGTTCATTACAGTTTCCTCTTATTAACAGACTGGGAAACTCATTACAAACAACAGACCTGCAGCATTTTATTACTTGTGGAAAGTTAATGAGAAAAGATGGACTTGATAAAAAAAACAGTACTTTTAAAATGTTACTTATTAGAGAACACTGTAAAAGTTTTCAA
Organism: Sparus aurata; assembly: GCF_900880675.1. Lineage (NCBI taxonomy): Eukaryota > Metazoa > Chordata > Actinopteri > Spariformes > Sparidae > Sparus > Sparus aurata. The sequence goes on along the minus strand of NC_044195.1, from coordinate 5,239,440 downwards.
AATGCTGGGATGTGTCTTTTCATTTTTAAGATGGAAGTGATGACACTAAATGTCTTACTGCTGCTGCCTACCTTGAACACCTACCCTGTGATTAGAACACGCGCTCCTCTACGCAGGTACTATATGAAGAGCACAATAACGTTTTTGATTGTTAAAAAAAATAAAGATTTTGACCGAAATCACATCTTGCCTTTGTCTTGGATATTTTGACTCTGTCTCTTCAGTCCTTTGGAAACAGCGAATGTCAAGTTTTGGTATGATGGGAACCAGTTAAACTGAGTAATAAAGAAATACATTGAAATGCATCAATATTTACAAACTGTACTATTTGTTGCATTTGTGGTTATGCAACACTCTCATTGGTGGAATGTGGTACATTCAAGTACCATATGACCCAAAATGACAAATCACATTGCCTTTAATAACTTTATTTATATAGCACTTTTAAAAACAAGGTTTACAAAGTGCTTTGACAAACAAAGCAGAACAAATAAAAGGAACACAACTGAAATTACAATTGAAAAATGTAGAGCAAACGAATGGAATAGAAATAGTTAATAGTTAATTAAAATTAATAAGAGCAATAAAAAGATTTCATATAAGAACAATAGAAACAGATAAGGAATCTTAGACCATTAAGTAAAAACATAATGGAGTAAATAGCAGCAAACACTGGGAAGATAAAAATAAATAAATGATAAATTAAAACTCAAAACTTAAAGATTAAAAAGTAAAAAGGAGACAACATCACAAAAAGGCAAGTCTATAAAAATGAGTTTTAAGAAGTGATTTAAAAGAAGTTACTGATTCTGCAAGCCTTATCTCCTCAGGTAGGTCGTTCCAAAGCCGAGGGGCAATGACAGAAAAAGCTCGGTCACCTTTAGATTTAAGCCTTGACTTTGGAACTGCCAGGAGGCCCCCACCTGAGGATCCAAGGCTGCGAACTGGCTCATATGGGGTCAACATTTCTGTTATATAGCTTGGAGCCAGGCCAAGACGAGCTTTAAAAGTGATCAGTAAAATCTTAAAATCAATTCTAAAATGAACAGGGAGCCAATGAAGAGAAGCTATAACTGGGGTGATGTGATGTCGTCTGTTAAAACCTGTGAGAAGCCTAGCTGCTGCATTCTGGACCAGTTGGAGGCGGGAAAGAGACTTTTGATTTATGCTGGAGAGGAGGGAGTTACAGTAGTCTAGTCTGGAGAAAATGAATGCATGAATGACTTTTTCCAAATCAGAATGAGAAAGTATCAGTTTGATTTTGGAGATGGTTCTGAGTTGGAGGTAGCAGGACTGGACAACTGTTTTAATGTGTTTGTCGAAGGTGAGATCTAAATCGAATATGACTCCCAGGTTTCTAGCAGCGGGTTTAATGTTACTGGAGAGTGGACCAAGGCTATTTGTAATGAGGCTGGTGTCTGTATTTGGGGGACTGAACAAGATGATTTCTGATTTTGACTTGTTAAATTGAAGAAAGTTTTGTGCCATCCAACAGTTAATATCATTGAAGCAGTCTAAGACAGCAGCTAGGCTTCTCGAGTCATGCGGTCTCAGCGGAAGGTATATCTGTGTGTCGTCTGCATACCAATGGAAAGAGACGTTGTGTTGTTGGATGATGTGGCCTAGTGGAAGCATGTAAATAGAAAATAAAATCGGACCTAAAACTGAACCCTGCAGTACACCACAGGTTATTTGAGCTGTACATGATGTATGATTACCTATGGTGACCGCAAAGGTTCTCTCTAAAAGGTAAGAATGAAACCAACTAAGTGCAGTGTCCTTGATGCCAACCCAGGTTTTGAGGCGGTCAATTAAAATGTTGTGGTGTAACACCAGATAGGTATATTGTTTTATTTTGAAATGTAGGCTTTTATTTTGGTAATGGAGAAGGAACAGATGTTATGTATAGACTGGACCTGAGTTTGCCAGTTTTTTCTGTGTAGCATAGCAAGAAGAGAGCAATCCCACTACATCCAGTCTCACTTCTCTTCGCGTGGCATTGGCAGTGAGTTTTATTTAGTTATATGAATATTGAAGTAATTTAATTTGTGGTAACGTTATTATATAGTATTTTACGTAACGTGATATGTACAGTTGTTAGAATAAGTTATTATTTCTATCATGTTTAAGGGTCTGTAAAGGAACTGATTTTGTGTTTATATCCTTTATTTGTTTCAGTTTCACCTTTTCTTCATTAAAATCCTGCCAATCATAACACACGACTGTTCCTTGGAGGTATAGTGTGGAAAGGTTTAACTTGCTGTCGATAGCAATACCCCAAAAGCGGCTTTTACAGTTGGACAGTTTTAAACAGTAGTAACACTGTACGGCCTCAGCACCCCATATTGATTGCTGTCAGCTAAAATATGGATAACGAAACAGAAACGCAAAAGGAACAGGGGAGCCTGGAAACAAGGTCACGAGTCTCAGGCAGTAGATCTGCACGCTACCATCGCAGCAGCTAAAGCTCGCGCAGAGGTTCAAATTAAGACAGAAAAGGCGCGCCTGGAAGCAGAGATGGATGCACTGCAGCAAGAGAAAGAGGCTGAAGTAGCTATGGCAAAGGCTGTTGTGATGGAAGCAGCAGCTGCTGCTGAGTCAAATCGCTCTGGCTTTGAGTCGTTACCTTCACAGAGGAGTTCTCGTGAGAAAGTGAAAGAATATTTAGAAAAACTATCACCTGCAATCTGTGGGTCCCTTAGAGAAGAGCTAGTTGAGGGGCATTGGGAACCCCAGCCAACCAGCCAACCCTTGTTGAGTCCATGTAAGGAAGAGCAAAACCAGACTGATCAAGATCAAACTGTGCAGCAACACTCTAGCCCACATCAGTCAGGTTTGTTTCAGCCCGACTCAAGCCTCAACCCTCTAGTCCACATTAATCAACAGGTCCCCCATCAGCGTTATCAAGAACAACCGCAGACAACTTCTGCACATCACTCACAGTATGTTCCCGCATTATTTCATAAGCCTAATCCCACTTCGATGGGTGTCCCAGCGAAATTACCAGTGGTTCAAGATGTAAAGGGTACCACATCAGATCTGGCAAAGTTTTTGGTCAAGAGCCAGCTGGTTTCAGGAGGATTAACAAGATTTGACGACCAACCAGAAAATTATCTAGGATGGAGGTCAACATTTAACAGCATAGTTGAGAGCTTGGATCTTTCAGCCCATGAGCAGATGGATCTTCTCATCAAGTGGTTGGGCCCAGAATCAAGCCGACATGCACGCAGAGTCAAGGCGGTTAACATTAGACACCCATCGGTTGGCCTTAAACTCATTTGGACTCGGCTGGAGGAGTGCTATGGCCCACCAGAGGCCATCAAAAGATCTCTGTTCTCAAAGGTGGAGCACTTTCCAAGGATTGGTAGCAGAGATAATCAGAAACTTTGTGAGTTCAGTGACCTCTTGTTTGAGCTCGAAGCAGGAAAAGAGGATGGATATTTGCCTGGCTTGATGTGTCTAGATACAGCACGAGGAATTGGTCCAATTGTTGAAAAGTTGCCCTTCCATCTTCAAGAAAAATGGATGACGTTCGGATCAAAATATAAAGAAAGATAATGATGTGGCATTCCCACCATTCCCAGTATTCTCTCAGTTTGTTAGAAGAGAAGCAAAGGCGAGGAACGATCCAAGCTTCAGCTTGTCCAGCTCCATAACACCAAGCATGAGAAGAGAAAGGCTTGGAAACCAAACTCCTGGAAACATTGCGTCCATTCGTAAAACAGATGTGCTCAGCAACCCAACTACCAATACAGCAAAACAAATTGAAGATTTGAACAGAATGTGTCCATTACACAAGAAGCCTCATGCCTTTCGGAAATGTAAAGTCTTTCGAGGAATGCTCCTTGATGACAGGAGGAAGTTTCTTAGAGACAATGGTATTTGTTTTCGCTGTTGTGCCTCAGTCTGTCATCAAGCCAAGAACTGCAGTACACCAATAAAATGTATGGAGTGTAACAGTGAGAAACATGTGGCTGCACTCCACCCGGGCCCTGCCCCAAAGGAAACTAGACAGACAGAGGCTTCCAAGGATCATGGCGGGGAGCCCAGTGGTGCTCCAGAAGATCCATCTGACTCAGCTTCAACCTCAATGTGTACTCATGTTTGTGGTGGAATCAAAGGGAAGTCATGTGCAAAGATGTGTCTTGTTTATGTGTACCCTCAAGGTCATTGTCCACAGAAAAGGAAAATGTATGTCATTTTGGATGAGCAAAGTAATGTGTCACTGGCAAAAACTGCATTCTTTGATGTCTTCGAGATTAAAGGAGCAGCAGAGCCATATGTGTTGAAGACATGTGCAGGAGTTGTGACTACCAAGGGAAGAAGAGCTCATGGTTATGTCGTTGAATCACTAGACGGGAACGTGAGCATTCAGCTTCCAACCTTGATTGAATGTAATCGTATGCCGGACAATAGAGAGGAAATTCCAACTCCTGAAGCGGCATACCATCATGACCACTTGAGAGCTATAGCTTCAGAGATACCGCCTCTTGATTCTTCAGCAGATATCTTGCTTCTTTTGGGACGGGACATCGTCAGAGTCCACAAAGTGCTCCAGCAGTACAACAGGCCTCGTGACGCACCATTTGCACAGAAACTTGACTTGGGCTGGGTTATTGTTGGTGATGTGTGTCTTGGCGGAGCACACGCGCCCAAGGCCGTCAGTTCATTCAAGACATGTCTTCTGGATAATGGACGCCCAAGTCACCTCCTACCCTGTGGTAATGTTGTCAATGTTAAGGAAGATTTCAGTGGAGGAATTAAGGCACAGGGTCTTTTGGCAAGTGAGGATGCAATGGACTCTTATGCTCAACCAGGACATCATTTGGGTGACACTGTCTTTCAGAGGACTGAAAAGGACCATCACCTTGCACCTTCAGTTGAAGACCAGGTGTTTATGCAACTGATGGAGAGGGGATTCCATAAAGAAGAAACGCGTCACTGGGTAGCTCCCCTGCCTTTTCGCCGGCCAAGAAAATGGCTCCCAAACAATCGTCAATATGCCTTCCAACGGCTAATGTCCCTGCGGCATAGCTTTGAAAAGAAGCCCTCCATGAAAAATGACTTTGTGGAGTTTATGAAGAGGGCCCAAAGTCTGTTGGCATGCCACAACATCAGGCTTCACAAGATCGCCTCAAACAAGGCAGATGTCATAAACGCCTTTCCCACAGAGGATCGAGTTCAAAACACCACATCTAGGGACTTTGTTGTTGATGACTTAGCTGTCCAGCGCAGCCTTGGCATTGCTTGGAACATGACGACCGACACATTCATGTTCAACATCCCTGAAGCCCAGAAACCATTTACCCGAAGAGGGGTTCTTTCCACCATCAACAGTGTCTTTGACCCTCTTGGTTTCTTAGCCCCTGTGACAGTGCAAGGGAGGATGCTTTTAAGAGAACTGATGTCTCAAGGTGCAGAGTGGGACACACCTCTGCCGTCAGAGAAGCTTGCAGAGTGACAAAGATGGCAAACTTCGTTGCAAGAGCTCAACAGTTTGAATGTTCCACGTTGTTACACCTCCTTTTCTCTCTCAAAGGCCACAAAAGTGGAACTGTGTGTGTTTTCAGATGCATCGGTTCAAGCAATCGCAGCTGTAGCATACCTTAAAGTCACCCAGGGGGATGGCCTCGTTGAAGTCAGTTTTATCCTGGGCAAAGCCAAACTGGCACCTTTAGCTGGCCTCACTGTGCCCAGATTGGAGCTCTGTGCTGCAGTGTTAGCTACAGAAATTGCCGAGGTAGTCCAGGAGAGCATGCTGCACAAACTTGACAGGACAACATTCTTTACGGACAGCAAAGTTGTACTTGGGTACATACATAATGAGTCACAAAGGTTTTACGTGTATGTACACAACCGTGTACAACGTATCAGGCAGTCAACCCAACCGGAGCAGTGGAGATACGTTCCCACTGGAAGCAATCCAGCAGATAATGCTACGAGACCTGTATCGGCTGGACAGCTACAGAGCATCGACTGGTTGACTGGACCGAGTTTCTTGCTTAAGCCTGAGAGTTCACCATCAAATGACAATAACTTCGAGCTGGTCAATGCAACCACAGATGTGGAACTCCGTCCAGAAGTCTCAGCTCTGGTCACTAGATTCTCAAAGAAGCGACTCGGCACCAAGCGCTTCGAACGTTTCTCTTCTTGGCATGTGTTGACTAAGGCTATAGCCTTGTTGCGTCATATTGCCCAAGCTTTCCACAAGACACTACAGGACCTGAAATGTCATGGTTGGCATTCTTGCAAAAGAGGTCTTACTTGTACCGATCTTAAGGGGGCCGAGCTCACCGTCATCAAGAAAGTACAGGAAGAGGCGTATGTAGATGAGATTGACTGCATCCAAAAGGGACAGGATTTGCCAGGTGACAGCCATTTGAAAATGCTTAAACCCTTTATTGATAGTGAAGGCCTTCTTCGGGTAGGTGGACGAATCAAGCACTCAAATCTGGGAACGGATGAGATTCACCCTATTCTCATCCCTGGGAAGCATCATGTTGCCACCCTACTTATTCGCCATCACCATGAGCGGATTAAGCACCAAGGAAGACACATCACGGAGGGTGCGATCCGTGCAAGTGGGTTGTGGATAGTGGGTGCGAAGAGAGCTATCACTGGATTTATCTACAAGTGTGTCACATGCAGAAAACTACGAGGAAGAGTGGAGCAACAACAGATGTCCGACCTACCCTCAGAACGTCTACAACAAGAACCACCCTTTACTTATGTAGGGTTAGATGTGTTTGGGCCTTGGGAAGTCTGTACCCGCCGGACCAGAGGTGGCAGTGCCAACAGTAAGAGGTGGGCAATACTATTCACGTGCATGTCCACAAGGGCTGTCCACATTGAGCTCATTGAAGCTCTGAGTGCTTCAAGTTGTGTTAATGCACTGCGCAGATTCTTTGCTGTCAGGGGACCAGCTAAACAGCTACGGTCAGACCGTGGCACCAATTTCATTGGTGCGTCCAAGGATCTGAGGTTTGCAGCAGAAGGTGATGCCACTGTGGGAAACTACCTTCTCACCCAGGGATGTACTTGGGTTTTTAACCCTCCTCATGCGTCTTAACATGGGAGGCAATTGGGAGCGTATGGTGGGGACTGCGAGGCATATCCTGGACTCCATGTTGCTACAAGCTGGAAGGATAACGCTCACTCATGAGATTCTGAGTATGTTGATGGCTGAGGTCACAGCCATAATCCACTTCAGACCGCTGATTCCAGTGTCCTCAGATCCCGAGGCCCCTTTGATCCTTACACCGTCTATGCTTCTTACACAGAAGGTTGGTGTGACTCCAATCCCTCCCGAGGATTCAACAGCCGCTGACCTGCTGAAGTATCAGTGGAAAAGAGTACAGGCTCTTGCCAACATATTTTGGGCCCGGTGGCGCAGAGAATACTTGAGTACTGTTCAGTGCAGACGCAAGTGGCATTCGACACGGCGAAACCTTGAAGAAGGTGACGTGGTGTTGTTGAAGGATAAACAAGCAAGAAGAAATGAGTGGCCTATGGGTAGGATACTGAAGACATACCCCAGCAAGGATGGTTTGGTGAGGAAGATGGAAGTGAAGGTGACGTCTCATCACCCTCCGAAGACCTACCTTAGACCTTCTTCAGAGTTAGTCTTACTTTTGGAGTCAGATGCTGTGTAGATGTGGAGAAGGATAGCGTCCAAGGGACGCCAGGCGGGGAGTGTGGTGTAACACCAGATAGGTATATTGTTTTATTTTGAAATGTAGACTTTTATTTTGGTAATGGAGAAGGAACAGATGTTACGTATAGATTGGACCTGAGTTTGCCAGTTTTTTCTGTGTAGCATAGCAAGAAGAGAGCAATCCCACTACATCCAGTCTCACTTCTCTTCGCGTGGCATTGGCAGTGAGTTTTATTTTGTTATATGAATACTGAAGTAATTTAATTTGTGGTAACGTTATTATATAGTATTTTACGTAACGTGATATGTACAGTTGTTAGAATAAGTTATTATTTCTATCATGTTTAAGGGTCTGTAAAGGAACTGATTTTATGTTTATATCCTTTATTTGTTTCAGTTTCACCTTTTCTTCATTAAAATCCTGCCAATCATAACACACGACTGTTCCTTGGAGGTATAGTGTGGAAAGGTTTAACTTGCTGTTAAATTTGATAGCAACATCGAAGGAGAACAGTACAAATGTCATGATCTACAGTGTCAAACGCGGCACTGAGGTCTAAAAGTATTAAAATTGCACTTTCCCCTCTGTCGACTGTTAAAAGCAGGCCATTTGTTACCTTAAGGAGGGCAGTTTCTGTACTATGTAATGCTCTAAAACCCAATTGAAACTTCTCAAAGATGTTATCATGACACATAAATGCTAAAAGCTGGGATGAAACCTTTTCTAAAACTTTGGATAAAAACTGGAGTCTGGAAATTGGTCTAAAATTGTTAAGAACAGACGGATCAAGGTTTGGTTTCTTTAAAAGAGGTTGGACCGCAGCATGTTTAAAACTAGAAGGAAAAATGCCATTTTCCAATGAGCTGTTAATAATCAATAAAATAATGGGCCCAACTGTATCAATGACATCTTTTAGAAATTTTGTTGGAATAATATCAAGACTGCACGTAGTTGATTTCATCTGGGACATGATTTCAGATAAAACAGGCATAAAAGTGCCGTAATCCTTCCTCGCCTTAGTGGGTTCTACAATCTGTACAATGTATTACATCTTCTGTCCTCTGACCCTTGGTTTGAGTGAAGAAAAATATCCTAAAAAAACCCTTGTAGCAGGGAAAAATGCATACATATACTGATTTGAATAACAAAATATGCAGGATATGTGTGGATCCAGAAGGATGAATGAGCAGGCAGCGGCTTTACCATGTGGTGCCCGAGCCACACGACCTCCTCTCCACCCCATTCCCTAAGGGGGTCTTACAGTAACAGGTGACAGTTCAGATCCAGCATTTCAAGGCCAGAGAGAGAGAGATTCCTGTGCAGCCTACAGTCCAACCTGAATGAAAAGTAATAGTGACATTTGCAAGGGCTGAACTCCTTCAGTTACTTGTTTTGTAATTGAGTATTTCCATTAAAAAGGTATTCTATGTAAGATTTAGAGTTCTGTCAAATTCATACTTAAAACAAATCGGGGACAGCATAACCATTAATTGTTGTGAACTGTAGCTACCGTTATAGTTATACCGTTATTAGCTACTTAGCTCTGTTAGCTGTGCAGCTAGCAGTCCAGCCTTTGAGCTTGGAGCAAAGAGGGAGTGTCTGTGTTTACACTGCTAGCGCGGCACCTTTGGACCAGAACAGGGCGGGGCTTAGTGTGCTAATTTTAGTATCACTGCAGCACAACACATAGATGCCATTATGTCAAAACTGTTGTTTCTTGACATTATGTTGATATATTTAGTTAGTTTTGAATGTTTTCAACTAAAATTCTTACATACTGCACCTTTAATGTGACTGTATACTTCCAGTGCAAATTATTTCAAGACATTTGTTTGCCACTATAGTTATAGTTGAATTAATGGTCTAAATACTTATCCCACCATAGTACACTGCTCTATCTGGATTCATCCATAAGGCAGAAATAAGTCATGAGTTGGCAGGTCCTCACCAGGTGGGGGCAAACTGGTGGAGCTGGCATGTGTAGCATGGTGCGAGAGCTGGAGCAGGGGGTGGGCACTGGACCCAGCCAGTAGAGAAGTGGGGTCAATAGACGCTTATCATGCCCGGCCATTATGCCGTAATCCTTCCTCGCTTTTCTGGAAAAACTGAATAGCACTAGAATCACTGACTCAATTTTTGGATCTCATTTTCATGACAAAGCGATTGTTCCCCTATTGCCTCCACTGTTGCTGTTTATAAACGTGGTAAGGCGGGGATATAAAAGGGACTGGTGAGGGGCCAGTGAAACATCGAGACCTCAGGGAACCATCACTTAACATCACCGAGGCTATCCCACACCTTATATCCAAGATGGGCAGGGTGAGTTAAGACAAAGTGTGACTGGCGTGGACGTAGAGTCAGGTAACACTGTGACAACGTAGGCGAAGTATGAATGTGTGGGTAAAGGTCTCTCTGTGTGATCATTGGGATTTGAACTTATTTGAATTTGGTTTGCAGGTGAAGCGAGTTTCAAAGTGCTCTAGGTGTTGATGGGTTTAGGCAGCTGAAACATAAAGCTGCACATTGAGAGCATGACAAAAAAATTTGTGTAATAGTGGATCTTTGCTCAGGAAAATGTGACTTTTCTAAGGCTCACCCATGAGCTCATCTATTGCAGATGGTGAGAAATGTGAGTGGGAGCTAAGAACACATGTCGTCCCACAGATTGTCTTCTACGAGGACAAGAACTTCCAGGGCCGTCGCTATGAGTGCGATAGCGACTGCTCTGATTTCCACACCTACCTGAGCCGCTGCAACTCCATCCGGGTGGAGAGTGGAGCCTGGGTGGTGTACGAGAGGCCCAACTACATGGGCTACCAGTATGTCCTGACCAGGGGAGAGTACCCAGAGTACCAGCGCTGGATGGGCCTCAATGACCGCATCAGCTCCTGCAAGATGATCCACTTTGTAAGTCAGCCATCACCTGTGATCTTGTCTGATGCGGATTCTGAGATCTAATTTTCTTTTCATGAATGTGCTGCAGAGCTCTTGATTAACTACGAACATTTTCAAATATGACTTCTAGTAGGATATTTCCTCAGCTGAGAAGCAGAGAAGCCCGACTTGGTGGGTTGTAAACTCGAGTTTCATGAGTCAGCCAGAAGTAAGTTTAACTGAAAGCCTTAGTGAGTGCAGAGGAGAGCAGAACCAACTGATGGACATATTGAAGAGGCCATGCTATGGTGTTAATGTTAACACTGACTGCAGGGCTTTGTCAATGTAGACCAATATCTGGGTCAGTCCATTTGTATGACTAGGCTTTGGTCCAACCGACCCACAGCCTGTAGGCAGATTCAGGGTAGCCACTCATATAAAAATCAATGTAGTTGGTACAAGCTGTGTGTACAGTTTTAAATAAAGAACAGAATGCAAACAATGAGGGATGGTGTTTGATTTAAGTCAGTTATCTAATTGATGAGGCAGAATCAAAGGCTAGTGGTGCAGTATTACTAACACGTTTTTCTTTTGTAAGATACAAATCTCATTTCCCTATATATCCCCCCTTCCCCTTTTCTCTGACCCCACATCCCCTCCTTACCGTTTACCAACCCCCTACACTAACCACCACCTCCACCCTACATTCACCACTCTCCACCTGCTACCCCTTTACGCCCATATTCCATTTTAACCCCCTGGCATCTACTTCCATACCCCCACCTTCTCCCTCACTCCCCCCTGTCACCATTCAGGCCAGTGGGACACTGTACAAGATGCAGCTGTATGAGAAGGCAGACTTCGGGGGTCAGGTCTTCGAGGCCACAGAGGACTGTCCCTCACTTCTGGAGAAGTTCCGCTGGAAAGAGGTCAACTCCTGCAAAGTGTTCGACGGCTGGTGGGTTTTCTATGAGCATCCTAACTACCGTGGGCGCCAGTACTTCCTGGAGAAGGGTGAATACCGCAAGCCTGGTGACTGGGGTGCCGTCAGTCCCACGGTCCAGTCCTTCAGGCGCTTCACTGAATGATTTAACCTCCATCCAAAATGTTAAACAAAAAGACCTGCCATGTCGATTTGACTATTTTGTGATTTTGAACTGAGGTCTCACAAATAAAAGCCTGTCCAGTAAGCAAACTGACAACATGTCTTTGGGTTTTCCATACACGAGTTGTTTAATGTTGTTTGAACCTGTTGTGCCCCTCCATACTTACAGTAAACATCGCCACCTCAGGGGTAAAAAAAAAACATGACACTTGTCTGGAGCTTTCAACAGGCCTGATGTGAACTCTATTAAAACTGTCCCAGATAATCCAAGTTTAACCATTTGATCCTGACTGGAATGTCTGATGGTTAGAGTTTGGATCACAGAAACTCCTCAGGTGGAGTCTTTGATTTGAGCCTCTTAACAGTTTCTTTCACTTTAGGCTACTTCATTCCAGCACAGGTCTGAGGTTCAAAGTGATAGGCTGAGGGTTCAAGTGAGTGCCAAAGGAGAAACAGTTTCCTCCTCCACCTATTAGGAGCAACTCTGGTTCCTCTGGGTCCATAAGTTCAGAGCAGAATGAGTGGAGCATCAGAGGCCAGGGCACAGGAGTCTGGAGATGGCAGGACACACAGGGATTCATTATTCAGTATCTTTTCTTATAGATCTACATGAACAGTGAATGTGAATTCTAACAAATGAATTTGTACAAAGCACTTGATGCTGCCTTTCAGGCAAGAAACCCGGGCTGTATCAATGATTGGCACAGTATGTGGCATTATATTTCAATTAAAATTACCGTGTCCAGACTGAACTCCACACTGCTGTGTGTGGTAAGGTTGATAATGGCACCACCTGGTACACCACTTGAATGCAGCCAAACTCCACCAACCACAACCAGCTTGTCACCAATCACATGGGCAGAATGAGAGTACCTAAAGCAAAGAAAATCATTTCAGGTCTTACTGTTTTGTTCCGATTAACTGAATGATGTGGGAGCTTTGTCTGTGGCAAACAAACCTGGGAACCGGAGATGGCTGCAACTCTATTCTTTCCCAGGAGAAGCCTCTTTCATTTGGCTTTAACACCACTGTGTCCCCAAGTGGCACTTCTCTTCTGTCTAGTCCTCCAAACACCACCACACCTCCCTGATATGAACATGCTGAGTGGGAATGACGGGCCTCCGGAGTTGCACCCTCTACTGGCATCTGTAAGTAATACCACACAAACACTTTCTTCTGTCAAGTTAGCTCACACAAATCAGATCCTCAAACTGTCTTAACTGGACAGATTTGTTGTAAACCACTTTTTATGCTGACTTACTCTCTGCCTGCAAAATACTGCCTGTTTATTTGAGGTGTGCGCTGGTGACATTTCCTCATTAGGCCCTTAAAAATACCATTTTAATGTAACTGATAGCAATGCTAGCAAAGATGAAAAAATAGACTTTCACAAAGTGGAGTTTTAAGTCCTGCTGTAAGAAATCAGCAGAAAGAAATGATAACAAGTCAACCCGTTTCAGTGGCTGTAACAGAGGATCTGAAACATTAGTTTTTACAAAATATTAATAGTACAGCGTCCAACCACATGTCTTCAGAGCAGCGCTGCAGTGTGACAGTCACAGATATAGAAAGAGAGAACTGTCTGACATAGATGGATGCCTTGCTTGTCTGAATGTCTGATACAAAGGAGGCATCCATGACTGATGAGAGAGGGGGTCAAGGGGGAACGGTGACAGTCATTAAGATATCAGACGGATAATGGGAGGCAGATTTTATTAGACATGAGTCATATGACAAGTGTGAGAAAACTGTTGCCACATTTACTCAATTTGTCTAAAATCACTCGTACGTGTCACCTAAAGGACAAGCTCACCCAAAAATGAAAACGTAGTCATTATCTAATCACCCTCATGTTATGGGGTAAATTATACTTTTTGGGGTAGTTTTAACAAACAGCGACGCCTCCACATGACTCCGTTCAAAGCAGCCGTAGTATGCCTTTCAAATTACACTAACCACTAATATGTAGGGATGAATTAACCGCACACAGCACAGTGGGCTGCAGTTGTATGAAGTCAGTAGAACATCATAGAACACATTGCAGAGAACCACACAGTATATCTTACTTTGGGTTGTTTTCTACATTTCCCCATCTACTTCAGTTGTTTAGGAGAATGCCGCAACACTGTCTTGCTGTGAAGCTCCAGAAATGTTTCATGGATCATCAGACTTCACTCAACTATCCATCAGCATGGAGGGAGGAGATAATGACTGAATATTCATTTTGGGTGAACTTATTCTTTAAGGAGGAACCTGTTGCTATGAATGGTTCTTGCATGAGGTCCAGTGTAAAGACAGACAACAATATATAAATACTACAAGTGTGTGTGCAATTTAACACCTATCTTTAACGATAACACATAGATAGGCATGAAGCAAACCTCAGTCCAGTGCTGCTGGTCCATACACAGGAAGTAGCCTTCACCCAGAACTGCCTCTGCTTGGTTCTTTCCACCAAACACAAATAGAAAGTTTTTGCCTGCAGGAAAAATGAGAAGGCTTCATTATATAATAAATAATACAGTTTTCTAGAAAATGAGAGCTAGACAGAGAGAGAGAGAAAGAAATAAATGACCTACAACTTCCTGTTTAATCTCACCTTTGTGACTGACAACAGTAGCAGTGTGCCTCCATCTTGTCGGTGGTGGATTGCCTATACAGACGATCTCCTCTACACAAAGTTTCACTGTGTCTTGGTCTTCTGAGTCACGAGGACCAGATGGACCACCGGAGTCCAGGGTTATTTTGAAAAGGCCTCTGATTGGGTTGAGTGGAGAGGAGCGACCGCCGTACACCACAAGACCTCCTCCAGGCAGAGAGGTAACTGTGTGGTAGAGTCGAACACCTGGAAGAAGGCAACTAGCTGTTCACACTGAAAGCTAAACTGGTCTCACTTGCACAATCCTGATAACAATGAAAAAGAATATAAATGATGGTTATACCAGCGGACTCCTCTGAACAAATGATTTGACACAGATGCCTTTGTCAGTGCTACCAGTCTGCTATATTTGGATAAGGGTAAGACATTTACTGGCACTCAGCTTCCTGAATGAATATAAAATTGAACCTGAAATTAACTTTGAATGGATTAATCAGAAAATGTAAGATCCAAATGTACTACTGACAAGAGGCAGAAAGCTTTCTCACCCAAATCTACTGATGGTTCCACATTAACAGATCTCCAGCCTTCCTGATTCCTTAGGAGGATCCTAGGCACTGCCCCTCTGCCTCCTCTGCTAGAGCCTCCTGTTAGCAGGACCTGCCCAGGGCTGAGCAAGGAGGTGGCCATCCCCAGTCCTTCCATACGAACTGGTATGATCTGTACACTCAGGGCTATGAGGCTCCATGATGGGCAAATGGATGGCAATGGAGATACTGAGGCAAACAAACATACGCACAATCACATAAATGTTGCAACCATCGCCACTGAAAAACATACAGACATGCATGTCAAAGATATTGTAGATTTTGTAAGTAGACAGTGGTTTTCTGTGAGAGGGAAATAAAGTGATAGCTACCTGGAGCATGCGGGAGTAAAGCCTGTGCCATCAAAGAGCCTCGAGATGCAGTGAGAATGAAGTAGTGGGAACATTTCTGGTGCCACTCCTGAGGGCACACAGGTATTAATAATTCTGTTCAATATTATTGTGTGAAGAAGTATTTATAAAGTGTACAACAGAGAGACAACCACAACCCCACAAAATAAGAAGATGGAGACACGTTTCAATAGCTAACCTACCTCATACTCATCAAAAGGCTCCAGACTATCCACTCTGCCCCTCTCTTCCTCAGGGACCAGCCCGAGGTAGAAGACATTCATATCCAGACACACACACTGCTCCCAGCCCTGAACACAATCACACATATTTTTTGAGACAATATATCTAACTAAACATTTCTGTGTACCATACACAACAAAACAGAACAATCATATTTTATTATACGTCTCTGAGTGTCCTGAATCATTGGGGAAATGTTCCACTTTATTAAAAGTGTGTACATTAGACTGCAGTATATGTTGTGTGTATACTGGCCTTGTCCAGGAACCTGTGTCTCTGTGCAGCAGTGTCTGGGTACTGTCGGAGGGCATGTAGAGTTGAGTTGAGTTTCAGGAAATGATCTTGCATGATCAGACCAAAGGGATCATGTGGGTTTATCTGCTCATACACAACAAATAGTGACTGCGGCAAGACCTTTGCCACCCAGCTAATGACAGCATCAGACCTGGAAGACATGCAACATACAACCACCACGTGTTGATGAGGGTTGAGGGTTCTCAGTTATCCGGGTCATGGTAAATCTAAGTGCTGTATCCACTACAAACATTCACATTAGAGCTGTACGATTTTAGCTAACATCATATTCCTGATTACTTTGTAAGTTGCTTTGTTATTATTGTACCTTACCTAAAATCAAAATAAAGAACATGGATTTAAAGTCCTAGCTTATATAAAGTGAATGCACAAAAGGGGTGATATGGTCCCCTAAATAGATTAAACAAACCTTACCATCGTGTTTCCATGTAGGTTAGCACCACTTCAGACAGAATTAGTGTAGGGGCAGCCCAGTCGAGCCCAGCCCCACCCAGAGCCTCTTCTACCTGGGACTGCTCTCTAACATCCAACCCCAGTAGACGGTACTGTCTGCTAGATACATATACAGGTCCTAAAGACACACAGGTAGGCATATACTTATGATATCCAGTTATGACATGTGCATTTTTCTATCTTGCTGAAAAGAAAATCTCTTTGAACCTCAGTGCACACAAGCACGTAGCGTGTGAAGGAAAGTACAAACCTGTAAGAGAAGGTACACATGCGTCCAACATCCCCCTCAGTGTATTGTTCGAATTGATCAGAGCAGCCTTGCGCCGCGCGACGTCAGGAAAATCTACTTCAAACACAACAGCTCTGTTAAGTGCTTTATCTGCCTGTTGGCGAAAATACAGAGAGTCGAACCCTGCGCCCAATGACAAAATCTACAAAAAGAGGAGAGATGACAGAGACAGGGGGAGAAATAAAGACAAACGATTGTATATAAAATACACAGACCTTTAGAATCTAAACTGTCTATACAAAATAGTGTTGGGCAGTATGCTGTTAACTTACCTGTCTCTTGGGGCAGTTTTCAGTAATGTGAAGAAATCTCCGCACGCAATGGTCCACAGCCCTACAGCGTACATAGTAGCCCCTAAAACATACAAATACAACATATTATTATTATTACTATGATTATACACTATATACACTGTTCCATATGGAAATAATAGTGCGCTATTGAACCAGCAACTGAAACAATGATAGACATGCTTCACTGTTTTCAGTTTTTTATTGAAGAAACAATTAATCAAGCAAATGAGAAAAATATTGTGGGTGAATCCATAATAAAAAAGTCTGTTCTTATTTTTAGTTAACACTGTTTTTATTACCTTGCAGAACATATTATACCACATTTTTCAAACAAGACCAACTCTTCTTCATGTATGATGGATTTTATCTTTGTGTCACCCACAAATAATGTGCCCAGCCCAAATGAGCTTATGATTATCAGCAAAGATACAACAAACAGACCAGAAAATGTCCGAGTATTGATTGTGACTAGTGTTGCACGGTAAACCGACACTAGAAAGGTACCGCGGTACCCAGCCGTTAATAACAATACTTTTTCACGTTTTATTAGTATCGGTACTTTATGAACTTGGTGCGACATCGGGGCAGCGTGTCTGTGTGCAGCTTCTCTCTGCTTCCTCACTGCCTGCAGCCACAGTGGGCGTGGTTTCACAGTGACAAACAGTCACAGAGCGACACAGACGTGTTGGCTCTCTTGTTCATTATGGATAGCATTGTTTACAGACAGGCTTTGTGGTGTCCGTGGGCTTGCCCTTACTGTCGGCAACGTGAGCGAAATATTTCCATATTTCTCTCGCTGCGTCTGCTTTTTCAACAAGCCTAGGACGGTCGGCAGGAGCACTCGTGCCACTTTCAGCTGACAGACATGCAGACTTGTTCAAAGAGTTCAAAAAGCTGCAGGTTAGCGATAGATAACGTTAAATATCCCCTGGATGGAAGTCAAGCGAACTTTTTCAACTATCAGAGTTGCAGGAGGCAGTCAGGGGTAAAGCTAACTGTTCAACAGTCCGATGTGGTTCCACACATCTGTGTATGCAAACACAACGTTCACACTGGTAACATGAACTTTACCAGAACATGCGCTGGTGTTCACAAGTATGCTGATCAACAACACCACTTAAATTATCTATTTTAAGTCAATCAGTACTAGTAATATAATCATAGCATGTACATTTTTGTCAATAATTTATAATATTTATTGTCATTTATATTATTAGAAGTTGGTCTGATTAGCACAGACCTCCACCAGGTCTGGGTCATTTGTGTTGTACTTTAGTGCACTAATGTAGTTTGCAGGCTAATAATCCAGGGTTTGAACTTTATCAACATGAAATGCAAATTGCAAATTTTCCCTTTGTGGGACAAATAAAGTATTGTCTTATTTTATGAATTGCCAGACTTGCAGTTAATGTCATTTATGTTCATTATTTTTATGCTGAATAAAATTGTAGTTAATGTGCTGTTAATTTTTTTCTACTGCTGACACTGAGCTTTTAATGAAAAATCAGGTTATTTAATGATCTCTGAGAGCAAACAATACAAATGAACAAAACAAGAAGACACTTGTCTCCTTGGATACAGATAGAGAAGCTATAAAGCTCAGCAGCTTTTAAAAATATATATATATAATAAAAAGAAATAAATTATTTTCAGTGCCACATTCTGTCATCTAAAATGTATGCCATTACTTTTGATGATATTTAGTTTTCCGCCGTGGTATCGTTTCAGAATCGGTATCAAGATATTTTAGTCCCAAGATCCCTGCTGACCTGACCTGTTGATGAGTGGAGCTCTCCTGGCCACTTTGCACACAAAGTGTTGTAGGAAGACATCCTGGAAGTAGCCCTGTGCTGCAGCAGACACTTTGCTCACCACACTGCAGTCGTTAGTTCCCTGTACCTGGAGAAACACACGATTGAGCAAGAGGAAAGCAATGAAAACAAACAAACAAACATGCAAAATCAATCTATCCATCCATCCATCCATACATACATACATACTCACATACAACCGAGCCATCATAAAAGCAGATAAATCATTTTGATGTACTTGTTGCAAGCGTTGGAAGAAATACTCCTTTACACAAGCAAAAGATGATTACTGTAAAAATAATTGTCCTCCATTGAAAAGTCATTTTTGGAAACATGTATTTATCAAACTATCATATGTAGAGTCAGTCAGAGCAGAAACATGCCCGATCATTACACGATCATACATTATATTACTGTACTACTGATGTGTTAATGTGCACATAGCATTGAGCTATTGTAGTAGTAGCTTTTATAAACTGTATAAACTGTCATGAGGTCGAAATGTTTTACATGTAAAATATTCATTTTTACAGTCATTTGGGCTGTTAAATAATTGTTCAAAAAAAGTACATTGCTCACATTTAAACTCAAGTACTCAAGTACAACTTCCATCACTGACTTTAACATACTTGATACACCGGGTCTTGCTGATGAGTTGTAGTAAATGAGGACTTACTGCGGTGTCGCTCCCCTGCTTCTGCTTATTTCTGTTGGTGGTTGGCATAATGTCAGTAGGCTGCCACAGCACTCCGCAGATACACTCCAAAACACATTGGACAGTGTAATAAATACGTGTTAACAGATTTTCAGAATTGCCGGTAGTTAGTTCAGCGATGAAAATAAGTCATCTTTGACGTCATAAAAACTTCCGGGTACCCTCATATCTGCGTTCTTGCGCCTCCTTGCGGCCTGGAGGCTACAATAATAAACATTTACAGTATACAGTCTGGGATAACAAAGCTCCTGGTCAATGCTGTTTCTCTAAAATGCTCTTTCAGGTTACTTTCTACATCAGGGGGTAATGTTCATGAGCCAAAAATATTCAATTCGCGTTGTTAATATGCATATTATTATGATAAAACTATTATTCACCATACATACTCGTTATTGTAAATACAAATTCCATTACATTATATTTAGTCTTCGGCTACAACAAGGGTACACTTTTGTGAACATGAGCAAAATGAAGTGGAGCCGAAGAATGCTCAAATGTGTGAACAGTCACTTAATGGACCGTTGGGGAATGCGGTTTGACAATGCGGCACTTAGTGCGCCTGCGCCAATTTACAGGAAGTGTTAACATTTTCTTTAACCAGCTGATAGCCAAATTGTCAACAGTTAAGCCTGCGATACCTGCGCTGCTGAAACGACAGATATACGGTAATATTATTTACATGTCCCTCCCAGTATTCATGTCTTGTTCACATGGACCTGTAGTACTGGTATGTTTAATTAGGCGTCGAAATATGAAGCTTTGATTCAGTTTTGTCTCGTCCGACCTGAGTGGTCGGAGCGGTGTCCCGTTAACATTAGCACATAACGCAAGATAAGGGCTGCTGACCTGATAGCATTTATTGTGGGAGTAACCCTAACGCCGATAGTGACAGAGTGTAGGCATGCCAGCTTCTCTCCATCCACACTCTTCTCTATATGCCGTTGACGTTTTATTAATGTTCAAATGAATCATTTGCTGCAGTGGTGGATGTTGACTATTGTTGTCTATGAGGTGGGAGACAGCAATTTGAGGCGCAGCATCCCTGTTAGCTCAAGTTTCACTGCAGGATACTGGGACACAGCTGACGACGGGCAATATTTTCAGACATGGCTCTGGTTCAGTAAATAGAATAGACATGCAGGGCTGGGAAATGTAAAGCAAGGCAAGCTCGCTATTCTTTGGTTTCATGCCAAGGAAATATCCGCCCTTCCTCATAAAACCCTTACTCTTCAGAGTCTATGAGTGTACAGGACGGGGTTGCTTTTGCCTTGAGAAAGAAAGAAAAGTGTGTTTGTGTGTGTGAGGCAGGGTAAGTTGTGACAGCAGAAGGGCTGGTAAGTGTAAAGTAATGCAGGTGCAATGGAAACTTGTCTTCTTATTCCTTGAATTCATGTCAGATCTCCATCCCTCTTCATAAAACATATAATCTTTAGGTTTAATGGATGGCCCTAAAAAAAGGGCTTTCGTTGCCTTGAGGCAAGCCATGATGTAATCTTGCACCAAAAAAAAAAACCAAACAAACCTCTCACTTCTTCCTTCAGACAAAACAAGGAGTTAAGGGAGGTAAAGACACCAACAGTGAGACTTGACTACATTCTGTTTGGAAGGCAGTGCAAGTTGCTCTGCTCCAGGGAGGACGCCCAGCCCCCCTGCCGTCTCCTACACGGGCCGGTATGAGCTCCAGAGGGAGTGGAGGCCGCTCCAACGGCACACTACCACAGACCAAGATCTGCCAGTTCAAGTTGGTGCTGCTGGGCGACATGGCTGTGGGCAAGTCCAGCCTGGTGCTGCGCTTTGTCAAGGGACAGTTTGACGAGTTCCAGGAGACAACCATAGGAGGTGAGGACTGGGAAATGTGTGTTAGTGCAGGGCAATATGTTGATAGTATATTTGTTATCATGATATGAGACTTAATATCATCTTAAGTCATATAGTGATGTGACAATAGTGTTGTCTTTTTCTTGGTTTTAAAGGCTGCATTACAGTAAAGTGTAATTTTCACAACTTACCAGACTGTTCTTCTTGTATGCCTTTACCCACTTAGTCATAATATCCACATTATTGATGATTATTTATCAAATCCTATTTGTATCATTAACTTTAGAACTTGCTCATTAACTCAAAAAAATGCATTATTTGGGATTAAAATAATAAAGTAGTTGGATGTAGAACGTAATGTATTAGCAACCTGCACAGAAGTATGGCTTAACTAGTTTTCATGGGAGCACAGACCTGTCTTTACAGAAGCCCAGCTTCCTCATAATTTGAACCCTGATGAAGGGGTAGCAAAAAGGTGCATGATGGTACTTTTTAACAAAGTAATTTTTCCTCTTCATGTCCAGCTGCATTCCTGGCTCAGTCGGTGTGTCTAGATGATACCACAGTGAAGTTTGAGATCTGGGACACTGCAGGGCAAGAGCGATACCATAGCTTGGCTCCCATGTACTACCGTGGTGCTCAGGCTGCCATCGTTGTTTTTGACATCACCAAGCCGGTACAGTATAAACCGAGTCATTAAGTACTCATTTGTTAATGTAGGTATCATTATGGGTCTGACATTCATGGTTTATTTCTCTTTTCTTCTAATAAGTGAAGAAATTAGCAGAGATGCATGAAATATATCAGCCAAATTACAACATCATTATTTGTTTGACTGTGATAGCATGGGCTGCGTACTCCTCTCTGTTTCTTCTTCTCACGCTCTCTCTCCTTTCCCCCTTCATGTGCGTGTGTGTGTGTGTGTGTGTGTGTGGGGGGGGGGGGGGGTCCTGAAGCTATACTGTCAAGGCCTGTTGCAGTTCACGAAGTTAGATCAAACCTATTTTTTTTGTTACTTTTTAAAGGTAGAGGGCAGAAATAGAAAATAGTTGTAGAGTTGTATCATATGCTGTGTTGTAGTGCACCGTGTGCACTATAATCGATGTTTTATTATTTTATTGTCATACTGAACATTTTTAATGAACCACCATACTGTTGCTTTTGTCTCCGCATTCATTTATATAATTTATTCCAGATAATATTTAGACATTTTTTGAATCACTTTTACTAGATTTTGAGCAGCTGCCTGAAGCATCAAACCAATCTGGCGATGGTATTCAACATTTCTAATTGTTTGCAATCCACAATGAACTTCTTTTTAAAATACAAAAACCTGAATTTATGATTATTTTTTCAGTATCTGCTAGAGCAGGTAATTATCGGTTATTGGTATCGGCTGAAGAAAACCATTTCATGCATCCCTAGAAATCAGTTTACTTAACTGTAAAACAGAACCTACTTTACACTATTACACAAAAAACATCCTGAGCCACAACCGAATATTAAATATAATTGTAGCAGAATATTGTCTAGCTCTATGCTTACATCAGCTTCAGTTGGTTTGTTGGTTAGGTTTGTCTCCTAAGTGATGAATAAATTCCTGTGGTTGTGGTCTGTGTGTTGCTGGTTTATCTGACCTCGGTGCTGTGTCTGGCAGGAAACCTTTGAGAGAGCCAAAGCTTGGGTGAAGGAGCTACAGAGGCAGGCCAGTCCTAACATTGTTATTGCCCTGGCTGGGAACAAGGCTGACCTGGCAGAGAGGAGACTAGTAGAGTATGAGGTAACACCACTGTTTGTGACTCTATTCTCAACTAAACCTTACCTTTCTGAAGGATGGTAATCACTGCTGATGACAGGTTAAATATGTGTTATCAATTAATGAATACTGGGTGGCTTTTTTCATGCTCATGCTTGGAATAGGGCACAAGGATCTGTCAAACATTTTGTGATACACATGTTTACTAAACCAATCTGACTGCATTTAAATACTGGTGGAAAAACCCTTATCAGTCAGCTGCTACCTGACATTGTTGCATTCAAGAGCAATTTTGTCAGAACATCTTGAATACACAGCGTGAACAGTTGTTGCAGAGGCTGCACTTTAATGCTCACAGATTTGTGGAGTGATGTCAAGCCTGTGCTCTACTGAGTTGCTGCTATTTGCAGATGAGAAACATTTTAGATCTTTAGTTTCAGGTTTAGGCTTTTTTTGTGTGTTTTTCAAATGACTACTGATGTTATATCTGTATTTGTTTGTGTCCTGTATGGTAAAGGAAGCTCAGACATATGCTGAAGACACTGGGTTACTCTTTATGGAGACGTCTGCCAAAACAGCCATGAACGTCAATGAGCTTTTCCTGGCCATTGGTGAGTGTCCTTTCTTTTGCATTAGAACTTAAAATTGGTTTCATATCAGAAGACACGTCATGTTGTTTGGCTGTTAAGAAGTGTTTCCACTACAGAATTTTTCTCAAGCATCTAAGACCCTTTACAGGAACTTGTTTCCACTGCAGGGTCATCTAGGGGCATTATTTTACCCCCTGAATGATCTGTGATTTGGGGGTAGCACTTTCCAAAAGTACAGGAACGTGGTTGGGCTTGCAGAGCTGAGTGTTTCTGATTGGTGTAGCGCTCACCGCATTTTATTTCAGCCGCCAAAAAAAAAAAAAATCTGCAGCCATAATCTTTCTTAGTTTTGTTCAAAGGTCCATGAGCTGGATGTATAAACAATGTGTACACACAAAAACCATGCAGATACAGACATTACCTAGTATTTATCAAGGACAAATATGTGCCAAGAATGTGCATACCTCATGCATACTTCAGATCAGGTGTACACACGTTTTCTAGAATTAGCAGTGGGTATAGTGATGAGGTGGATATGAAAATAAAGTGAGAGATGTAAAAGAGTAAGACATTGTTACGGTAGTTAGGGATTTCAATACTTGTTACCTCCACCAAGGAGGGCATCTTTTGACCCGTGTCTGTCTGTTTGTTTGTTGATTGGGTCATTTATCAGCAGGATTACATAAAATCTGCTGAAAAACAAAAAACATTTAGGTAGCAAAACAACTGGTCTGTGGCTCTTTTTTGGTAGAAATTTAAAAACAGTTAAGGATTCCTGAAAGGCCTCAGTGGTCAAAAGACTCAAAACAGGGAGTTGTTGGTGGGAAGTTGAGTCTTGCGGTGAGTTGACATTGTGAAATGTGATTATTTTTAAATACATTTTCTGAAATTCCTCCCAAATAAAGTACTTACTTTGATGATAAATGTTAGGTGCATGTATCCAAAGATTGGTCATCCAAAGTGTGGATTTCAGTGCAGATTCAGATCTCCTGATTTAAAAAAAAAAAAAAAAAGGATTTCTTTCTAGCTAGAAAGTGGAGTCTATTGTTAATTGTGATTAATTATTAATGAATGATATGTCAAAACATTTCACTTTGTCCTCTTAATGTAGCAAAAAAGATGCCAAAAACAGACACCCAAAACCCGACACATGCAGCTCGACATCGGGGAGTCAACCTTCAGGACCCTGATGCCCACTCTACCAGAGCCTGCTGTGGTGGAAACTAGACCTCTACAACTCTCACCAGTATTCCACCATCCACACCACCACAGCTCTCAACCATCCTGTCTCCTTCAACCAACTTACAGGGGTGGGCCTGGTGTGGGGAAACCCAGTATCCACTCACCCCCTTACCCTCCATTCATCCTCCTGTCCAAGCAGACAGAAAATCAGAGACAGAAATTCAAGGGAGAGAATCAGAGGAAAGGAAGAGCAAAAGGAGATGGAGAAAGACACAATATTCCACATCTGTGTCTCTTGAGTCACTGAGTTCCTGCATTTGGAAACTATGAGGGGAGGTATAGAGAAGTGAGATTGAGCAGAGGGAAATAAAGAATGTGGAAGGCAGTGGCAAGCCTGTTGTAGTATTTAGCACTAATTGTGATTTTTATTTTATTTTTATTCTACCTTGCATTGTTACAGTCACAATCCTGTTTGTGTAAAAATGCACAAAATGAGCAGCACACGCTGGCAAGCAGCGAGAAAGGAAAGGAGAAAAAGGGGTCAAGACATTCAGTTATAAAAGCCAAATGGGTAGGTTGGTGCTGCTTTCTTTTTCTCCTTTGTCAGAGCCTGCGCCTGCTTGCTTTGCTTCCCCCTATTCCTGATTCAATCAAATCCTGCTGTGAATACTGCCACGTATATGTACCAATGGATTGACCCCATAATTTGAAATCCCCCTCTGTCCTGCCTGGCCTTCCCTGGTGTCAGTGGCGCGGTCCAGTCACATCCAATACAACACATGGCACAGTGTCTCCGAAACACAAGTCAATCTGTACGTATTTATTGTCTGTTTTCTTCTGTTGTCTGTTTGTAGTGATGCTTTCACCCACATGACTGCTCTCCCTTTGACCAGATAGAAACTTCACCAATTATGTGAGGGAAGCATTCTTCTACAAAGTTCTGATACAAGATTTAAAAGATTGATTGTATTCACAAATATGATGATTTTTCATTGTTTTTCAGATACAGACTTGCTTGTTTGATGAGAAGCTGAAGTGCAGTGTTCCTCAAGTGTTTTTGGTTTCAGTGGTTGAGTGTTTATAAGGGAAGCATCACAGGCTGTAGCTCTTTACAGCAACAATACACACCTGATATGGAGTATACTTAGTACCATGTATAAGCAGGGAACTGTTAACTATAACTAATGACATCCCTGTAGCAGAGAACCCATCCCTCAAACCCAAAGACTAGTATTACATCAATTACAAGACTTCCTAATTCCCTGTTTGTAATAAGTAGCTTAATCTCACCTTTGAATTATCAGAGTGAGTGATGGGTCTAATTGGAATAGCAGGAAATGTGGTAGTCCATTGACATCTCTGCCCAGATAACAAAGATTGGCATCTGATAAATGATAAATAATGGTATATGATATATCAGGGGCTGATATGTAATAAACCTGTGCCATGCCCTGTAGGAGAAAATCTACCATCTCATGTTTAATGTATTCCTCCTGTCCCTTGTCCTTAGGCTAAGTTGTTGGTGGACATGAAATCATTGTGGTCTTAAATGGTTTTACTGATTCATTTACTCAATATGATGCTCGAAACTGACTTGTGTGCTTGGTGGCTGTCCAAGGCTTGGCTGAAGAAAATGAGCAAGGAATTAATGAAAACACACAAAAAAACAGAAGTGCCTAATCCCAGTTTTCTTTTTTCTGTGAATCATGTTTGGAGCTTTCTATAACTGTGTGCTTCTTAGGTTAAGCGCAAGAGAACCATTTCCCTGACATCTGCTTGTACAATAAACCAATAACATGGCACCCTGTCGTTAGGCTATATTGTATTGGCTCTTTGTATGGATGTAAAGAGCTCATGTT
The DNA here is from genome assembly GCF_900880675.1 of Sparus aurata. Classification (NCBI taxonomy): domain Eukaryota; kingdom Metazoa; phylum Chordata; class Actinopteri; order Spariformes; family Sparidae; genus Sparus; species Sparus aurata. The sequence continues at coordinate 5,212,946 of NC_044195.1, read as the reverse complement.
GAATACACTGTATGTTATATATTGTCTTAATTTAAATGAAAGTATGTTGACTTAAGCAGAGCACACTTGTGAACCCAGAATGGATCATTGAAAGGACTCTAATCAATGTTATAAATCTGTTTGATTTTGACAAATGTGTGTCCAGGAAAATCTTTGCTGTATTTTCAGGTTGCATATTTAGGCATTTTGATTTAAAAAAAAAAAAAAGGAAATATGGTGAACTAATTAAAGGCCAAACTAAGAAGATCTGAACTACAATACCATTTTCATTCAGTATTCAAATACAAACAAAAATGATTCATCCGCCCCCCCAGGACGCAAACAGCTCCTCAGCTCATTATATACATTGAACAGCGTTTGCTTATTCATTATTCAGTAATCACAAGTATGTTCAGTGTTCTGTGCACTTAAAATGATACTTGATTTTTCCATCAGCTCCTTGAGTATGTATAGTGTTCAATAAAGCTGTGAATGGCGCTTTGAGTGCAGAATGCTGATTACTTTTCTTTCACTTGCCTCGTGCCTCAGATAAGTGAAACAAAAGTCACCAACAGTCACATTTTTATTATTTCCTTTTGAGTTTTACAATGGTGCATCATTAACTCAGTTCTAAAAAAAAATAGGATATTTTCATTTTCCAGCCTCTTCTCTTGAAATTACATGAAGTATAAAAACACAAAAAGCAAAGATTGGTTTCTAAAAGTGTTTGGTTGGATTAAAATAATACAAATATTTTAAAAAGGGAAGTTCACCCAAAATTGAAGATTCAGTCATTATGTAGATGGAACGTCAGCTGAACTTTTGTGTCTAAAAAACATTTCTGGAGCTTCAAAGCATAACAGCATTATCCTAAACAATTGATATTACTGGGCACTTAATTGAAAACATAATTAACATTTATTTACAATAACATTATTTATGTCCTTTACTCGCAGTCGAGTTGATGGGCTGATGTATTCAGCTTAGCATTAGATCCATTTTGGATCTCAGGGCTCCTGCAGACTTGGATTACATTGGAAGAGCTGTATGGAATCATTTTATATTTTTTTTGTTTTTTTACAAGTCCCCCACCACTTCAGTTGTTTAAGAGAATGCTGATGCCTTGCTGTTAACCTCCAGAAATATTTTGTGGACTACAAAACTTCTCCCAGCTTTCTACCTTCATGGAGGGGAATAGATAATGAGTCAATGTTTCCTTTTGGGTGAACTTATCCTTTAATAAAGAGACAACATTTCCATGGCTATAACTGCCTTACTGTAGAAACGGAATGCTGAAACGGAACTATTTTGTTGTGTACAGTCTGCTTTTAAGCCTTTTAATAATGCCATATCTCAGGCAGACAGTTTATAAGTAAATTAGGTTTTACATATGAAGTTAAACTAAGGGAGCACTGTACACTTAATGACAATAATACGGATTGAGTCCTCCATTTTCACCTGATCTCTCCCTGACCGCTAATCCTCACTCTCCTCATCCTCTACTGTTGTATAGATGACCTGGTTCCTGCGTTTGATTCTGGGAGTTGTGGTTCTGCTGCCAGGATCCCCTGTCTCATCACTGGTACGTTTTAGGATGCGTACAGCTGTGGCATCATCATCATCATCATCATCATCGGGCTCCAAATGCCCTTCCCCTTCTGCTACAGACTGACAGCGGGCTACTGCTGGAGTAGAGTGGGAGGGAGGTGGCAGGTTCAATATGTGGGACAGATGAGTAGGTGAGGCATCAGATTTGGGATCGGGCAGGACCATACGACTGGGGGTGTGAATTTCACCTACATGTCCCTTTACTGCTGCATTTGAGTTAGACCTGTCCTCGACATCATCCTTTCCTTTCTCTCCCTCCTCTTCCTCCCACTCATCCTCTATCGTGATCTCATCCGGATTAAATGAATTTGACAATCCCGAAGTGTCGCTCGGGTACTCACTGGGCTCATCCACACTTCCTAAACTATTTCCATCTTCATCATCCTCCTCCCCTACAGTATTGCCCTGAGCTCTCCCAAACCCATCACCTCCCTGCCCAGCCAGGGCGTAGATGTCTGTGAGACCTAACGTGGCACAGAGCTCTGTCGTCTGAGGGTTGGTGCTACAACTGGAAGTAGCGTGGGGCTGGGGCTTGTTGGGCTCATAGGGTGTCACAGTCTGGCAAAAGTTGTCTGGGATGGCCAGTTCACCGCTCAAATCCTCCACCACCTGCATCATATCTGCTTCTGACGCGCTAAAGTCCCACCTGATGGGTATAGACAGTCCATATTAGAAAAGACATCATGAACAGAAACTATTAGCACAACAGCTTTGCCTTTATGTTTAAGTGAACTGTAAAGATATGAGAGGGAAATGTCAACTGCTCAGTCAGTTTACTGACAATTCAAGACAGAAATTATTTTTATGTTTTTAAAAGGAAAAGTTTACCAAGAAATTAAAATACATTCACAGAATACAAGTTATCTACTCGCCCCCATGCTAATGGAAAGTCAGGGGAAGTTTTTCTACATTTTGTAAAAACATTTGAATCCATCTACTTCATCCACCACAGTTCCTCAGGATAATGCTGCAACGCTATTGTGTTGTAAAGCTATAGAAATGTTCTGTGGACTACAAGATGTCACTCGACTTTCCACTGTCAAGGGGGTGAGAAGACAACAACTACATTTTTGATTTTTGGATTTGATAATTTTGTATTTTGTTTTTTTATACTTGCATTGTCTGACACGGTCAAGCCACACCTGTATGCTATTCACAATGCAAACTATGTGTGCATACTTAAGCCTGTGGCCAACTGCATCTTTTCAGAAGCTCGATGAAGTGCTGAGCAAAAGGCATTGCTGTGGTCAGTATTAATAAAAGGTGCTTAATATTTTTGTTGGTTGGGTGTGCATTTACATTTAGTATTAGCAAGAGCTGCAATGATTAGACGAAAAATTCGACAACTTGGTCCAAAGGAAATTAATTCTCAACTATTTAAGCAAAAATGACAAACATTTGCTTGTTCCAGCTTTTAAAAAGGTGAGGATTTGCAGCTTTTCTTTGTCATTTATGACAGTAAATGAAGAGTCTTTCTGCTTTGGACTATTGGTTGATCAAAGGAAGCAACTTGGAGACGTCAATTTGAACACTGGGAAATTTTGACGAGCAGGTTTCACTGTGTTTTGACTTTTTTTGACTACATGATTAATTTAATCTTGAAAATAACCAGCAGATTATAAAATTTAAGTTTGTTCAATATTTTTGGGGACCATAAATATTCACACAACTCAAAATAGATATAAAGATATGTCACAGGATAAAAAATCAAGTGAAACACTAAAATATCCTAATAACTAATGAGAAGTTTATATACAGTGTATACACTCATACAGGTACATAGGGTATGTAATGTCAGCTGTATATTTAAGCAGCTACATTTTGCCAAGTCTAATGTAACAGTTAGCCCAATTTTTAATGACAGGCTTGCAATCATGCTAGCTACATTACTGCTTTATTTTTTTTCCCCTTTTGATTGTGTTAGTAAACTTCACAGTTTGAAAGAATGTTAACTCGTATATAGTACATCATATAGTGATATTTATTGTCCTTTGCACTTTCAATTGATTGCACCTGCTCTGCCTGCAATTTTAAGTCTAAATGTCTGTACCGTTCATGCAGGCCATTATTCTCTGGGGGGTTCCAGGGGTGTGGGGTGATTCTTTGTAGACTGTTGGTGGCCTTCAGAATAGCAAGCCACTCTGGATCATACTCAAGACCCCCAGATGAACCAGGTCTCTCTGGAACATCCACAATCTGCAACACAGGTATACTTTTCATGCGACTGTCACCCCTTATCCACAAACTAAGCTGTATTTTTTTTAAAACAAACTTCTCTCACCTGTAAGAATTCCCTATAAGGCAGACATTTATCCAGCGACAGGAACTTGGTAACACGTGGGGCAGCATTACCTTTGGCCTAAAGACAAGAGAACTCACTGAGTTGGTGTGATATATTTGGTATTTTACATTGGTACCCACAATTATTAAAATCAAAATTTAAATGTATCAGTAGGTAATACTGAAGTAGCAACAATATAGTTGGTCCTGAAAAACTGTCACTCTCACCGGATGCTGCATAACAGCAGCAAATTTCACATGAAGATGTGCAGAGAACCAGTAGCTGGGCTGGAGGTGAGCTAGGAGCTCCTCAGCAGCAGGACTTCCCAGACTGTTGGACTCTACTTCCTGACGCAGAAATTTCTTCTTTCGCAACAGTTCCCCTGTACTTCCATAGTGGTAGATTCCACGAGGCCAGTCATGGCTCATGAAAATGTCTATGGGCATCTGGATCTTAGTGAAAATAAACATTCATGAATCAATTACAAATAAATAATATAAATAATCTTCAAAATTGTATGCAAGAGAAGAGAAGCTGAATCTGTGATATTTACCTGTTTTAATTTGAATACCTCAATATTTCGGATGTGGTACACACTTCGAAGGGTATCAGGATTGTATGGAGGGAATTCGTGATGACCTTAAAGACCACATACTTCTTGTAAACATTGCATAGTGTGTAAAATTTTAAACATTAACTTTTAATATTCTTACAAGTGGACAGCTCTACTCAATTCACACCTGGAATTAGCATTAAACTCAACATACTGTACTTCTCAAGTTACCACTTGTGATTGGATCTCACTTCCCTGCTCTATAACAAATAAACACACGCATCACTGGGAGAAATGGTTGCTTTTTACACAATTAAGAAAAATCTTCATGTATGTGTGCCGAATTAATAATAAGGCCAAAATAGTTGTGAAGATGTTCTAGTCCATGTTTAAAAAGTTTATAAAAAGTTTCCTAGTAACACTAATTTAGTGTTATTTTATTTATTTTTGGTTTTTTTTAAAGGAGTCTGGGGATTTTCTCCATGGGTGCCAAAGAAGTAGCCTATATTGGTTACCGTTTACTACAATAGTAAAATCTGTTTGCAGTCAATAAAATGTTGTCTTCTTTCAAAAATTCAGTGAACACGATTTATTTTAATTTAATGTCAAATTTACAAGGATGTGTTTATGATTCAGAATTTGTTGTAGCAACTTTTGGCAAAGTTTGTTTAGTTTCTCCTCACACCATATCTCTTACAATCACCTGATTTGTAACATTTTAGAGATATTGAGGTTTCTTGTTCATTGATTGGTTGAAACCAACAGTGTGTTTACAAGCATATGCTGCCAACATGTGTAGGTTAGGAGAGCCCAGACACGTAGTTTGCATTACAGTGAAACACTTGGAAATTGGACAGTGTGCAATTCATTCTTCACTTTGTTGTGGCGTCTTCTTGTTTTTCCACAGGAGATATCAGTTGAGTAAGTGTTCCTTTGATGTGGCTCAGGACATATTTCACTGCTGAATGTGGTCCGAGCAATAGGATCTCAATTGCGTCCTCAGTCTGCCATGCGTCTTGAGGTTGTTCACACCTGTACTTCAACAGACTCATAGTAAAAAAAAAATATCCTCACCCCTTCTGTAGTCCCGTGATTTGAAGATTCCAGATACTCCACCAATTCTTATCCCTCTGTAGCGAATAACACCAGCATAACCTAGAAACATATTTGGCCAAGTCAGGCCCAGGGATTAATGGATAGACAGGTAGACAGAATAATCACAACTACTGTGTACAGTTCCCTACCCAGATAATAAATGTTGGGTGCCACCCAGCCACCATAAGGCAGCTCCTGCAGGTGGTTGGAAGCCTCGTGGTTTCCTCCAATGAAAATAGTCAGGACTGGAGCCTTCTTCTCTCCAGAATAGTATCTGCGACAAAGACAGTTATATAAATGTTTTAAATGCTGTTGCACTTCTTGAAACCTGACAAAGGAGGACCAAAGAACTAACTTGTAAAAGGTCTGCATCATTCTGTACTTGGCTGGTATTGCCATGCACTTCATGTCTCCTTCATTTCGCACTGCTTGGAAGTCTCCACAGCAAAGCAGAAGGTCCACTTTTACCCCTTCCTTCTTTTCCAGGTACTCGATTGTCTCGTAGATCTTGTCCAGCTCCCCATGACAACACCCTTCTACTGCAATCTTCATGCTGCACACAAAATGAGCTGCACAGTCCCAGAGAAAATCACAGTCTTGGTTTGTAGGCTAGTCTGTGCTCATCGAGGGGCTGTCAGCCACCACACTCAAAGATGCTGAAGCCTGTTTCTTTATAAATAATCTCTTGGGGACCTGTGGGGATAAACATAGGTTAAGTATCAGAAACGACAGGGGACGAAAAACGTGGAATCTACATGGAGAACGATAAAAGGACAATGGAATACGACTTAAAACTGTCTACAAGGGTGCTTATCAACAGAACTGCCAGTCTGTGTAAAACAAGCTGACATAACAGTTGTTTTAATCGGTTACCATTAGTTACACAGTTGCTGTAAGACAAAATAAATGTGGAATGGCGACCGGACCGTAAACATGTATGTAAACCTGACTATTCGTTGACAAATGTGGCAGCAGCATTTGACCAATTATGCGTGTCAACAAGGCCTTTTCAATCTTTTGTCTTCGCTGTGTACCGATACTTGCTACAACCAAATAGCACATTAATACAAAAAATCAGCAACAAAACAAAACGTGCAATATCTAGCCATGCTAAGTTTAGCTAGCTTGTCCATCTAATGCGAGATAACGCTAACGTTACAACGTTTTCATACGACCCAACAGCAAACAGGGAACTATATATGTCCTACATACCAGAACAAGAGAAGCTGAGTACAAACTGTGCACTTACGGCGAAGAATTAATAACTGAGGAGTGTGTCTGTATGTTGTGTACTCCGCAAAGTTAAAAACTTTTCCTAAAAATCATGTTTACGCTCCAGGTTCGCAGAGCCACGATAGAATGAATTTTCCCACCTCGCGTCCACCACTGACGGCACATGCGCAGAACGTGCCCTATTTGAGCAAACCCATTTTGATCATCGGCGGTAGATTCCAAGAAATATTTGTGATATAATTATTTTATGTTTACGTATTGTTAAGTATGCTCAAAGAAAATGTTGGTTCATTTTGCTGCACAGTCCGTATTTTCTCTAGTTTTGAATTCACGACACTGGTTCATTGGTCAAGTTTTCGTGTCGAATCTGACTCAAAGAGACACTACTACGTCACGTCTATAGTCACAATTTACTTAATTGACAAATCCACGGTCTGACAGAGAGCGCTCTCCAAGTTAGCTGTGTTGTCTTTTTTGCAGTACCGTCATATCTACTGCTTCTGATTGCAGCCGAGCCCTCAGCAGAATATAGTGACCTGTTTTTATAATAACGCCGGTGAGGGGTGGCGTGATTTAGCAGCAGTTACTTTTTAAAAGCCACTCACAGTTGCTCTGGGGGGCGGAGAGTCTGCAAAGTGCTGCGCCGATTGGGGCGCTCGATCGGGGGAAGAGAGATGGCGTGCTTGTTGGAGGCCCCTCTCCGCATCAGTGTGCTGTCTGTGAGTGTCACTGTCATAGTTTTAAGTATCATTGTCAAATTTACAGTATGCGCCCTCCAATAGCGAGTTGTAAATTTAATTTGATCAGTAATATAAGGACGCTAGGAGCAAGGTTGTATGTCTCCTGTTAGCCCACGAGCTAAGTTAAAGGCTTTGCAACATGTAGCACTGTAGCGGTCCGCCTACATAGCTGACGATGAGAACGGTTTTTATTCTGACTTCGCCCGGATGGGCGGGAACGTTCTGAAAATGTGAAGGGATGCACGCTGTTAATGTGTCCGGTCTCCCCGTCGGCGAAGCAAGGAATCAAAATCAAACGAACGAAGTACCTGTCAGTGTCACTCGGAATGAGTTAGCAGCTAACTGCTAAGACTGAGAGTGCTGTCACTAATATTCCCATAGCAAATAACCAGACACGATTAAAATATTGCATAATGCACAGTGGACAATACATTGCAGGTCTGGGCTTTTATTACAACCACCGGATAATATTCACAGTTGCATGTCGGGAATATAAAAGCAAACTTAACGTTCTTAAGCTAGCTAACATAGGTGCTCGAAGTAACGTTAGCTAACAACTAGCATACGGGTAAGCTAGCGAAGCTAACATAACTTACCTATTGCCTACTTTTTGAGGAGTTTCCGACTGGGTACAATTAGCTTGGCAGCAGTCGAGAAGTCTAGCAATTAGTACGGTATAGTAATGTATTTTAGTAGGTGATAGCACTTGCTAAAGTTAATGTTAAATGGGTAGTGTAAAGGAGCATATTAGGGATTTGTAATGGTGAAACGCCCCCACGTTAGGTACATGCAGAAAGAAGACTTTGATTTATACCCTTTAGACATTATGTTAGCTTATGGCTGCCTTCACTCTAATAACATTTGGGGACGCGTTCTTGTATGTATTGTACTTGCATGATAAACATTGAAGCTAAAATATAAACGACATATTTGTAAAGACGCTTTATGCAGGTACAGAATATGCTGAACACCTAGTTATTGCTTGAAAGCACCAGAAACTAATGGTTGCAGCATGAAATGAGCTCTGTAAGGTTTGCTCCTCTAGGGTCATGTAGAAAGTTCTGGTTAAAGCTGTCAATGATATCAACAAAGTTTTTCTGCGGTCACATGTAGCCACTGGGTGTCATAACAGCCTTTAAAGGACCCTGTCATGGATGCTGCTGTGTGTGTCAGTGTGCATGACTGTGGGTCTGTCAATGTATGCCAGCAGTGAGACAGCATTACTCATAGACAAAATCACAAAAATCAGCCGTTTAAACTGTTGTTTAATGGCTATTGTTTTTAGTTTTTGTACTCCTTTAATGCTTGCATTTTTTTTTTAATCTGCAGAAAATATTTGCTGTGTGTGTGTGTGTGTGAGAGAGAGAGAGAGAGAGAGAGCTGGAGAAAGGCCTACTCTTATTAACTTTCTACAAGATAGTCTGAGCTGGATAATGTAAATGTCACTGAATTATGTCACCAGTGTTTCTGTAATTATTGTCCTTATGCAGGAAGTCACTGCCACTAGTCGCCATTATGTTGACAGACTGTTCGACCCCGACCCACAGAAAGTGCTGCAGGGAGTCATGTAAGTTCAGCAAACGTTACCTTCCCATACATTGTAATAGTGTAAAAGTTGTATTCATTTATTTTTTTGATAAGCTGTCCTGTTCTGAATCTGTTCAAATTGTCTTTCACATGTTGCTGTGATACAATTTGCTCATAAAAATTTTTTCTTTTGATTACAAGCCGTACACTTACTTCTATAGAAAACATAACCGATTGAGGTGTTCTTCAGTGAGCATAGATTCTGTTTACATGCTCAGACTTTCATGTGATGTCTATATCAAAATGCAATTCACTTCTCAGTTACACCTTGTATCCCTCTCCCACTCTCACTCTCTGTCTAAACTGCAGTGACCTGGACTCTGCCTATTTCATAGTTATTTTTAACTTCTGAAGAGACTAGCTCTGGTTACGGCTTGTAGCGCTCCACTAGCGGAGCACCTGACTAATTTGACTGCCTGCTGTAGCAGTACTTTTCCACTAGCCTCACTCACCTGCTATATGATATCATCTGGGCTCTTGCAATGCAGAGGAAACACTGCATGGAAAACTAAATGCAGTGAATACAAATGAATTGGCTCATTCTGTGTTCTTCAAGACCTTGTCGTGACTCTGCTTGTTGTAAACCCCCTGTTCCCCAATTTGGAGATGTGGGCCTGGCTGACCTCTGTGTGCCTGGTGTCTTTGTTACTTCTCAGATGATCTAGCTAATGTCCTCAGCTATGCTGAAGACTCCCTCTGACAATCTGTGAACTGTCTAAGCACTATTAGCTTAATTTATATTATCAGGACACCACTGGGGGAAATGCCTTTTTAATTAAACAGTATAGGCTGTACTTAGAGTGTGTTTCTTATTTTTAGAATAAAAGTTCATTTTTCTCTCACCTGTTGTAGAAGTATAGGTACCACTTTATAATCACCATTATTATTAAATGGTACATTTATAAACAATTCAAATTAGCAAGTAGTTATCTGACAGTTACAGTGAAAAACTTTATAAACCATTTCTTAAGCAATTGTAAACGTTGATGAATATTAGTCGCAAATGTATAATGGCTATCCAAATGTGTACAGATGAACTGCACAATATTGATAAACCATTTACAAAGAGTTATAAACATAAATTGCAACTTTTACAATGAGCAGTTGCTCAATAAATGGATTTCATTGTTTGTTATGTTGAAATAACAATGAACTCATGTTTAACTAACTATAAATGTCCCTGTTGGTAAGGATTGTTATTATAAAGTATTGATAAAGTATAGGGACCAGAATACTTTACATGATGTGTTGTAACAGACAGCATGATTCTACCCAATTTATGGTGTGAAATTTTGTATGGCCCCCCACTACAGTATTTACTTACACGTACTTGCAGTTACAGTGTTGTCAGTGAGTCTGTAGCCCTAGTGCCCTGCACTGTTGACATTAGACAGCCTTGTTGGCAGCCGAGTAAGCTTAAAGAATCGGCTGTGGAGCCTGTCAGTGAGAGAAATCCCTCGGACTGGCTGGAAAATAAAAACGGGAATAGAAAGAGAAAGCCCCATAAGCCAGTCATTGCAGTATCAATGATTTCACCCATGTAGTGTAGTTTCTCCTTGTTTTTCATCAGTGCCATTTGTAACTTTTTACCTGACACTCGGGAGTCCTCATTTTTCAAGTTTTGAGTGAGAAATACAGACTCTTTTTTTTTTCTGTGGACAGCCAAGAGCAAGAAAGGCTAAGATGAAGTGACCAAAGATGGTTTCCTTTTTTTCCATAGCTGTGATAAGATTTTATGGTCAAACTTGAAGACTTTTTACCTCTTGTGGTGTTGTTCTTTTAAAAGAACAAACACAGTGATGGCATGTGTGGCTCATGTCTACATTGTGTGGCTCTACATAGGTGCAGCAGTTTGATGTTCGACATCAGCGTATTTTTCAATCTTCTGTGATTATTGGCTGCTCACAAAACAACTTTAAAGGTGCATACCACAACCTACTGTGTGTAGATGCTGCACTTGTTAAGGCAATTTGGCTTGGTATTATCAGCTAGATGTATCGTCTATAATTTCTTTATTTGCAGATAACCGCTAATGTAAATTTTCCATTATAGGGCTGATAATTTATCTGTCCGATATGTATTGTGCATCCCTAATCAAAACTTTGTTTTTCTTTTTTGAATTCCCAGACTTTTAACCTCTAATTACCTGACTTCACATCTTGTTCCTTTGTACTGTAATATGTACACATTTGTCACAGATGCCTTGAATAGATTGTTTGGGTGATTTTGATAATGGTTATGTGTCTTACTTCAGCGACATGAAGAATGCAGTCATAGGAAACAACAAACAGAAGGCCAATCTGATTGTCCTCGGAGCTGTGCCGAGGTGCGTCTCTGCACAACTTTACACTTCCAATACCTCTGACTTTGCCTTTGTTCTTACTTCCCATTTTTTGACAATTAAAAATGTTGTTCAAGCGCACTCACTTTGTTCAGCACATTGGCATTGGTGCTAAATAGCACATGTTTGTTCAGAAGACAGTGTAAAATTAAAATGCCATTTAAAAACAACCTGGAACTGTTAAAGCTCAGATGTTACTTAGTAGTATTATATACCCTGAACCTGGAATAAGTGCTGTGGCAATGAATTGTTAAGGTGTCAAATATTGGATTAATCACCAAGTATTTTGAATAAAGTATCATTTAAAATCGAGTTATCTGTTTGAGTAATTTTATTGTAGAAAAAAAGATGAAATTCTGTGATTACATTTAGCAGTTTCTTTACTCCTCTATGGCAGTAAAATGTGTATCTTTATATTGTGGACAACACAAGACATACAAACACTGAGCGATCATCTATTAACCTACAGTTTAGTCTACTATGAAAACATTTGTTAGTTGCAGCCTTTCCCTACAGGTTACTTAACACCCTTTACAGTACTCTTGCTTCAGTGTGTGTGTTTGATCGTTGGTTCCAGGTTACTGTACCTGCTGCAGCAGAGCTCGTCCAGTCTGGAGCTGCGGACAGAGTGTTCCGTGGTACTGGGCAGCCTAGCCATGGGCACCGAGAACAACATCAAGTCCCTGGTGGACTGTCACATCATCCCTGCCCTTCTTCAAGGTTGGGGTGGTACACACACACATACTCCTGCATGCAAATACTTCCCGCGGGGAACAAGATCTTCGACTTGCACAGATACACACCTATACAACCCCTGTGTTTTATGCTCATAGGTCTCCTGTGTCCGGACCTGATCTTCATTGAAGCTTGTCTTAGATGTCTGAGAACGGTTTTCATAAGTCCAGTCACACCTGTGCAGCTGCTCTATACTGTAGGTTATTTTGTACATATTCTGTCATCTAAATACATAAGCACCAGTACAATTTTTGATATACCTTGTCTAATTAGCAAGCACACTGGTGCAGGGTACCACTCTCCATTTGTTTGTAATTAGCCGCATGTATTGCCATTATACCACTGAAGGGGCAACTTGTAAGATATGGCCAGAATTTTAGTTTAAAACATAAAAAAAATGAACTAACGTTATAGTGTGAAGAAACAACAGTGTTAATGTTATATGAACGGTGTCTTTGTACTAGCATGCTAACCTGTTAGCCCAGGCCTGGGATTTGTCTGATGTCTCAGCCCATGTGGTTTCAGCTGGGAGATGTCAAAGGAGCAAGTTATTAATAAGAAACAAAATAAACTTACAAATGTCGGGAAAGTTAAGTTTTACACATTTTCCTTACTAAACAGAAAATACAACCATGCACCTTCATAATTCTTGTTAACTCGTCAACACTTCAGATAAACTCAACCTAAATTAAGTAAATCTCATCAAAACACTTTTTGGTTTGTCTTATACAATCGCCTCTGTGAATTGAGGATTTAGCTCAATTAAATCAGAGTAAGATCTGAAAATATTCCCACTCTCCCCGCTGCTGATGCCTGACTCTCTCTCCTCTCTCTCCCCCCGTATAGTTTTTGGAGCTACTTTCTTACAAATTACTCTTAAATGTATTTATCACAAAATGCATGCATCAGCAAACTGAAATATTTAGATCTGAGAAAACAATGGAGAAGCCTGTGTGGTACACTAAAGAAACGTAAAGCTGCATTCAATGAATGAATCTATAAAACCAAAGCATTAGCTAAAAGAAACAACGTTTCAATCATAGTTTTTCTGTCATTAATGTACAGTGAACCACCCTTTCACATTACACAATTAAAACTTTAATGATAATATCAGAGATATTGAATAATGTAGATTTTAAATACATTTGAATAAATTACATGTCCAAGTGTTCTCTGCAGCATTTGAAACAAACAATGTACAGGTACTTATAATCTGTAATAGTGCTGACAAATCATGTGCCATACAAACAGTTCAGTGTACCTCTAATTGAATATTATTGCCATTATTATATGGTCAATTCTAAACATTCCCATCTTGTTAATGGTTTTTATAGGACTCCACTGTGATTCCTCATCTAATGTCTCTACTGAGCCGCTCACAGAGAACCCAGGAGTACATCACACAGATCTTCTCCCACTGTTGTAAGGTATTTGTTGGTATTTGTTCACACACAAACACAGTGCCACAAAAACAGAGTCCATCACACTTGTAGCCAGACCAAGATTCATTGTTGACGGGACACTTGTTTTGTCCAGACCCCAGAGCATCAGACGGTTCTTTTCAACCATGGCGCCATCCAGAACATTGCTCCTCTACTTATCTCACCCTCTTATAAGGTATATGACTGTCTCTCTGTAAGCATATGCATTTGCCCAATTCAGTGATGCGACCATTCAATCCTAGGACTAATTCACCTGTGTTTATATTCTCTCCTCCTTCAACCCCATTGGCTCTCCAGGTCCGGATGCAGGCGTTAAAGTGTTTCTCAGTCCTGGCCTATGAGAACACTCAGGTCTCCATGACACTGGTGAATGGTGAGGATTCCTCTCCCTCGCCATCTCCCTCTCCTCTCATGAGCTTCACTTTTAAACCTATCCATCTTTTGTTTTTGTTGCCAGTGCTGGTGGATGGTGAACTGCTCTCTCAGGTATTTGTCAGAATGATGCAAAGGGATCAACCCATTGAAATGCAGCTAACAGCAGCCAAATGGTGAGTGACATAAAACCATATTGAGAATATATGCATATATTTTGATGTATACTTTTTCCTTGAATGTGACTTCTTTCTTTCCCAGTCTAACATACATGTGTCGAGCCGGTGCTATCAGGACAGATGACAGCTGCGTAGTCCTAAAGGTTAGCCTTGTAGGAGACCTCTGTCTATATGTTTATATTATATTATGTCGGTGGCACTTCTTTAATGAAAGTGCATGTGGCTTCCTGCTTTTCATCCAGACTCTGCCGTGCCTCGTGCGGATGTGCAGTAAAGAGCATTTGCTTGAAGAGAGGGTGGAGGGTGCAGAGACGCTGGCCTACCTGATGGAGCCCGACGTCGAGCTGCAGAGGATCGCAAGCACCACTGACCACCTGGTGGCAATGTTGGCTGACTACTTCAAATACCCCAGCTCTGTGTCTGCCATTACTGACATCAAGAGGGTGGGTCATTGGAACATTTCATGTAATGGTATTTTAGCCATGTGAAGAGGGGCAGGTGTTTAATGTATGTGATAGGTCCGTACTGTTAGACTCAGAAGACTAAGAGTCTACAGACATGTTATGCCCTGGCCATACTACATGAATTACAAAGTTGTCAGATTGCTATACTGCAGGCTACACAGCGTTCTGTCTTGTAAACACAAAGAGGCATGATTAGAATGAGTTCAGAGAAGAAGCTCTGCTCTCATTGGCTGTAGCTCGTTCATGGCTTCCTGAACCAGTCGCAATTTAAATAGTACTTTTTTTTATTTAGCACCTTTCGAGAGCAGAATGTAACAAAGTAAACCAAAAGTATTGGACTAATTTCAACCTTGACTTGGTGTTGACCCTTAAGGAAAACTCAGACTTAGTCCATCGGAAAGACACTCTGAACATTACATCTGTAGAGCCGAGCAACTAGTATGGCTAAAAATTATTATCACAATTATTGTTGTTAAGAAGATTAATTAAAGGCAAAGATTGTTTTGCTCAGAACTTCTGACAGCACTTTGGCCAGTCTAACTGTGCTACCATAGTCACTATGACTCAGTAATCTTTCAGTGTTGAAGTTATCACCATTTTTGTGAAAAAGTTCTATCACCTGCTGACATCTTACACCAGTTCACTTTGTCCACTCTGTCATTTGCAGCTGGATCATGACCTGAAGCATGCACATGAACTGAGACAAGCTGCTTTCAAACTTTACGCATCACTAGGCTCCAACGACGAGGACATCCGCAAAAAGGTGACCTTACCCTCAAATGTATTTTATTTTGCAACTATTATTGTGCGCATACATTAGGGCTGCACAAATCCAAATGCCATAATCAGCAATTTTTTTGAGAAAGGTAAAATGTGTGACCTAACAACATTATTATGAAGTATGGAGGTGCTGCAGAGATGTCCCACCAATATTTGTCTTCAGATGTAAGAGAACATGTTTGTTTGGTACAGAGCTCAACAAATATCACATCATCATGATGTTAATGCTTTTTTCAATGAAAATGGAACTTTTGATGCAAAAATAATAATTCCCACTAATCCTGAACAATCTTGCAATCATATTATGTCATAATAATTGCTTATGATTTGTGTTTACATACATGTAAACACGTATATATCCTCCTATTTTCTCTTTAGATCACAGAGACAGAGAACATGATGGACAGGATAGTCAGTGGTCTATCAGAATCCAGCATTAAAGTCCGTTTGGCAGCTGTCAGGTATGGTGTAAAGCGAGTCCACTATACTATATTCCACTTTAAATTCATTCTAGTCCCTGCACCAAGATTTAACTGACATGTGTGAAATTAAGTTTTACAAAATTTGATCAGCATTGATTTTCATAATTAACCATACCTGTGCTGCAATGGCTTTCTTCTGAATGTCTAAATTGCATCAAAAGATGTAAGATAACTATGTGTTACTTTTTCATTTGTATTTTTTTTTTTTTCAAATTTTAACATAACATTTAATCTGAATGATGCAACCAAACTGGTTAAATTGAATAAATAAAAGGTTTGATTCAATACATATGCAGCTGTAACTAAACTCAGCTAAACTTGTGTTTGTGTGTGTCCGATCATACTTGTTCTTCTGTCCAGGTGTCTTCACAGTCTTTCGCGGTCGGTGCAACAGCTGAGGACCAGCTTCCATGACCATGCGGTGTGGAAACCCCTCATGAAGGTCAGTAGTATTTGAATGAAACTAGTTTTAGTGAGTACATATGGCAAAGTAGGAGGAGATATTGTATTTGGATACCACATATCTTCAGGTGTTTGAATGTGAAAATAAAAGCATACTGAGTAACGTGGTGTGTTGTTGCTGTGTGTAGCTGTTGCAGAACGCACCAGATGAAGTCCTGGTCATGGCCTCCTCTACACTATGCAATCTACTGCTGGAGTTCTCACCCAGCAAAGAGGTACACACTCACAGAAACTTATAAATGTATATGTAATATGTAATACAACAAGGGGAATTGATTTTCTCACGTGTAAATTGAGAACAATTTGTTGATCTCCAGCCCATCCTGGAGTCAGGGGTGATTGAATTACTATGCAGTCTGACCCAGAGTGACAGTCCTGCACTGAGGGTCAATGGGATCTGGGCCCTGATGGTAAGAAGATGAGCTGACACTTTTTACACTTGTAGGCTTCTTATAACCACCAAAATCCTGGCAAGTGAATTGAATCTATGCTTTCCAACACTGTTCAAGTTTTTGATATAATGAAACACATTTATTTTCCTGTTTTTTTTTTTTTATATCTACTGTGTGTGTGTGTGTGTGTGTGTGTGTGTGTGTGTGTGTGTGTGTGTGTGTGAAGAACATGGCGTTCCAGGCGGATCAGAAGGTGAAGGGAGAGATTGTTCGGTGTCTGGGTACAGAACAGTTGTTCCGCTTGCTATCGGACCCCGACACCAATGTGCTGATGAAGACCCTCGGTTTGCTGCGCAATCTGCTGTCAACGCGCCCAGTGAGAGACGCACATACACACAATATTATTAATATACAGTAAACATTTACATTAGTGCTGCCTTGTATCAGCACTGTATGGACAATCCTCTGGAAAAGTAAGAATTTGATAGACTTGAATGAATGAGTGTGCTGATAGTGTCTTGGTAGATGTGATATGAACCTGACTTTGATATATATTAAAGCACAATATGTGATGTTTGTATTCATCACAGTGGTGTTGCCAATTTCTACATAATGTTGCTTTAAAGGAGCAATATGTAAGATATAGACAGAATTTTCATTATTATCATAAATAACATTATCAGTATGAAGAAAAAATAGTGTGGATGTTATGTCAAAGACATCTATGTACTGTGTTGCAGAGGAAAACGGCTTTGTGCAAGAGGCAGTGTTACCTGCATATATAGTTTACTTGGCCGGCCCGTCCAGGTATATTAACACCCGCCCAAGTATATCTGGCAACCCAGTATAGGATTTTATAGTTTTATATTCCTATCCATCTAAGAGAACGACGCCAACCTCATTCTATTTAGTAATAGCACTGATTGTGATCCGACCTCTCCTATTTGATATAGACCTACTTATGCCATTGTTTTTGCCGCTGCCACAAATGCAAAACCATTCACGAGAAACACTGAGAGGCCATAGTCTCATAGCCCCTGTAGTCTCAGCTGGGAGCTGTCAGCTTTTGCTGGAATAAATGAACAAAATAAACTTAATAAACAGAAAATAAAAACGTAAACATTCTGATTTCACTCACTCAGTAAGATATGAAAATATCCTGGCTTTACATGCTGTTTTCAGCTTCTGCTGATATCTGACTACCTCCCACTCCTCTTCCTCCTTCCTTCTTCTCCCACTGGACACCCTTTCATGTCTCTGCCTATGGTGTCTTTTAGTCCCCTGAGTGACAGTCCTGGTCATTTTTGGCTGCGCTGAATCAAACTACACGGTCTGGTTTGTTTTTCCATTACCAGTTTAACCCTAAAAAAGTTGAGCCAAGCCATGCAGAGATTGACTTCTCCAGAGTGGATCCCAAGAGTGGTGACATCTCACCCGTTATATTATAACCCCCGTTACTCCCTCAAAAAAGAATGTGTTGCAATACACAGCTCATGTCTGTGCTGAACACCAGAGAAAAATACATTTGTAAATGTCGCTGTGTTCAGCTCCCAGCAATTATGTAGCTTTCACTTATTATCTGGTTTGAAATTTAGTTTTTCTCCGGTGTCCATGTTTGTACTTTCAGACTTCTGCTTTAATTTACTGTTTCATCATGTTCACTTTCAAGTTGAGGAAGAGTAATTACATTGTCTTGCCCACTACCCAAGACAAGCACGTCATCAGTAAAGATATGTAATGTAATGGAAATGCAAATCCCTGCCGTGCTAGGCTGACCTGTCGAGTCAAACCGAGTCAAGCAGAGCCAGCACATGTATATGAAAAGCCCCTCTGGTCAGAGCTGCTGTAAAATCTGACCTCCATCACCCTAACAGCCATGGATAGCTAGCAAAGGGCAGCAGTTGTTAGATATTCAGGTGATAGGCTGGCCACTATAGTTTTGGAGCTACCTATGAAATCTGGCCATATTTTTAAATGACACCTTTTAAACAACATCTATCTGGTTTCTGCTATCCGTTTTCTCCTTAGATACAGTGTGTACTGCTCAGAATGTAGTGAGTGAAAGGCCCAGAGGGACTGTACAAATCCATGTCATGTAAAACAGTCCACAGTAGTGTGCACAAAAAGCACCCTAAGAAGCAAGTGAGCACTCTTTCCAGTTCTGTCACAGGTCTGAGTGTAGACTGTCTCGGTCTGCAGGTTGCTCCTTGAACTGTTGTGTTTGGTACTGCAGTCAGAGTTGTTCCATGGGGACTTTTATGGCATTGCATAGACCTTGAATGCTGCCTACTTTCTTACCTAATCTGCAGATATTAAAACACCGATATGAGCTTTTTTTTGCATAAAATCCCCAGAAATCTACAACATGCATACTGATTCTCTCCTGCTTACTCTTTTTTTTCCATAACTGTCATGATGTCAGCACATAGACCAGATCATGAGTTCTCATGGGAAGCAGATAATGCAGGCAGTGACCCTCATCCTGGAAGCAGAGCACAGTATAGAGGTCAAAGAACAGGTGAGCTCGCTCTCTGCTTATGCTTACAAATGATTGTCATACAGAATTCATCCTCCAGCTACATGAAAAGCCAGCATTGCAGAGTAGTAGAGATTTTGCAGGTGTGATGATAAGCTGTCCACCTGGGGTCAGTCTTTATTTAGTTAGGTATGTTCAGTGGTGTAGTACTGTCTGTTGAGCTAGAAGAAGAATTTGTTGGCAATTTGTTTTGTTTTTTTTCTTTTGGTGTATCACAAAAACAAAATGATCAGATAGCAGCAGTGATGTAACACACTTGTCTTATCTGTCAGACACTGTGCATACTAGCCAACATCGCCGATGGCAACACAGCCAAGGAACTCATTATGACCAATGACGACATGCTCCAGAAAATCAAATACTACATGGTACTCTCACCCTTGTTCTTATTTATTAGATCACACTGTTTGTTACAGTAGAAGTAAACATCTGATTGAGACCTGATGTGACCTTTTGTTTTATTTTTCCTAACTTTGTCTGACTTTTGCTGTTCCCACAGGGGCATTCGAATGTGAAACTGCAGCTCGCTGCCACCTTCTGTATCTCAAACCTTATCTGGAATGAAGAAGACGGTAAGGGGAACACCACACCAGTGGGATGAGGAATGTAGAAAAGGGCTCAGAGAGAGGAGGAAGAGGTTGTGAGGAAAGCTGAAGTTTTGTCATGTCTGATGAAACGCTGTAGGTCTTGTGTGTTCACATTACAGCATATTCACGTTAGCTGTCCTTTACTTGTGAACACGATATCTCTGGCCTTGAGAGAATTTCTTCAAATTTGGCACAAGCAACCACATGGACACATGGAGTTTTGGTTATCAAAGGTCACTTTGACGAATCAAAACACATTTTTGGTCATGACCCAAGAGTTCATATGCTAGATGGGAAAATGTGTGACATGATGTGTTGTGCAAAAACACTTTTCTCACCATTATTCAACACCATAACTCGATAATGGAAGGAGAGATTCTGACCGTATTTCATGTTAGGTATACACATCTGGTGCACTCTCAGGAATTTATCCACTGGAATAATATATGTCAGTATTGTGTGCTATTTCTACAAAAACACACTTAATACCTTTTACTTAAAGGGGAATAGTTTATTTTAAAACCTGCACATTATATTTACATGACTTACAACAAAAGTTAAGGAATAAGTCCAGTAAATTGCCTCAGCTGACAGGCTGGCTTGTCCAACTGTTTGACAAAATCAGGGAAATGATTCCTATGGAGATTGGCTTTTTTGTTATATAATAAGATCCTTTTTGTCACCACAAACACAAGTCTCATTCAAGGAGAAATATTGCTTTGACATCTCAGGAGAGCCGAGTTGGTACAGGAAGACGACAATGAGAATGTGAGTCAGAGTTGTAGAGTGGAGTATAGGGTTTATCCAGAGGAGCAGCCAGCAAGACTTTCTTTCTCATGGCTGAATATTAAACTGATTTTTGACAATCTAGATTAGGCAACAAGCTTAAACGAGACTTGTTCATCAACAAGACTTGGATCTTATTTTACAAAATGTCTCCCTGACAGGAGTGTGTCTGTAATGTTGTCAGAAACTTAGAACCAAAACCTCCACCTCAGCACTTTTAGAGGCTGCAACTTTGACTGTTGGAGTTGCCACAAGCAGTTACATTGCAGCTGTATTGCGGCTGCCAGGTGATGCAATCGACTGGACCGATTCCATAACTTTTTGGTAAGCATGAATCATTTGCGCACCAAAACATGTAAATATAGTGTCCAGGTTTAAAAAACTGGAATTCCCCTTTAATTGCTTCAGTCTTAAACGTATTATTGTACTGTTCTGGGCATTCAGAAACACGATAACTTCTTGTTTGTCTTTTGGTTAAAGCAGTGGTCAACAGTGTTTGGCTGCGCCCACAGGTCAGCACAGGTCAGCACAGGTCAGCACAGCTAAGGTCAAAGTTCAACAAATGTGAGCTTTTGGACCCCTACTCGACTCAACGCACAATTGAAATCCACACAGACCTAGCACAAAAACACCATAAACACAATGACGGTGAAGGCGTTCGCAAAAAAGTTTGTCCACAGTAATGTGTGAATACTTGAGTGACAATGGTTGAGATGGTGTTTCTCAAGTGTATTCATAGTTCTCAAAAAGATGGTGGGACTTCTGCTCCGGATGATGATGAGATGTATTAGGAGCAAACTGAACTCTGCAAACCACTAACCCTTTTGAATTCCCATCATTTAGCACGTTTAAATGGGACTTAAGATGTTGGCAGATGCTAAGAAATGTTGGATGAATTAATTTTCTCATCTGTTGTCAAATGTGTTCTCAGGTTCTCAGGAGCGTCAGGACAAGTTGAGGGAGATGGGCTTTGTGGACATCCTGCACAAACTCACCCAGGCCTCTGACCCCAACCTCAGCGACAGGTGGGTCAGAAAAGTGAATCATAAAACACACCAAACATTAAACACATGTTTTTAATTGCTGAGCAGGTGGACTGATTGTGTGTCTGTCAGGGCGAAGACGGCGATGCAGCAGTACCTAGCATGACTACAGAGGAGAGAGACGCCCTACTGCCAGCCTAACTAACAATCGCCAGGAGGACGCCTGCCATTGGTCTTTTTGTTTCTCATTTTGTTTATTGTCGAGGCTTGTTTTGTTGCACAAAGACACCTTTTTTGGACCTGTGGCTGGCCTCCCTTCACCTCCTACCCACCACCCAAAACTACCACCTCAGCCAAGCCTCAACAGTTTTGTTCACTCCAAACCTCATCTTGGAGACTCTGAGACCGTGGTTGTTGGCAAATCAATGAAGTGATTTTTTTTTTCCTTTGGGACTTTGTGATTTGAGATTTGTGATTTTTTTTTTTTTTCTTTTGGAGTGCAGCAGCCTGAAACCAGCACCACCTTGGTGCTTTTGGACTCCCAGTGGTGGAGATTCTGGTCTCAGAGCACCGGACTGCGAGGTTTGATACAAGATCAGGGCTGTTGGACAGCAAAGCTTCCCAGTTTTATTTTTAACATTTTTAAATAATATTACTCTTAATATTAATGTTTCCTTTAAAGGCATCACAAGCAAGGACACATTTGGAAAAACACAGACTGCCTATTTTGAAATGGGTGTTTTCTTTTTTGTGGATACATACCTCGTAAATATATAAATATATATAAATATAAACATAAATATCTATTTTTGGATTTTTATTTTTCCCTGACCCTCTTTGTTTTCGTTCATTCTCTCTGA
The DNA here is from genome assembly GCF_900880675.1 of Sparus aurata. Lineage (NCBI taxonomy): Eukaryota > Metazoa > Chordata > Actinopteri > Spariformes > Sparidae > Sparus > Sparus aurata. The sequence goes on along the minus strand of NC_044195.1, from coordinate 5,190,469 downwards.
ACCATGATTCTTGGCACAGTAGGGTGGATCCACTGCAGTCTGATTCAGTATGTATATGACGGTGAACATGGTCTATACAGGAGAATAAGGAAAAGAAATGTATTTTCCCCTTGTGTTTTTTTTCCCCCTCACTGTTGTGGTTCTGCGTGCACTGGAGCCTGTCACTTCTGTCCAATATCCTTATGATCCCAATGGGAAATGTAGTTCCAGAGTGCTCACTCTGACCTGCCCCGTTACTAATTAACAGGCATGAGTACACAGAACACCAGAGATGGGAGGATGTATGTATCCTCACACCTCTATTGAATCAGATTTAATATCTGTTGCTGTTTTTGGCAGCCCCCTCCTTCTGTGTGTGTGTTTGTCAAAAGGGATAAATGAAAGCTCCTGGGTTTGTTTTTACTATGATGTGTTCTGAAAAGCAAGCAAGGGTAGAATAGATGTAAGGAATAAGGAAGAACAACTTGAGACTGGCCCCTGGAGGGTAGGGCACAAAAAGTGCACCCACAGCAGCAGAAATAAGTGCTACATTGTGTTTGATCCCTCTATCATATAATTTCTTCTCCCATCAGGATATTTCTAGAGTGTTGTTCCCTGACATTTCAAACCTTATGGAAACTCTGATAGAATGAATGTTACCATTGGAAAATATATGCAGACCTGAAGAAGGATTTCCTTTGTGTTGCGTCTTCTTTATTCTTGTTACAATTATGTTTCACCTTAAATACTAGTTTACATAAAGCAGAGGACTGAGGGGTTGGCTCACATGTTCAGCCAAAGCAATCAGATTTATCCAAAGGAGAAAAATCCTAAATTACTTTTTTCATGCGCTGTTGTTTATACCGAGGATTCACGTTTCCTCCTATTTCATCGCGGAGTTTGGGCGACAAAGCTAATAACTATTTTGTCCAAAAAATAAATACGCAGCCATGAGAACTTTTCAAACAACACTTACCATTGTTTTGAGGATGGTTCAACATGTCCACGACATTCCTTTTAACAACCTGGATACAAAAGTAGATTACATCTAAATATATAAAATAAAACATGATATCGAGTTGGCATGGACTCAACCCGCTTACTCATGTTATCCCAGCATGATTTGACAGTATTCCACAATGTTTCTTGTAATGTCACAGAATGGTTGGCTCATTCAGTCTTCAAGGGCCCAGTGGAGTTGAGAGAGGGTGTAGCATGCCTCTGAAGAATCTAGTGCTACTTCACTTCTCCTTGTTCTGAGTGGAGTCAGTTTGGAGCAGGTGTCCAACTCCAGAGTAGGCAAAACATCTCCAGACCAAATATGCTCACCACCATGTTTCACTGTCAGTTTGAAACATTGTGGTTCTCTCTCCTGATCATCTCCTCATATACACCCATGTGTTACTGCCATACATCTCTAACTTGTATTCATCAGTACATAGAATCCAACAAATTCTGGTATTTCTTAGCACACCTCAAGTGTTTGGAGTGTTGCATTGCTTATTTAGCTAATTCTGTATCTGTGATGAAGTTGCTGTTCTATCCTTCAGGGAACTAAGGTTGATGTATTGATCTTCTGATGGCGTGATCACTTTGGGTTTGCCTGATCGTGCTTTGGATATGACAAATCAAGTTTCTGCAAAGCATTTTAGAGTTCCATGCACTGCCCCCTGAACTCCTGACACTGTCACTAACTGTCCATTTCCTCATATATTGTGATAATTTCCAGGTGTATACGACAGTATTAGAGTTTTTAAAAGTGGTGTCAGATCCCACAGTATGTCTTTGCTTAATTTATACAATTTTAGCTAAAAAGTTCAATTACGGTTGGTCATGTTTATTTATATTGCTATTTTTTATTTCTTGTATATTTTATAATACGATAGATCATGAAGTTATGTACGTCTTGCATTCACAAAAACACCAAGTCATTTTCAGCAGCCGGGTTACAAGTAATGGGTCAAAAATAATTATTTGGTCCAGGAGTAGCAGAACATTTTTCATCCAGATGGTTAGAGACATAAAAAGCCTTCAGAACGGCAGAACGTATTGTTATTCGACCTTCTCTGTTTTCAGAGAACATACCTTACCTCTGTGACGCTGTAACATAAAGCTAGGGTTAATGGTTCCCTAGAGTAGCAACAAAAGAGACAGAGATTGTACAAAACAACACTTCTTTATTGTTGTACAGTATGTAATCTTGGTAAAGTTTTTTATGTAACAGCAGTTGTTAATAAATCATCTGAAACCCAACAGCCTCTAATTGGGCAAGGTCAGTCTACTCCCATCAGCCCTCTGACCTCTACAACTCAAAAGCAGGCACATTCCTCATGCAAAAAAAAGCTGTGACATGCATTTTTATTAAAAACCCTTTTGTGTACCCATGACCCCACCCCCCACCCCGGAGTAACCCAAAGAACCAGAACTCCACAGTGAATTCTGCTCAGTGAATCTATGTCAGTGTGTAAAGAGTCCAGGTAGTCCCTCCCCTGCTCCCGTTACAGAAAATAGAAACCAGAAATCTGACTGTCTATATTACAAGTAACGTGGTGCACAAAGCACCTCACCAAAGCAAATAAATGTACAGACGTCCTGAGACCTCCATAGTGATGCAGCCTGTTGTACTGTTAGTGTCAGGCTGTTGTCTCGTACCAGCATAAAGCTCAGTGGTTGGCAAAGAGGTTGTACATGAAGAAACTTGTGTGTTGATGATATGTTTCATGTGTGTGCTACATAAGAATTGGGAAGGTTACACTCGGTCTGGAGTGCATCCAGTTATCTATTTAAATAGTAAACCTTCCTCCTCAGCCTGTTTCTCTTCCATCCCTCAGTCACAATATATTTCCTCATTGCTTTCGTCAACAAAAATAAATAAATCCACACCCTAAATAAATACATAAATTACATTTTAGGTAAAGGTGCGAGTGTTCTCTGTAGGTGACATTGATGGCTTTCTATGTTAATTTTGATCCAAATGCTTGCCTGTCTTGAACAGGTGAAGGACTTTAGGGAGGTCCATGTCTGTATATGGAGAAGGCACGAATGGCTAGATGGCTAAAGCTCAGGAGTGATGTGGGAGTCTGCTATACAATCTGATAGGCTGGTTGTAAACAGTCATGATGGTGATGTTATATATGGGCGGGCTTTATGAAATATGCATTTCCCCAACTTTTCCCATTTTGTCTATAACACAACTGCTAGCTCAGACGTTCCAGATGGTTCACTCTCAAATAGAAGCATTTCTGCCCCATTACATGTTCATCTACTGACTAGACTGTGTACTTCAAAGTTATGTTGACTTCAAGAATATGTGTTTCTGTTAGAATTTGAACCAATTCAAATAACTATGTTTTTTGCAAATACGAGAGATGAGTATGTATATGACTCGGAAGAAATGGTTCCATGTCAGCTGAGTGTTTACCTCCACCAGCCCAGAGGCAGATGATCGCATATCTTTACAAATAATCCCACTGATGACGCAAACTGGCTTTCCAGGTGAGGTGACCTGATGTGACTGAGACTGACTGAAGAGTGTACATTCCCAGTCCCAGTGTGGTGGCTTCAATTATCTCTCTTGGTAAAGACGTTTCCCACTGAGATATGTGTGTTTGTACCTGCCCTTTGAGGAGACATCCATACTGATTTTAAAAAGCAATATTGTACGTACAGTTAGCAGGAAAGAGCTAAATTAGGTTTCAGAGATAAATGGAACCAGTTAAAAAGCTGTGCTCTGGTTCTGTGTGTGCCAGTCGCTGCAGGGGTCAGCTGATGCTACTGAAGTGTTGAAACTGTAAGACAAATTGTGCTGCTTTAGTTCTGGTTGATTAGTGTAAAGTTGTCCTTCACACTGATTTGCTGACATCTGGCATTGCGTCTCAGCCTCCCAGGTGTGTTTCTGACTACCTGTCTTGCCTTCTAGCATTTTCTGCCTGACATATCACTTCCTGTGTGATAAGGACCAGCTGTCTGTTTCCTGTTCCATCATCCGGTCATCACTTTCTCTGATCTTATCTTGTGATACCACTTTTACATCTCTTTCATTCTCTGCCACTCTAATGGAGCTTCTGCTCCGTTTTAAAACGTTCATAATGCTGGCTCCTCTTCATCAATGAAGCTGATGTGCTCTGTGGAGGTATTGGCATCCTCTGCCTGTTGTCCCCACTCCTGCATCTCCAGCTCCTGAGGATAAGTGACAGGTCTGGCCTCCTTGTGGTGCAGCTGTGACCTACACCAAGGTGGAGTCTGGTTATCTCCCTGCCCTCTCCTTGCACTAGCAAAGTCCAGAGACAAGGGCAGGGAGTGGGAGGATGGATGGAGGGAGACAGTAGGGGATACGAGAGGGATGGAGGGGAAAGGCCTCAGCCGAAGATCTCCAGGGGAGGATGTGAGCGATGGGGGAGCAGAGCAGTGGGAGGACGGCGGAGGAGGGGTGTCCTGTAAGGGAGGCGGCGGGAGCAGGTCTCTGTTGGCACAGCTGCCAGGTCGGGAAAGGTGGGGGCCTTGGCAGGGAGAAAGGGATGGTGAGGAGGAGAGAGACATGGAGAAGGAGAGAGAAGGTGAAGGGGTGTGAGAGGCCATGGGAGGCTGCTCCTGCAGCGGGGGCAAGAATACCCCATTACTGGAGGAAGCGTGGGGGCTTTGGGGGACTGGGGATCCCTCAGGAAGTTGGTCCTCAGGTGAAGGGAGGTTGGGGTGAGTGTGGCCCCCTGGGGGTTTTGGTGGGTTCTGTGGTGATGCTGAAGAGGATGGATTAGGCCTTTTTGGTGAATGAGGAGTTGGGAGAAGGCATCCTGGCAAATCTACACCTTCTGTGTCACCACTGTCCAACAGGGAATGGTTATCAGGTCTCTGGAGGGAGCAAGATGGGGCTGCGGTTGGCAACATGACACAGGTACTTGCTGATAGCTGGCTGGCATTGCAAGGGGGTGGGGTTAAATTTGGCATCATGGTCATTAGGATTGGTGGTGATGCTGTTTGGAGGAGGGGCTTAAGCAGGCGTGTCATTTCCTGTAGCTCCTGACTGAGCTTGGAGACTTGTTTAGAGAGACTGTTCATCTGTATGGTGAAGAGACAGACAGTGTTAACACACAAACACACACACACACACACACACATACGAAGATCAAACCATTCAAAACTTTATCAAGTTTTTTTATAGCTCTGAATGACAAATATTTTAAGTATGGTATTATCTTTGGAGAAAGAAACAGCTCTTTTGTGGAGAAAATAATTTGAGCCTTGTGATAAATGTGAAACAGGCATAATGATCATGTTTGAACCAAATCAGCACTCACCTCATCAGTTAATTTAGACACACTGTGCTTGATCTCAGAGTGCTCCCGAATTCCTACACACAACACAAACACATATGCATAAACATTAATCCTTCAGGTCAACCTCAACACAAAATACTACTTTGTGAGAGGTGGTGTGTGTGTGTGTGTGTGTGTGTGTGTGTGTGTATTACCTGGGTATGGGGAGGGGGGTGCTGCCGGTGACAAGCTAGGGCTGAACTCAAATTTCTGTGATGAGTTGGAATTGCTCTCTGTTTCAATGCCGTCCACGAATCTGCAGAAAAGAGGGATTAAAAGTAAGAAAAAGCACACGGGAGAGGAATGTAAATGAGACTGGGGACTTAAAGAGCAGTAATTAGTGTATCTGTGTTGGTTGTACAGCATTTTTATTTAAATATAAAAAGCACTTTCTCAGCAGCTTTTGTTCACACACCACTGCACCACTGTGCAGTCGACATGCTGTAATTAATCTCTGTGCACACATGGGCACAGTTACTTTCCATGTGCACACATCATCTTACAGTGTGAGAACCTATTCACCCTCCAACAGCAGCCAGGCTCCATGTCAGCCACCAGTACTATAATCTGCTGGTTACCATGGCAGCCACACACCTATGCTGCAGCGTATTTGCAGTTGCTCCTCTGGCTGTGAGGCAGTGTGTGTGTGTGATCTAGTTGATTTAATCCTTTTGATTATTTGTCACACTGGGTTACTTCTTTTCCAGCGATCTGTGTGTGTGTGCAATGTTTATCACTCTCATTGTTGGGACATCAATCAGCTACACAGTGACATTGTGGGGACCTGCTTTCCTTATGGGAACCAAAAGCAGGTCCCCATAAGGTACATCTTTTTTTTTCATTTTCGGGTGAAGACTTGTTGAGGTTGGGTTAAAGTTGAGTGTTTGGCAGGTGGTGGTTATGGTTCAGTCTCCAGTAAATGAATGCAGGTCTGTGTAATGTCCTCAACAGTGACTGAAACATTACTCACCTCGGGCTGAGTTCAGGCGGCACGCTGCTAAAGCTGACCACCGGTATCTGCAGGGTGGTGGGGCGGGAATGCTCAGAGGGAGCGCGGAAAGGTCTGGGTGGCAGGAGAGGGGAGCGCAAGGGCGAGTTGAGCCCCCTGCTGAGACGCAGCGGGGAGCGAGGAGCGCAGGACACAGAGCTCTGCTCCTCGTCACCCTCCTCATCCTCACGGATCGATGGCAGCTTCTTCACCAAGCCCCCGTTACTTTCCCAGTCCACCTGAGAGACAGAGAGTTTGAATGTAGTCACACTGAAATGATTTGAGCCATGACACCTGTTGTTACTCACAGCAACAGTTGCATCAGACTCAGTGTTGGGAAACTTAGTGCAGTGACATGGTTGTACCAGTGGGTGGCAGGAAAACACAAGAGCTGGTACTGTCTGATGTACTGAACACAGTGCTCACACCACTCCACCTGAACACACTCCATCTTCTAACAGAGTATTAATGGGACACAAAGTGAGCAAACCTCATTAGTTATCACATTCATTTTATATATTTTTTGAAGACTGTTGAGCACCTTTCCTTTTATAGTTGGGACATTTTAGTTGAAGGGGTTGCAGATTTCCTCCAGAGAAAAAGGTGATGTCAAATTTTTGAATAGGTTGGTGTGTCTTGCTTTTCGTTCCAGTGGTTTCTAGGGGCTGCAACATATGTTCTTTGTCATTGTTGAATAAAAGTTGATTATTTTCTAGATTCATTGATGAGTTTGGTCAACAAAATGTCAGAAAAAGAAACAAGTTGATCAGTGTTTCCCAAAGCACTTTTATCGGCTTTATTGATAGTACAGCTGGAGATATGACAGGAAACGGGATGAGAGAGTGAGGGAGAGACACACGGCAAAGGGCACCCAGGCCGGGACTCGAACCCGGGGCCACTGCAGCAAGGACAAAGCCTCTGCACATGGGAGGCCTGCTCTACCAACTGAGCTAAACGGCGCCCCTACTTTTGTTTTCTAACAAACACTCTTACAAACACTATTACTATTACTATTACTAAAAACTGAAACTGATTGGCTGATCATTAAAATAGCTGGTAATTAGTGGTTGACAACTAATTGATTGATGCTTTTGTGGTTTCAAATCCAAAAATAAGATGAGATAATTGAGACCCTAACCATAAACAAAACTGATCCCTCACTGGGGAAATTCACTTGTTAGAACGGCTCAAGAGTTTTTAAACAAACAAATCAAGACACAAAAATAGAATAACATAAATGAAATAATAATAAAACTGTATACACCCCATTGTACCCATAACTGTAATACAAATGGTGTGTAGTAATATACCATAAACGTATAAATACTTCAGTATCTCAATTCATGGCACTTTCCCCCTCATGTCACTACTGTTATTATTTTTATACCTTGGCTTGCGTGGAGTGCTGCTGTACTATTCAAACGTGTCAAATTTGATATTTTATTATTTATTTTCTCGGACTGAAACCTTTTTGTCCTATGTTTCTCATGACATATGGAGAAAACTGGGCAAAATGAAACAGGCACTATTATGTAGAGTAAAGCATCTGTAGTGCACCTCCAGTCCTGTGACTCTAAAATGCAACAATAGTAAGATAAGTTTCACGTCTTAGGCTGCTGCCATTACAATGAACTATAGTCATTAACTTAAGGACCTGATGAGACGTCAGGAGAATTTGCCAGACAAGCAAAGAAGCCTGTCATGCTACATTTAATACAGACTGCTGCGTCTAATGTTTCCTCCTCACATTTTCCCACGCGCGTGCATGCACACACACACGCAAAGTCCCCCGGCATTTACACTTGTCCCTGTTCCCCATCAGCTATGTCCCTGCTTATGAACTGAATAATTTAGGCTTACTGCAGTGTTGATGCTGGGCTGCTGAAACTTCCACAAGACTGGCTTAGCAAAACAGGACTCTGTCTGAGCTAAAATACAACAACATAGACTACAACAAGAGCAGAAAAGAACATTTATATTGATCAAATGAGATGTTCCTTGATGTTTGGTGCTCATGAGTGTGTTGGTGTGACGTGTCAGTCTTACTTCATATACATTGTGTCTAAAATATAATAGAGATTGAGTCTACCTTCAAACAAATTCATTACATCACCATTAAAAACATCCTCCTCAGTGATGACAGTTTATCCTGCCTTTATCCTCAACTGTCTTCAAAATAATCACATGTGCCCTAACATACAATGACTGGTGCAGTGAGTGATGAATGTATTATATATCTCATCATGCAGACAAGCCAACGCCCCAATGCTTTTGCTTTCCCCCTGCTCTCTCCCACTCTGAGCCTCACTCCCTCTCCTCACCCTTTAATCAACTCCCTCTCTTCCCCCTCAGTCCCTGCCTGCTCAGCATACTCTCATTTTTATCTTCCTCCCCCACTGCCCTCCTCTCAGCCGACCCCATGCTACCGTAATGTATTTTTAGCTCACTTGTTCTAATCTTAGCTCCCAGATCTGGAGGAAACCAAGGAGCACTCTGCGATGCGGGGGCGTGATAAGTGTGCACTTGCCGTGTGTTGGCGTTAGACTTGTCTGTGTGTGAGTGTGTGGGTGTGCAGTTTGCATTTGCCTCATGCATACATCTGAGAGCAGGCACGTGCACAACTGGATGTGTATGTAAGCTGTGCATGTGCTCTCAAGGACAAGAATGAACAAAGTGCTTTTTCTTATTTTGGTGCAGCAGTGTGTCTGGTGTGTAAAGTACATGCAGGTGCAATATGTTCCCCCGGTCACATCTGTGCTGCAGAGATTGAACAGCACAAGAACATGGGCTACAATATGCTGTAATTTCCCCCTCTTTCCATAGCACGGCTCAGTGCACCCAGTGGACTGGTTGTTCTTGCACATTGCATTGTTTCGCCGAAGGCTCAGGGGTCATGACAGTCAGTCTGCAGCCTGTGAATCAGCAGGGACAGTCACTGAAAACACAACCATCACTTAGATGATGATCTTTTGTTCTTTTCTTTGCTCGGTAAACCACATTTGGTACTCCAACATTTCAGTTTTTCCTCTCCTGTAAGTAATGCTTTCTTGTATTTCTAATCAAGTCTGCGCTGGACAAAACGTTGCTGTGATATAAGCATGGTCATATCATCCTTCAACCCTTCAGACTGCCTCTTGCAGTGTTCACTGAGTAAAGAGGTACAAGATATGTGCATGATTTTCCCTCTATTTTGCAGCAGTCTTTCCTCACATACATATGCATACACACTCTCCTGGGGTGTTGGTATCAGTGGGGTTTTGCATACTTAAACACGATGGACATCTGCAACCCAGACTTAAGATATGGGCAGCAGCTGATGTATTTTGAATCACGCATCCTCTGGGTACTGCTACAGACACATGCTGATATGTGCACACATTTGCACATTTGCATCTCCCTCACACTCCGCAGTGTGTGTGCTGTGCCTTGGAGAAACAATCGGCACTGCAGTGGAAAAGGAGGACTTGAGAAAGAGCAAAACAGAAAATGAGATGCCAGAGTTCCCCCCTCCCCCCTTGTCTGTCCTCCTCCTCCTCCTCCTCCTCTTTCTTCTCCTCGGCTGGCTGGGCTATTTATATCGAGCAGGATCCAATCTTAGCAACAGCTGCGGGCGACTCAGCCAGTCAGGGACAGCCCGTGCTTCCCCCCTGCACTATTTTTAGCAGCAGGACAGCTTCAAACAGCAGCACTGAGCTATTCTTGTCCCTGTGTTTTGCTCCCTCTGCTGCTGCTGCACCAGCCAAAGGCATAGGTTGTGTGTTTGTGTTTTATAGCGGTAGTTAAAAAAAAGCACTTCAAGGCTAGGCTTGTGCACTTGTGATGTGTGCACAGATCTGTGTGTGAATGTTAAAGAAGTTGTTGAGAAGTCATGCATACCTTTTGTCCATTAGAGCTCTCTTAATGTGAGTGTCTACTCAGGCTATTACATTAGCACCATATAACACTTGATTTACAATTTGCACTTTCACGGCTGCACGTGGAGTGATGTGACTGATTTGCAAATGGCTGCCTCCGTAACACTGAAGAAAGGTATGCAGGTGGTGTTAGGAATGTCTGTAGATGGTGTGTAAACACATATAGGCCCAGTACATATCATACAATTATGGCAGTGTAATGCTGCCTCAATAGCTAAAAAATATTAGCAACATTTTGTTGCAGAACTTCACTCTTTTTATGAGATTCTTTTCATATTGTAACAATATCTTTATTATGTTATTATGAAATATTTTCTTCCTGTTACCTTATACCAGGTCATTAAACTTTGACAAGAAATTGTTCTTGGTGCAGTAACACATTACTTTTCTTGTTATATCACAAAAGGTCTTTAATATTTTGTTTTTATGACATGTGTTGGAATGTGACTGGTTAAAAAATATCATAACTGGTTAACATATGGTTCAAATGTTATTTGATGGTTTGGGACACAGCTGATTGAAGTACCATCCATCCATTACTGTGTCTGTACTGCCTATCCTGCACAGGTTGGCAGGAGCCCGTTCCAGGGTGACAGCTGGGCACACACTGGAGTGGCCACATTGTCTCTCACAGGGCTGTTATGACAAACACATTTGATTGGGGTTTGTAAGTGTGTGTTTTAACCAGGGTAAAACTATATTTAAAACTTAGAGTAGAAAAGAAACAACCCAAGCAGTGTGCTGTCTCTGGTCCAGGCAGAGTTGGAGAGGTGATGGTGCTGATACCAGGTACTGAATAATTCATTCAGTTGGTTACATCATTGAAATATAGCCACGTAAGGTGTGATATGTGGTCAGGACTGAGGTTTGGACGCTGGATGGAGGGTAGATTCTTGTTAAATACTTCAATTCCTGCAGTTCATTGTGCCAACACAGCAAACACAGCCCATGCTGATTACTCAAGGGCACCTAAACCAAATAAAAGCAACCCACAGCCATAATACATAAAATCAGATCACCATGTCAGATGGTTATGAATTGTGTAATGTTATCTCTCTGGGCTAGAGCTTCACTTTAGGTACTGCAAAGGCCCTCACATATACACCATTTGCAAGTATCAAGCCAGTTGATCAGGTTATAATGAGAAATGCTTTGTTTGAGATATGTTGATTTTGTGAAATACGGATAAGGTTTTGTGATATAACAAGCAAAGTGATTTTCTGTCCTAACAAGAAATGTGTATTGTATTATTTTTTGTATCCAATAATAACAGGAAAATCTGCTATCAACGCCAATTTGTCTTTATCATTTAAAAATAGTCTTCTTAAATGCTTCTGAATTTCCACATTCTGACATAACGTCTGAGAGAATCTAACAACCCCATCATCCATTGCCACAAGGGGTCAGTCTTTTCAATTCAATTCAATTCAGGAGCAATTTAATATAAGAAAATGAAAAAAACACAAAACAGCAACAATTCCTTCACAGCCCTCTGTCCTTCAAGGCTCTACCTGACTGTATATACTCACATCAGCGCTGTGGCCTTCTCGCAGATTGTAGGTGAGGTCGTGTTGTATCTCGCTGATGAACTTCTGGGCGTACTCGGGGTAGAGTCGGAGGACCTCGCGGAGGCCCTTGAGGCTGATATACTGCAGGTCACAATAGGTCAGGGCTTTGACATTAGCGTTGGTCTTGATCACCTGCTCCTTGGTCAGGTAGTCTGAACCAATCAGATCTCCTTTACCTGGGAAGGTGCACCGACATAGAGACAGGTGTAAGACAAATAACACACTAATGAAAGAAAGACATATCTGCGCCTTTAAAGCAGTAACTCAGCGTGAGTTTATTTTTACAGTCTCCACCTGAAGGAATCAGGGAGGTTTGTTAAATAAATGAACCACTCTGAGCTGCAGATCATCAAAGAAAGAGGATGAAAGGAATGGACCTGCAAATGACTTCCACAAAGACAGCTGGGAGAAAGTGTTCCGGCTGTGTAATCCATCATTCAACCTGACAAAGGTGAACCTAGCGAACACTAACACAGATGTCTTGACAACTGAAAATGACATTGACGTGATGACATATCAATACTATCAAAGTGGCAATCAAAATGCAATCACTGAAAGCAGTTGAAATGGTCAGGTGGATCCACTAAAATAAGTTTACATGTACAGTGTGAAAGCAGTAGTAACAGTGCTTCAACTTTAAGCAGAGACAGGGTCTGAAAATGATTCAGCTTAATAAATGGAGCAGGAAGTTTGATCTGAAGTTAAATCACTGACAATCAAAAAAAAGGTGCAAGCAGCTGAACTCTCAGTTTAAGGAGAAGATTTGTTTGACATGCCAGTGGATATATGGAGGTGTTGCTCTAATCTACGAATCTATTTTCAGTCTAACCTCCAACTAGGATATTAAGTTTACTTCATTTGAGGCTCTGGTTTTAAAACCATCTTCATCAAGTAGTAACAGCCTTCTCCAGGGAACAGGCCTTCACCTGGTGGTAACCTACAGACCTCCAGGGGCTTACTCCCAGTTTCTAGAAGAATTCACTGAATTCCTTGCAGATCGTGTGACTCGCTCATATAAAATCTTAATTATTAGGGATTTCAATATCCACTTAAATAAACCTTTTGACCCTCTACGTGGGTCCTTTTGGGACTATTTCTGGCGTCATTCAGCTTTATCATGAACCTACCCATTCCAGTGGTTACACTGTGGAATTGATCCTTTCCCATGGATCAGATGTGTCAGCCCTGAATGTCGCTTCTGTCTCCTCTGCCGTGTTGGACCACTTCCTTATAACATTTGAAGCATCATTAGCCTGTCCTTGTGCAGGTGACACAAATGTTTTTACTTCTTGTCATATCAGCTCCGCATTCACAGCGACACTCAGTAAAAACTTGCCTGGGGTCTTGGCTCCATTTGTGACTGTGACTGTGGAAAAAATCACTAATGATGTTAACCCAGTACTTGTTTCTCTCCTTGATTCTGTGGCACCTGTCTCTACCAAGGAAAGACAACCAAAGAAATCTACTCCCTGGTTTGCTGATGAAACCCGAGAACTCAAGCAGGCCTGCAGGAAAATGAAACTAGCGTGGTGTAAATCAAATTTGGATGTTTTTTATCTTGCATGACGTGATAGTGTACTTCATTATAAGCGTGCTCTTAATGCTGCTAGAACAGTATAATTCTCCGGCCTAATAAAGAAAAACAAACGGAAACACAAAAAAAAGTCTGTGAGCTGTGCACCCCTCAATGCAAATGATTTCTTCGATCAAAATTAACTCTTCATCTCTGGCTTCAAATGAAAGTTGATTTTTAAACATCCTCCTGCTGATTCTCAGTTAGTCTCAGCTCTTAATACTTTAGAATTTTTCTCTCCTGAGAAATTGTCTAAACTTGTCTCCTCCTCTAAACCAACTACCTGCTTCCTGGACCAGGATGGCTCCCCCATCGGTTGTTGTGTTCAGGCTCAGAAAGTACCTATGTAATCATTCAGATTTTAAATTGTAAATATCAGATATGTTTGATATTATCAGGCAGCCCCGATGAGTCTGTGACACTGCACTAGTTCACCATAATCAGCTAACTCATAATCAGCTTCAACAACAAAGTGAAAACAAAACTGAGGAACAGCCTGATTGTCAGGCTAGTGTTCAGTTTAATCCTGAAGATGTCACCAGACTCATCATTGTTGAAGTCAAAAGAGTAAAAATATGACCAAGTAGGTTGGGGAGCATCTAACAAAGAAACACTGTCAAGTTCCTTAATGGATAGAACGACTGCTTTCATCATAGTAATGACTAAAAACGAAAGGATGTCTTAGCATCTGCTTCTTTGGTTATTCCCTCTTTTGACTGGTCTCTCATGAGTCATCCAACCTTTTAAGTGCAATACTAAATCTCTTGAATATACTCCATTAATATACAATATAAATGGAAATCACTCATGACACAACAATTTTAACGTCTCTTACTCTTTTTAATGTGATATTACAGTGAGAACCAATTTTCTTCTGGTTTTCCTTCAGCCACTCTCCTGCAAGTCTTTACCCGTGAGTATAGAAAAAAAACCTGTTGGACACTATCCACTATTTCTATAAAGCTAATCCTGTTTGGGAGGATTATTTTTGAAGGCCCTGATGAGGGGGCGAGTTTTGTAAGTAAATGTAATGCAGAACAGCTGTCAGTTGGCATTTCACAGAACAAATAAACCATTGGGAGAGACAAAGCTAGTGTGTTGGAGATAACAAATTCCTGCTCAGATTATTCGCCATCACCCTTTGTTGTTCAACAGAGCCACCATGACATCACCCACAGGCTTCTGAGGATCTAGAGGGAAGAAGTGGGGACCTGAAGCAAGCCTAGTTAAACAAGCCTACCTAGCTGGAAACTGCCAAGCTAGCTTAGGCTAACAAGCTGTGTTCACACATAAAGTTTAGCTAATTTAAACTCTTGTGAGATTGATTGTGGGTTTATTTGCCCCAAACAGCCAGAATACCTTATTGTACACGAACTGCAAGATAGCACGCACACAGATACCGAAGGAGTTTGTGTGAAGACAGTTTGAGAGGGGAGAGTGAAGATGATCTACTTAAAAAGCTAACTCTGTGCTCATCCGACTCCATGTGTTTATCCCTCTAAAGGCTCCAGGCTCTGCCCACAGCTGTTTCCTCCAGAGCCTGTGGGCCCCGGCAGCCATCTGCTTCGTAGAAAATGTGTGTAGGTAGCTGTCACTCCAAGAGTCCACTCCAATTACGAATTATGCATAACTTTGAGCCTATGTATTAAAACAAATAAATCATATGGAAATACACTCCTCGTACAGGTATCATACTGTGCGTGGGGGTTTTAGCCATCCAGACCAAAAACGTTTTCTTATAGGCTGCAACCATGTTTATTTCTGCTGTTAACATGGGCTCTTAAAGAGATAGACTTGCTTTTGGAACCAGCCCCAAGTGGCCATTCAAGGAACTGCATGCTTAGGAGCACACTCATTTGTGAGGCTTTTGATAGACAAAGCCCCTCTGATATTAGGGATAAAAGGCACAAAGCAAACAAAGACCGCTCCGGGGCTACACAGCCACCTGGGCTGAGAACAGACCATTTAGAAGAAGGAGAAAGAACAAGCAAAGAGGGGACAGAGACAGGGTAAAGCAGGGACGGGCTGTAACCTAAAATGGGTGATGGAGTGTGGAGGAGGACTGAAAAGAGGGAGGTTGAGAAGATGGAGGAAGCAAGAGAAAGAAAGGTGACACCCTTCGAAATTGAAGAGGGAATGAGTGTGGAGGCTGCCGCAGCCTGGCATGACTTGATTCAGGAAAAATAGCAGGGCGGAGTGAGAAAAGCGAAAAGAAAGGGTGGGCGTCACAGGGTGAGCAGGAGCTTAGAGTAGGCCATGTGAGCGATAGCAGCTATTGGACATGGTCCTGTACCCCTTCACTAAAACCTCCTCTACACCCTGCTGTCGATGCACTCAGCGCTGTCCAACCATCATCTGCAGCTTCATTTCTTAATCCCATCCCCCCCATATGTGCTTGTGCTACTTAATTTGGCATGATGGGGTTTTCACATGTTCTGTCTGTCTCTCTTGTCTTTTCACATCGCTCACACTTCTGCTCCTCTGCTTCTTTCTACTCCCACCGCCTACCACAGCTCAGCCTCAATTGTCTTTTGTCACAGAGATGATGGGTGGCAACAGAGTCAAGACTGTCAGCAGCATCAGGAAAAGCTTTTGCTCGTAATCACAGCAAAATGTTAAAGTGAGCAGGAGATGAATGCTTGAAAGTGGCATTTAAGAGTGTCTATTTGTCTAGTCCTTGATGCCTCTGTATGTGACTGTCTGAGTATAGGTGAAAAAGGAGGGCAGGGAACAAAAGCATTTGAAGGATTCTCATTTCATCGATGCCAGTGATTGAGCCTTTAGTATGCACTGCCTAAAGGCTCTTGCTCCTGATGTGGAATTTCAGTTTATGTTTTATACACTACTTGTCCTTTTTTGATATATATAAAAAAGACTTGTAGGCAGGATTTTCACAATGTGGCACTGCAGCTACTTTGAAAACCTAATGAGAGTGGCACAATGAAGTCATACCTCATCAAACTGGCACCAAACTTGCTCCCTCATCCAGTCATGCTAACAAAGTAGGAAGCGCGACATAGCAGGGGGTGTATTGAAATAAAAGGTCATTTTTTTTACATGTGTCACACACCATTCATTTAGTTCAAAGTCATACATCCCTCTATATATTAGACTGATTAGTGTGATTGTCAAGGTAAAGGTTAATTTAAGGCTGATGTAAAGGTTACGTAACCGGTCCTGTTTTGCTGACATTTTCAGAGAATATGTTTTTGTTAGTTGATTGGTCGAGCAGGTGCTGGCATCATCAGTAGGACCACCATGTTCCATTTGTCATGAATGGACTCACATGCTTTATACAGCCATTACAAGTGGACATACACCCAGTGTATAGGCTGCAGTCACTTCAGTTTTCTGATGTAGAAAAGTAAGATAGAATATATTTTTAGCTTAAATCAACATGAGATATTTAGGCCCAGTCCAAAGATACATGTGCATTTCAGGCTTTTCACACACACATAAACTGCATCTAAGTAAACTGAAAACAGACCTTATGGAAAACCTTTTTATGGATGAAGACATCAGAAAATCAGTGTTTACTTCAGGACAGTCAGAAAAACAGATTTTTGGATTCCATGAAGCAACACACTTTTGCATCTTAATTTGGTTTCATCAGTGTATGTAGCATCATTTGAAAATGAGAGTTTAGACTTTGGCAGAAAGGATGTTATATTGTCTGTTTTAGAGAGACAAAAACATATGTGCAATAATGGAAAAAGGAGTCAAAAATGCCTGCTTACAATGTTTTAATAAAAAATAGCATTATCCAGGAGGATTCTGTGTTGAGCAGTCCAGTTTCTCAGTCTCGTTCATAGTATTTTCTGTAAGTAAGTATACAATCTGCTTCCTCTTTACACCAGCACCAGCTAGCCCAGTACATGAATGGCTATGTGACACATTTTCAGCTATGTTGGTAACAACAAAGGTTATTTTTTTAAACGATGCTATGTTGCTCATCTGGAGGGAGAAAACACCCACATACCTGTGTACTGGGCCTTAGATGTTACTTGCAGGTGATTACTCATGACAAGAAATATAACATTTATCATTGTTCACTGTGGAGGACGGCAACATTTGTGCAGTCTGTAGAAAGCACTTACTCCATTGCAAAAAAGGTCCACACTAAAGCCAATGAGTAATCCCAGCAACAACAACATGTACCAAGCAGTACTAGAAACTAGCTACCACCTACATATTTCCGGTAGCAAGATAACTTAACAAATTAGCACTCAAACTGTAATTATCTCAACATGATTGACATGCTTGATCTCTGCTAACATGGCGCAAATGAACAATAATACCACAGTTAACCAGTTTTTAATTGTTGTTGGTGATAATTAATTTTATTTATCAATTAACAAATTAATTTGCTGTACCCTGGTTACCTCTGTGGAGGAGGGTTTAGCTTTGAAAATGGATTCAACTAGCTCTAAATAACCTTGCTGGTAATCTGTGAGTGTGCGTGTGGCTGATTGTGTGTTCATGTTTCAAAAGTCTAAACATCATGCAAAGTTAAATATGAGATGTAACACTTTACAATAAGTTACACAAAAGTGTGAGTAGTTACTGAGGAGTGAGTAAGGAATGAACCAGGAACAGCTTGATCGTTAATACATCCTTAATGAGTAATTCCTGAATAACTGTGATTTGAGGACTATATTGTAGATAACGATGAGTTACTAGAATAAAAGACTGGTTGTCAGTACATTTATGAATCATTAGGTAATAATTAGCTTTAGAAATATCTTTGAGTCAACATACTGACCACTTCGTTCATGAGTTGTTCCTGATTAACTATCAATCAGCCACTGATTGAACAAGTGATTACTAATTACCGAATCATTGTTGTTATTGTGAACCTTCAAGTCAAAGGAGACGTCATACTGAGTAGTTACCCAAATAGACTCATTTAATATCAGTTACTTAATCATAAGTTACTCTTCTTAATGGGTTGTCCCCATTAGTTGTTTAGTAAAAGAGAGAGAGGACTCTCACAAAAAATGTGGAACTATGGAACCCAGAACTATGAAGACTTTAAAGCCCAGCCAAGACAAAAGATTTGTGATGAGACGGGATGAAACTTGCAACTGCTTGCAGTGTGCTTGTCTGCAATACTCTGAAAACCACACCAAAACGACCAGACGAGATGGCGTATCATCTCAAATGCAACGTCTCTCTGTACTTAACTTAACTGCTGGCTTTTCAGGCTTTTTTTTAAAGCTGCCTTTCATTTGCAGCAGCTTAAAACATGAATGAGCACAGTGATAGCAAGTTACTTGCTGCCGTTGCATTTGTAGGTATGATTAAATGGAGAAAAAAAGGTGTGTGTGTTGCGAAGCTAATACGTTGGAGAAAAAGAGAAAAAGCAGTTGAGAAATGTACGGTTGAGTAAGAGAGAGCGATCAGTGCAGAGTGGCTGTAACTTCAAGTGCAGGAAAAGCAGTAGCCGATCATTATATTAATTACACCAGCCACCATCGCCTTGACAATCGGCGTCATCATCAGCTGACCTGAGTCAAGCTGCAACAGGTAGGTTCAACTCTCATCTTACTTTTTGAAACATTTTCATCAACCGCAAATCTTTGGTCTGAACTGGGCTTATATAGGTGATAACCCTTAAAGTCTCACTTTATGGCAGTGACAATGCCAAAAGTTTTCAGCATTATAATTGTCACAAGCTCAGGTAAAGTTAGCCTTCATAGTTTTACTGTTGGCTTTGGTCGGCAAAAAAAACTCTTACTTCAGTGAAAACAGATTTTATTTAATATGCATATTTAATGACTTGCTGCAGGGGACTGGGGTTTGTATTGATTAAACCCTCTGCAAATCTTGCATTATGGTGTTTAATTGTCCTCTTATGTATATTTATGTAAGGGCTGCTAGTGTAAACACTAAAATTGGCTTCATTGGATATACATTTTAATTATTGAACATTTTTAGCGGTTATAGTCAAAGTAATTAGTAATAGTATTTGGCTTTACTGTCATACTAAAATCAGTATGACAGTAAATATGTATAATCACCAAAGGAGTATAGTCTTTTGATGTACACACACACACACATAAACACATGCACACACACACAACAGTTTACATTATATTGACAGAAGAAATAGTTGGAACAGTTCATGTGCTTGTATTCAATGAGTGAATCCACATTGAATAGTAAGTCCAACTTGGCAGCTAGAGAGTACCTGGATGAAGAAGCAGAGGAGTATTGGGGATTACGGAAAATTCCTCAGAACAGCTGTGTTGTTAAGTGAAGCTCTGGGTTTCTCAAGGATCACCAGGGAGTATATTTGAGAGAAAATCAGGCCGTAATGGACTGTAGAATGTGAAGAGCTTCCTGGGCTCTGCAGGACTCTGCTCAATCCACCCTTCAGCATTAATAATCAAGGTGCTTTAATAATGTAAAATCTATTTATTATTAATACCAGCACAGCACCGCACTCCATCTATTGATGTGTGTGTGTGTGTGTGTGTGTGTCATGATCAAGATCAAATATGGACCAGGGGCTTGGCATTTGAAGATAAATCTACTTCATTTCACATACACAAACACACACATAAAACACACACTCAGATGAATGAACAGACAGAAATGCAGGCAAACAGGTATGGACCATTAATTCATTACATCGTGCCACTTTGAGAAACTGATGCGTAGACATATAAGACATCTGTCCTTGGTGCACACACACACACACACACACACACACACACACACACACACACAAAACCCCCACCCGTCCTCCCTCATCTCTGTGTCTATCACTGTCTATTACACATTCACACAAACATCTGAGAAAAGCTGCTTGCTGGATTAGTGTTGCAAAGGCTTTGAAGCACATCCAGAGGAAATTAGCTTTCAGCCTGCTCAACAGCTAACTGAAGAAATCTTCCAAGTTGTTGTAACAGGTGCGGCATCATGTCTGACCAATCTCTCATTTATTCTATTTTTTTTCCAGTGTTGTCTTTAACATTCACTGCTTAAGGTTTGTGTCTTACAACACAATTACAACACAAAAAAGTGTACCTTTGAAATGACAGGGATTAGCTTCTGATGTTACCAGCCATTAAAAGAGAAGAAGTATATAGGCCTACTCAGTTTGGCCAGGTTCTTGTACAGCAGTTAGAGATCATGGCGGCACAGAATTCTCCAAACATAAGTGGAAAGGCTGCAAATGAAAGTTAGCAGCAGCTCAGATTTTTCATGTTTTTTTTTCTCGATATATTCATTCATATATCCTCTGGACAAATTGTACTAAATGTGTGGTCACTTTAGGTCAAAATGATGACAAATGTGTATTTTGTCCAATACTTTGATTGTTAACAAAAAATATACACCATGTGTTTGGTGCTAATACAGCTGATAGCATGCTAACATATTAAACTAAGTTGGTGGTCATGATAAACTTTTACTGCTAAATATCATTATGTTAAAGGGATATTCCGGTGTAAATTTAATCCATGGTCTAAATCACTGTGAAACTGTGTTAGACTCCCTCTCGAGAGATCAAGTTAGCAGACCGCTAATTTACGTAGTTTTATCAACCTCAGAAACGACCGCACGACAACAATACACTGCAGAAAATGGGTCCAAATATAAATCGCCACCAAAAAGCCACAAATAATGCTCAGAACAGCACCAGACTTCAGCAACAGTACAAATAGGGTCTCAGCACATAGTCCGGGGCATCTAACCTCCGCTAGCTTAGCTGGATTTCCACTGAAAAGCTGACTAAATTTACCACTCTTCTGCAGCAGCTTCCTGTTGACGGGAAGTCCCGACGACTCGATTACCGAGTGCAGTAGAGTTCCGCGGCTCATGGATGAAAATGTATGATTATGACTCCATGGAAAAGCAATCAAAATGTATATGTGTCTTGCCTGCCAGTTTATAACAGTTATTATCGAGAGCGGACAGGGAAAAGAACGGAATTGAGCATTTCTAATCGCACTCGGTAATCGTCGGGACTTCCCCAACCCGGAAGCTGATGGAGGAGAGTTGAACTCTGTTTTTAGTATCCCAATAGCTTCCCTAGCGAAGCTAGCGGGGTTAGATGCCCCGGACTATGTGTTGAGACCCTATTTGTACTGTTGCTGAAGTTTGGTGCTGTTCTGAGCATTATTTGTGGCTTTTTGGTGGCGGTTTATATTTGGATCCATTTACTGCAGTGTATTGTTGTCCTGCGGTCGTTTCTGAGGTTGACAAAACTCTGTAAATTAGCGGTCTGCTAACTTGATTTCTCGAGAGGGAGTGTAACACAGTTTCACAGTGATTTAGACCATAGATTAAATTTACACCGGAATATCCCTTTAAGATTGTCACTGTGAGCATGTTAGCATGATGATATTAGCATTACCTAAAAGTAGTGCTGTGCAGAAAAACAGTCTCACAGAGCTCTGTGTATCCAACTTCATCATAGCACTGTATGACTGGCTTGTATGTTTTTGTCTTTCAGCCATCTGAGCTGATGCAGTTTGTTGCTGCCTTTTAAATCCAAAACATGCCGGCTGCATTTCAGCTGCAGAATGCTGAGCAGCTCCCTCCTGCAGTTGTGCAGGGACTCAGCGGCGCCCTGTAAGCTGCAATCAAGGAGATAAAGTCTCTCAAAGACGAAAAAATAAAGCTTTGAAGACGCAGATTAGTCAGCTGGAAAACAGGCAGGTGGAGGTGACATTGAAAAAGATGAGGTTCTCCAGGTTCTTGATTCTGGATCTAATAGACTGGTTTTTAGCTTTTTATTTCCTTAACTGCTAGCTTGTGTGTCTTGCGTTTTGGTCGCTTTTCATATACTCTGACAGCCATAGACAAACTGTTTAATGTGTTTATCTAATAGACTCTTCTGAACAGGCTTTTTACAAAGTATATTGGCTGAAAACGATCGGTGCTTTATCATTGGGAGCAGCCTTGCTATTTATATGTAAAAAAAAAAAATACTCATCAATACTTAAAAGACTGAGAAATGTATTCATTGTGTTAAAATAATGGTTGTTGGTAATGCATATGAGACCCCGCAGGTGTATGATTTTATAGCTTTCATAGGAGCTCAGACCCTACCTTACTGGAGCTCAGCTCCAATTTGCTCCCATGTAACCTTAACCCTGCAATCTACAAGCTCTGTAGATGTTTGTTTTTTAAATGTTTTGTTTACATAAAAAACGTTCATCACTCAACTAATATAGCCTTTAAATACAGACAAAAACACTGAATGTTTGCTGGAAACAGTAAACCCATTGATTCAATAATATTTTGTATTAGGGCACTTTTTGAAATGACTGATGCTGTTTTGTCAAACACTATAAAATATGGAAGGAATGATCAGAACAAACAGAAAAAGATGACTTAATTGCCTCTTTAATTAATGAATAGGCCTTTAGGGAGGTAAATAATGTACATTTTTGTATTTTTGAAAATGACCTGTAATGTGTTACTGTTAGTTATGATGTTCATTGTTGTGGCAGAGATGGGTTGTGCAGAACATGGCTGGTTGTTTTCACCCACACAGTCTGTGAATCAGTCCTGTTTGATATAAGTCTTCATTGGAACTCACAGAACCTCATCTCCAGAGAGCAACGTGAGCGAGGACATATGATCACAATGCACACAAACAAACATTTGCATTTTCAGCACACAAAAACATGCTTATGTCACAAAAACAGAACTCAGTGAGTAGAAGCCTGTTACCTGTAACAGCTAAATGTTCTGCTTTGGAAACCAAGAAGAGAATATAATAGACTGTCTTTTTTTACCGCAATATGTAAAGTAATATTATAAAAACATTTTATAACAGATCTTTTGACAGCAGCCATGTGGAAGCTCTGCTCAAACTGTAACATATCAAGCATGCCAGAAATCCAACCAATTCTAAAACTCGAATGGCCCTCAGGAGAACACATTCCACCACCAAGACCCAGAAGTCCCCTTTATCTGCATCAAAATGTATTCACTCATAGATACCAGCCACCTTAGCAACCTGATTTTATGCTCGGAGAAAGTAATGAAAATGGCGAAAATGGTAAAGAAATTGAGAGAAAATTACTGGATCTGTCCCTTTATCTGGATCCACACCAAAATGTGTGTCTTTTCTGGGCTGAGTCCTGTCTTCCAAGTTTTGTGGAGACCTTTTTAGTATTTTCGGTGCCACACCAAACCAACCAACCAATGGACACGGTTAAAAAACATTACATCCTTGGCAAAGGTAATTACTCTGGGGCAGTTATGGGCTAAAATTGGGCTAAATCTGTAAAGGTTCTGCCCATAATTAAGGACTGATGTCAGACAAATTTTAATCCATGAATATCCTGTATCTTTCATAAAAATACGTGCAGTTTTATGTTGGAATGCTAGAGAATTGAGGACTGACACTACAGCACGCATGGAAATACACATTCATCCTCATGGAAGAGGAACCTTTGTTGGTATCAACAGCAGTATTCGCAATAAATGGAAATCTTTTCACGTCCTCTACAGTTTCATGATTTAGGTTTGCTTTAATGCAGCCAGAGTTTGTCTTATTTTAGAAATAATAGAGGTAATATTTTACATCACAGTCATACTACAAGATCTTTTATTCGCATGTTCCTAGTGACAAAAAACATAATAGCAGCCACCCAAAAAACATCGACTTTGTTCAGAATAAAGTACTCATTACTGCTGCAGGCTGCCTGCTAAGACATTTGACAAAAAAAAATGCTTGACTCTTCACTAAACACTGATTCAAACTTTTTTCAAGACAGCTCGCTGTTATTCAGGACACATTATTTTGGTGTACTGTGTGATGTTGTTGTTTTCTCTTTCATGTGAGCCTTGGGGGACGTCCAGACGGGCGAAAACGATCTTTTTTTCCTCCGTCTTCCTCGGCATCGTTTCACGAATATTTGCGTCCACACGGATCCACTGAAAATGACTGAAAACACTGTGGTTCATATTCCAGGCCTATAGGTGGCGCTTGACATTCACCAAAAATGGAAGCTTGCGCACTGTAAACAGACAGTAGAAGGAGAAACTGAACACAACAAGAAGAAGATGAAAATGGCTAGTGCAAGGAAACCAGAATCGATTGTGTGGACCGTTAATGAGGTCGAACTGCTGCTGCGACTCACACTCCACTACAAGGCATGTAAGTTGCAAGAAAGGCTCAATATCTTCTGCAGCACGAACACGAGCATGTAGTCCGCCATTGTTGTTGTTGTTGTTATAGGACGTTGCGGGGTGGGGCGATGGCGTCATCGTTTTGGAAAGTATGCGGATTCGCCATCCACATGAAAACGGGAGGGCTGCGTTTTCAGATTTCTCCACCCTGAGACCCGTTTTCAAAAAAGTGCGTTTTCAGGCGCTGCGTTTTCAGGATCCGTATGGACGGTCGGCCAAAACGATGCAATACATGTGTGTTTTCGCAAAAGAGTGTTGTTGTCTGGACGGGGCCTTGGTAGTCCAGCTTGTTGCTGTTGTACATACGTGCTTTACATGACAGTACCAACTGTGACAAGAAGCTTTGAGCACCACGCTTGCTTACTGGAAATCTTTTGGAAAACTTGGCAACTCTCAGTGCATACATCTTGGGATGAAAGCTTTGGGTTTCTTTTTGTCCACATTAATATCCTTTTCATCTTAATTCCCTCTGATGAAGTATGAGTTTCTGTGGGTGGCAAGCTTTCTCTCCTTTGTCTATGTATGGACTAGGGCCTAGGGGAAAACCCTGGCACAAAATGAAAATGAAACTCCCCACTCTGAAGAGCTCCCAAGCACCAAAGTATTTTTAATGTTTTTTTTTGTAGTTCACAAACAGACGTGCTGGCAGTCTAGAGGAGGGAGGAGAGCCTACAGGACAGGAGCTGGTCTTTAACTTCTGGAACCAATCAGCTCCCTCAATCACCTACATTCATTCCCTCAATTAACCCAAAAAACACCTGCAATCAATCACACACAACACGCACACACACGCACGCACGCACGCACACACACACGCACGCACACACACACACACACACACACACAGACACACACACAGACACACACACAGGTAACACAGAGGGGCATTAAGGTACAGAGGCAATTGAAGCGTAAATAATAGAATTGTTTATACGACTTCTGGGATCGTAACACTCTATTTTCTTTTTATGCTTCTCCACTAGAGATTTTTCCCCACAAGTATTTTGGTTGTCCATCCGTGCTCTTCTTGTGAATGCAATATCTCAGGAATTTGGTAGAAATGACACTTACAAATGTCCAAGTAGAATTTGGTGTTCCAAGGTCAAAGGTCAAAGTGACCTCCCAAAATGTTTAGTATGAGGTAATTTGACATTTTTTTTTGTTTCTGTCCATCATCTTCAACATTAATAGACATAAAGCATTAGTCCCTAAGTTTATTGGCTTGTTTGACTGATTGATTGATCTTCATCAGGTCATTGTTGTTGTGCCATGTGATGAAGCGCTCCATCAGTCCTCTGTATGCCTAACAATAGTCTCTCAGTGAAGACAGCAAGTTTCTCACTGGAAATGAATCACTGGAATCAAACATGTCAATATAGTGTGAAGTCTCACTACAAAGGCTATATAATATGAGTCTGGACATTCGCGGATGTAAACTGTAACTTGATGTGGATTTCGGAGGCAATTCTTTAGCTGTTGTTGAAAATCACTGGGTAAACGAGACATCTTGACAAACACACAAAGACACAAAGTTGCTTAGCAGATGTGTAAATCTTTCAGGAGTGGATTAGAAGTTGAACAGTGGATTTGAGCAGCAAAACAACTGGTTATTGATATGAAAATGTGATTTTCTATCTATTCAATACTGTGTGTGTGCTACAGACACGACTAGACTATAGAAACTATAGCAGCGTTGAGGTTACACTGGCTATCCCTGGGGTCTGCAGAATGTATATGATACCTGAGGAGAGAAAGCGCTAAAAGCATGCCGAGCTTCATCTCGTTATACTGTCTGCTGCACAGACAAGGAGCAGGAGTGGCCAGCTGCCTACAAACATCCTCATTCATCAGATCGTCTCTTTTTCAATGTCTATACTGCCATATGTGTGGTCTGATAGGAAGACTTCCTATATGTCTATTCACACTGGATTGAAGGATTACTGTGTATAGCTCACAGGCTCAACACTGTGGGAAGCCTCGACTCTGTGTATGTGTCGAGCATGGTGATAACTCTTTCAAGCAGCAGAGCACAAACAACAGCTCTTTATCAGCGCTCTCTCAGCCCTGTCTTCCCTGTTGTTTGAGTCTCACGCACACACCTACACAGACACACACACACCTGTTTTTTTGTCCTCTCCTTCCTCCTTTTTTCTTTCTCCCTCATCAACCTAATTCCAATAAAATCCAGATCAAGTTGCTCTGCAGGTCTGATTGGATGAAACCAAACCAAGCACTGTAATCACTGAACTGAGAGTTTATCTTTCTTCTTTTTCCCTCCAAAGTCTGTTCAGTATTTGGCATCAAACAGACACAAATTCACCTGGTTCTTATCAGTGTTCTCGAAATTAACAGTTCTCACCTTCATTAGCTATGCCACACAGTGTCATGATCATGATCATCTCACATCCTCTCATTAAGTCTCAGTTTGACATCAAATATCAAAACCACAGGGGTACGTGTGGTTTTCATTCCATTCTGTATCACAAGATTACACACAATTTCCTTCAAATGAAAGGCACATGATTAACATGTATTCTAATTAGGGCCAGGAAATATTCCTAACTCATTGTCTTATCTTCCCATTAAGAAGTTCAAGTGTTGTTATCATGATTGTCTTGCTCTGTATGTCACCTACAGTCCAGTATCAGACCCAACAATGGCAAAAAAAGTCATTCTGTAGCATTTTTGAGTTTGTTACTTCCTAGAAAATAATAAAAAATGGTGATGACTCATGCTGCACTTGAGGGGTGTACACTCAAATTGGGTCCAGTAATTGATTTTTATGACGCTACCATGGATGTATAAAAAGAACTATAAGCTCAGAATAGTAGAAAAGAACAGGACGGGTGTTGGACTTCGGCTTTGATGAGTTGGAGGCATTATTTGCCTCTGTGGCTGAGAGGGAAACTTCTGTTTTTGTGAAGTTTCTTCCCAATAATTATACGATTTGAAGATGTAAAGATTGATAGCATCATCACATGGTTTGCCCAGTCACAATATTTCAGTGTTCATGTTGTTCCCATTTCCAAATCAGAGACCACTGTGTCATTTGAACATTTGAAAGAGTGAGACTACTCGAGATATCAGTGGCAAAAAAAACAAAACAAAAAAAACCCTGCAAAAAGCAAAACAAGACAAGAAACAAACCAGATATTTTCATGATGATACGTTGGGACATTTGCAGCCGTGTTTGTGGTGACCAAACTAGGCAAGCCAAAACATGGTAATTAAGGAAGTGTTTTTTGTGCCTAGATCTAAACAGACCAGAAGCACAGGATTGTCCCAACATCAACTTTAAAAATAAACTTAAAGAAAACAATCTACACTGTCTTTGCCAGACAGACCTGTCAACAGTGGTGCTGCGCTTTTTGGCTTTTGGCCTTTTTGAATCTATGAGGGTCAATGCATCCTTACTTCCAAACATAGGTTGTTCTTTAGTTAAGACGGTTTTCTAGGAGTAAAATTCCTAACCTGAGATAAGATTTTCCCCCCAAATACAGTTAGGAAGCATGTTTCTGTAATTAAAATAATGGCCTAAATGTAATCCTAACTTAGATAAGATAAGATTTTAGACTCAAGTTTCTGTAATGAGGCCCCAGCATGTCATTTTGCAATCCTGCAATCATAAACTCCAGTCTCACTCTTTCTAAAAGCATTACATTTACAAGTTTTCTTACTGTTTCTTCATTATTTTGGAAAGTGATGTTATTCCTCGTAGTAATTTGGGAAACAAAATGGAAAATAACTTGGATATTGAAGGAAAAACATAGGTCACAGCAGTTATCTCAGTTTTTTGATTGGCTAATATGACCCATGAAAAAATGGATAAATATACAGATATTGGCAAATAAATAGAAGATGGTAGTGACACATTTATAAAACTCATTGTCAACAAATGTACTCTACTATTCCAAAATATCTCTACAGTATTTCAATTTAATAAAATCTAAAGAATGTATCCCTTTCAAGGCTAAAAAGTTGTCCTTTTTTGGGAATTACAATTCACATAAGTATCAACATCTCTATCTGTAACCATCATCTTGTTGCTCTGACTTACCCAATATGGCCAGCACAGTGTTGTCTTTGAGGACCTCCATTGACCCTGAGCATACAAAATAGATAGCCTGCAGGGCGTCCCCCTGCCGGATGAGGAACTCGCCTGGAGCACAGAAGGAGGTCTTGATAATGAGGGACAAGGAGCGCAGACAGCCCCTGCTGGCTGACTCAAACAGGGGCAGCTGGAGCAGCTCCTTGTTCAGGTGCATGGCGATATCGGCTCTCAGCTCATCTGGGAAGTCCTTGAGTAGCTGTGAAGTGAGAGGGGGTTTACACTTAACAGGGTTTGTTTCCTGAGACATGCAATGGCTGCTTCAACTACACAGCAGGCTTCCACACAGCCACTCACAAAACTCCCCATCCTTTCATTTAAAAATGGGGAGATGGATGAAAGTTGAATTAACCTTGTTTTTTCATTCAGGTGTCACTTATAACATATAAGCACATTGTTTTGTCCACAGATTTGATAATATCAGAACGCGGCCGCTTCTGACCTGGACTCAAGGCGCTTGATTCTGTTTTAATAAAGATTGCTCCATCCAGCCTTGACTCCGCAGACTTATTGTGATTTATTGTGGAAGCAAAATGATTTATTCAGTCCAGTTATTCGAGATATGAGGAGTCCGGCCCTCCTGCTAACCTCACTGTCAGTGATATAAAACTTACCCAAAGTTCATACATGAGAAAAAGGAATTGTGTTAAAATATCATTTTGGTAAAAGTGAAAGTCAACCACATGAATATTAATTAGTAAATGTATCTGATGTTAAATGTACTAAATGTATTACAAGTACAAGTAATAGTACATTATACATACATTTACATGTATGTGTATACTGTATACTATGGATTAGTACTATGGATTAGTAATTTTTGTCTAATCAGTGATGTTAATACAGCAAGGGAGCCTTCAGTCTGGCACTTGGACACTGCTGAATGTAGAAAATGCTGAGTAATTAGGAAATTGTTTGTTGTTGCAGAGTTTTTGTTGCAGATGTCTTTTTTTAGCGTGTTGACCAGTGTAAAAATTGTACTGGAAAGGTTGCAGAGATCTCAGAGGCAGATATCTCAAAAGCCTCTCAGCTAAAATAAACCATTTTAGGGCTAGACACCACGAGTGCTTGTCTTTCTCTTTTGAGTGAAATAACCCTTTCATGTGAATGAATAGGTAAAGTGCTCATGAAATCAGTATAAACAGTGCAATATTTACACACTCATGTCCTTTATTGTTACATGTGTTGAAGTAAGCTCTCTCCTCACCTCACTAACGTCTATTCCATTGTTGACCGACCACGTTGTCTGGAAACACTCCAGCATGCGCTGCTCCATGGCCTTAGGCAGCCGGTGGACCCTGATGAAGTCCTTCAGGTCCTTGGTGCGCGTGTGGTACAGTGAGCGGCGTGAGTACATCCTCTGGATGATTGCCGTCACATTACCAAACACCACTGCATGCATCAGTGCTGGAGACAGAGGAAAGGTGGTGTGTTTTTAGGTCTCAATCTCGATTCAATTACAAAGTCATTTGATTGGCTTTTATCGCAAACTCAGGAAAATCCCATAATGCTTCTGCAAAGCAGGGGGCCTTTACATTACGTCTTAATAAGCCCCAAGGAGTTAGAGAGCACAGAGCTTTAAAGGATTTAGCTGCTCTAAAACTACTGTAAAACACTGCCTCAAGTGGATTACTGCTTTTCACAAAATGGCAGTACCACACTAGAATAAAAAAAATAAAATCAAACTTTTATTTCCAGGGAACAAAACTCCAATAAGACAGCTAAATGATTATTCTAAAAATCAAAACAGCTCTTATTCCTGAATGAGAGGTGACTCCTGGTGTAGTGATGATATTTTCTAACATGTCTACAGTCATACTCAGGATTTCTTTAAATGTGAACACCTTCCAGTAAGAACTATCTATTTTATAATGTACTTTCCTGTGTGTGCTGCACGGTTTCTCTCCCTAAATGTAATTCTTGCCCAAGTAGAAAAGCTGCTAAAACAGCATTCAGACCACAGGACACTTACACAGTTCACCGACGCTCAGACTAATGACATTATTTTAGGATGACTGCTCCTTTAGGCAGGGTGACCCTCCCGAACATTTTGGTCTGCTGTAAATGTATAAATACCTTTGAGTTATAACTGAAGGGCACCCACTGCCTCGGGACTGCTCACCACTAAAACTCTGAACTCAGTATGAGGATAACATTCTGAGAGATTAATGAAGCTATAGTCTTTTACTCCTTCTCTGTTTTGCTTTGTTGGCCCTGCATTTATAGAAGACTCAACAAACACGGCTGTGGGTGCAAGGTTATTATAAATCAGGGCAACATAAAGAAAATCAACTCTAAAACCCACATTTAAAGAGATTATATCATGCTAATTTTCAGGTTCATAATTGTATTTGGGGGTCCTAGTAAAAAAAGTTTATCTACTTTCACCTGAAAGCTCTATTTTAGCTATGGAGTGAGATATCTGAGCCTCTGTTCAATCTTTGATGAGAGTTGCACATGTGCATTACTTAACAGGCAGGATGAAGCCATCAGAGGCAGAGTAGAGAGGGTCATGCCGAGCAAGGTGGTGTTATCCAAGGGGGTTATAATTGATTCAAAACAACACAGCTACAGCTGGTAAGCATGGCTGTGGTACATCCAAATATATATTATAAAAATATAC
Organism: Sparus aurata; assembly: GCF_900880675.1. Lineage (NCBI taxonomy): Eukaryota > Metazoa > Chordata > Actinopteri > Spariformes > Sparidae > Sparus > Sparus aurata. The sequence goes on along the minus strand of NC_044195.1, from coordinate 5,159,250 downwards.
AAACATATATTTAGATAACGCCTGTTACATAGTAACAGACATCATTTATGGAAGTATGGGCTTGACTTCAAACCAGGGGCTTCAGGCAGTACAGGAGCAGTGTTTTCTGTGGGAGAGAGTAACTAACTTTGGTGTGGACCCCCAAAAGCATAATATGACCTCTTTAATTAACTGGTTTTCACTGAATATGTTACTTTATGAAAACAACATAGGTTCACTTATTTCCTAAAACAGCTGTACACTGCTGCAGGGTATAAAATTAGATTTTTGGCCTACATGCCAATGGCAGGTAGGCTTTGAAATTTTACCGGCCAAAATATGTTTTGACCGGCCACTGAAGTGTTCACAATTTACGACCTTAACCAACAGATTTCTTGTAGGAAACACTGAACTGCACAGAGATAATTGTTCACTGTTAATTGCCCACTGATTGTTTTTTAGTAGGGAACAATCTAAATTACTACTTCTTCCTCTTCCTCTACTACTCATAGTTGTGATTGGCAAAGTACAAAAAAGCAGGAAAATATACGGCTCCAGTTTGTTTCTCTTTACATTTATTTTGTCCTGTTTCTGCTGCAGCTAAGAAAGAAATAGTTCGCCCCACGCGTCCAAATTCTTTGAACACAGTGTTTCCCCTAGATTTTTTTGTAGCTGCGGTGCTCTGAGTTGTTAACTGAGCAACACTAGGGGGGTCTGGAAGAAAATCTGAAAAATAACCCTTTAAATGGTGACTGCTGGTGAGATTTTTGAAATTTTTTTTTTTTTTTTCAGAATTTCAGGTTCAGAATCTAAGACACAAGACAAAATAGTGTAGAAGCTGACATTGCTGCTTGAAAATATGTTAACCTCTTGAGCATTAGAGAACTTTTTTACCATTATTTTCTTTATTATTATATATCTTATGGAAACAGAATCTGTTTCAGAGGCCAGTGGGTCACATGACATGGAAGCTATTGAGAAAAAAATCATAATTTCTGCATATTAATATTCATATAAAATAGAGGAAGCACTAAAATACGATAAAAAGAGCTGTGTTTCATTTCTCCAGTTTACTAATACAATCTGCTGCTGGTTTGGAGTCACTGGGTCACATGACATGGAAGATATCGAAAAAACTGCAATTATTTTGTATTCATATATTTCTGCTAAGTAATTTAATGACAGTCCCTAAATCAGTCTCCAGTGATTCAGCGCGGCTCTGGGAGGTGAGCTAACCGTCCTCCTGCTGCTCACACTGGGAGAACCTCAGTAAAGTCACAGCTGGACCCGACTGAATATCCAACCTGAAACTAACTTCACCCCAGTTTGATGAGTCGCCTGTTGCAGCCTTTGAATAGGATGACGAGGATTTCAGTCACTCAACTTAAACGCTGACTTGTAGAAATTATACAAATAGCAGTAATAATCGATTTCAGGATAATTTAGGGTGTAGTGCTTTCACTGTGTGCAACTTAAATTCGCCATTCGCCCGTCATATTAAACGACAAAAATCATGTTTTTGGGGTTTTTTTTTGCGACGGCGGCGCTGAAAATCCCGCAGTAGAATACATATAGGAGAAACACTGACACATCAGATAACCTTCTGCAATGATTGCAGGCTCTTTGGTGGAGCTTTGCTTTCACTGAAGTTCCATCGTGACAAATGAATGGACTTGTGGAGTGACATGAAGACATGAAGACATGAATCAGGGGCACAAAAACGTTGACAGCGGTGGCCGGTCATTATGTTTACCAATACCCGACCCGTGCCTTGCGCAACTTGATACATTTTCAAATGTTGAATGACGGTGGACAGCCAGAGACACATTTGAAACGCAATCAGTAGATCTGCTGTAGCTGTAAACTGTGTCTGTTTTACTGTTTGGCATTTATGTGGAAAGTTATATAGCAAAGTCTGCAAATTTCAGCAGCCTGCCAATGGCGTGTGACATATTTATTTTACTCGCCAAAACATATTTTTACACGCATTTGGCGAGTGGCGGGTGCCAATTTTAAACCCTGCACTGCTGCAAAGCAAGCAAATGTGCGGGCTTACACTGAATACATTACTTTCCCGCACTGTTGTTTTACTTAAAAATCAATCAATAGTCCTATGACAGCTTCAATTACAAAATGCCAGAGGCATCTACTCTGGCAGTGTGGCCTGCTGCAGAGTCCCAGCAATAACAGGTAACAGGAGTCAAATTTCACTCCTGATGGTGGAGGATTCCTTGTTAGAAGTGCTCAAGGAACCATGTCAATTCAAGGAACTTGATAATGTCAATGAGGGAAAAGGAGTTGTTACCGCACTGAGAAGTTGGAGGTGTGCAGCCTGTCGCCTGCAGCTCCTCATCAAATAACTCCTTCTTGTTCAATACTTCCACAGACTGAATGAAACTACTCCAACACATTGGGAAAAATGTATTTATTGTCTAAAAATACCAACAATGACTGCTGTTTTGCTCTGCAGACACATTTCTGGTGAGCGACAGCAGTGCTAACTGAACACTGCATTTCCTGCGACAAGTCTTCTTCAAAATAAAAGTGAACTCACTTTTATTGTTGATTTCAACTGCATACAAAGGTGTCCCGGAAATGAGTGTGAAACAACTGATAAACCATAACAAAATAAATTATTTTGTAGGCCAGATTATATCATATTTCGACAACAGGTAGCAGGCTAAATCGACGGTGGCTGGAGTGGGCGGACATTTTGAGACCTTTAATGTGAGGGGTACGTCTCTTGAATGAATGAATGAGTCTAAGTAATTTCCCAAATAGTGACCCAGGGGTGTATATGTGTGTGTGTGTGTGTGTGTGTGTGTATGTATGTGCGGTGTGTGTGTGTGTGTGTGTGCGTGTGTGTCTGTGTGTGTGTCTACGTGTGTGTGTGTGTCAATGTACAACTCACATTGTGAGAACATAAATTCATAAACATAAAGTCACATTGTGGGGACCAACCTTGCTTCAGTCCACATATTTTAGGATGAAAAAGTGTGTGTGTGTGTGTGTGGTTGTTTATAGCCCACTTATTGTGTACTGAGGTCTGAGACATTGCCACGCATCATTGTGTTCTCTCACCATCATAACAATCACATCCCAGCATCCCTCTCACCAAACAACCTTCTCAGTCTCTCCATCTCTTTCTGATTTCTCCTTCTATTGCTTTCTTCCTGAACATTAAGTTCTCTTCATTACTGATGTGCATCAGCACAAAAAAAACAAAAATTATCAGAATTCATAGTTTAACTGTACTATATGCATCCAACACATATTTTATGATTTTTAAAAAGTTAATGTTAGATATAATATCCATCCAATATTTCACAAGGCTTGACATTCATTCTGCTCGTTAAGAAAAACAACTCAAAAATCAGTTTTTAAGCTCCCTTCGGGTACATATGATGAATCGATGCAATTCACTGTTAAATACTCCATGCTGATGCAACAAGGGAACTACGTACTTTTCTGTGATTAGAGATGCTCAATGATATTTTACAAGAGGTCACTCAACAACTTTTGTAAAAACGAAAAATGTGTTCCTGTATTAGGCTGCTATCTGTGGATACGTTTCCCAACAAGTTTAGTGGATCACATGGTAAATGGACTTGCATTTCTAGGCTGATTTTCCAGTCTACTGATCGCTTAAAGCACTTTACATCAGAGAGCAAACTCAAAGGGGCCTTAAAAAGATGCTTTAAGTAAGGTAAGGAGAGCGCTAGAATATGTAAGCTCATAATCACAGTGTTTGTATGTTTATCATGTTGTCTTGTTGACAACTTGTTGACTAAACAAAGGAAATAAGGTATTAGGCTATATTAACTTGTCATCCCCAATGATTGTAACTCCAAGGCAGAATTCTAATTTAATCATCAAATAACATGAATTAATCATATTTGGCATTACACAGTGATGACTATAGTTGACTGAACTAATGTGTTGCCATGTTTTGAAAATTAGTAGTCTGTCAGGTCTACAAAGTGGGAAAAACAGGGTTGAATATCTTTTTCCAATTTTCTCCCAGTAGTCTTCGGATCTTCACTGGACTAACAGAAGTTCATTCACACATTTAAGTCCTTTTGAACATTAAGCATTTGTTGACGTTTGATTGAAGGCACGCTGCTTGATGTCTTTACTTAGTGACTGGAAAAAAACCTAAGCTTGTACAGAATGTCCTCTGATCCTATGTTACTAAACGTCTTCTCCACATGAAACAGTGTGCATATCTGACAAGAATGTGTGTGTATTGCTTTGGTCAATAAATTCTAATGTAGGTATGTTTACTGAATTACATTTTCCATCTTTTGTTGTTGGTTTTATTTATAGATTGTGTCTTCTATCTAAGTCTTTGACCATATCTTGACAAAACATTTGCAAATAAATGGACCAGAATCCAATAAAACGTGTTGGCTTAGTTTAAAGAAAGAAGAAAATCCTGTTATTAACTAGAAAGCAGAGCTGCATTTTTCTACCACATTAAAATGTAGAAGAAAAGTTGTTTAATTTTTGTTGGAATCTGTTCATATTTTTGATACGTTGGAATAGAAAAAAACAAATGCACTGCCAAATATGTAACTAAAGAGAAAGATGCACACAAACATTTCTCACCTCCTATAAGCATGGTGCAGATAGAGAAGATCTTTTCTGAGTCTGTGTTGGCTGACACGTTTCCAAATCCCACACTGGTGAGACTGCTGAGAGCAAAGTAGAGTGATGTAACGTAGCTGCTCCGCATTGACGGGCCGCCACCCAGCACCCCTAAACTCCCACCACCAGCGTTCGTCCCTGACACCGCCTCGCCTCCCGACATGTTTCCATAATATTGGCTGGAATTCCAGGAGCCCTGCCCGACCTCTGACCCTGACACGTTCCACTGACTGCTGTTGGCAGGCAGGGTGCTGACTGTTGAGGGGACCAGCGTTGTCAGGGGGGACAGGAAGTAGGGCGTACCCAGGCGCTTTGCCAGCTCATGGAGCCATCCTGAAAGAAAAAAAGAAATGAATTAAAATCTGTTTGTTTAGCTAGTTAAGATACAACAATTCAGTACTGAGTACTTTCCAATACTTATCATAGCACAAAACTACACCTTCATCATCTCCCACTGTACAAAGTCACTGATAAGGTGCATACCATTTCTAGCTAGTTTAGGCATAATGCATAGTAAAGTAATCTGGCTGTTTGTGTTGAATAAACACGTGTGCGGGTAACATGAGTAAACGCAAATGACCCCATAGTCAGACTCGCATGAATGTGATCAACCACCACCATTGCTGATGAAAACCCGTCAAACATGACTTAGTCTTGTTCGCCCACGTCTTTCATCACTCTGAGTGAGTTTGAACATTGTTGGAAACACTTGTAATAATGTCCGTACACAACTCAACGAAACATACAACACAGGTCGAGTTGTTTTAGACACCTTAAAGTGGAATTCTTACATATCACATCTCTAAACCAGACGGTGTCACTTACACAACTGTTGGGTGTGTAGCCTTTCTAGTTATGTATCGTCAAACTCTGATTTAAATAAAAAACTCTGACTTTCTCAAGATGAAAGATCATCTTTTAATATTGATAAACATCAAATATGTAATTTATGGCACAATTCAAACACGATCACACAATTAGTTTTCTCTAATCTCTAATTATTCTGACACAAGTTCCAACAGTGGTGGTATGGTGATACATGTAGTGATACACAAGGTTCCTTGCACATTTAATGATTGTCCAAACCTTTAAAATGTCATTAAAAGTGGGATAATGCTTTTTTATGCAGAGACCACTTAGTCAAATACAACATTGTAACGTTGTGGCTATTGTATAGCTAACTGTTTCCTTACTTGTAAATTTAAATTTTTTTTTTTTCTATTCCTAGTGTGTACCCCTGTAACTGAACAACAATGAATACAATATCGAACTTGTCATCATTTCATCTATTCTGCTTTTCACTTCTGCCCTCCATCTGAATTCAATCAAGTCCTCAGAATCACATGATTGAAAATGACCTATTCAGTGGACCCAGACATCATCTTGAATGGTCTAACATGGACAAATAAAAAAACACATCAAATGAAATACCCCAGACCAAGAAATCATGACTCTGAAAGAAAAAGAAGCCCTAGTTAATAAAGATTAAAGTTCAAAACAAATGTGCTAATATTTCATTTTGCCAACAAAGGGGCCATCTTATGATCCCAGTGAGCTATGTTAAAGAGATAGAATTCAAGTTATAAGGTTCAAGTCAACAATTCAGCATCAGAGGAAAGAAGGAAGAAAAGAAAAAAGAAGGGAAATGTCCAAGAAAAGAGGAAAGAAGGAAAAACGGTACAAAGAAGGAAGCAAACGAGGGATAAATAATTGAAATAGAGTGTTTGCGAGTGGGTGAGTGGTGAAACCCAGCTGAGCCACTGACAGCAGAATCAGTGAAAGACAGACAGCAAGAGAGGGAATATAAATAATACAATATGGATGCATCCACTCATTGATCTCTGGCATCAGACACTTCAGGCAAGAAGCTTTGACCTTGTGTACATGCGTATGTGTGTGCGTGTGTTTGTGTGTGAATACTCAGACAGTGAGACCAGCCTGTCGGTATCAGTAAGCAAAGGTGACAATTGAGTTCCAGTCAGGCAGCTAAACCAACAACATTAGAGGATTTAACACCTGAGTAGTTTCCTAATTACTTTGTCATTAGCACAACTTAACCTCCAGCCTCCAGAGGAAGTGTGGACCTGACTAAGACGTTACATGCATGTCTCTGCCTGTGGAACAGAGATCAAACTATTTCATTTCAATGCATAAGGGAATATTGAGGGCATCACTGCTGTTTTTGTAGGAGGATGCTATAATAGAGTCTGCATCACTGAAGACACACTGAGAAAAGGCACTAATCCATTACCTGGATATGGTTTCAGTTTATGACGCTGAATTAGACTGTGAGAATGTAGAATGATGTGATTCAAACAACATTCAAGTATTTTCATCATGCTTTGAGGAATTTGCCCTGAATCAGTTTGCCCTGAATTTAAAGCATCTTTAAATTGCTGCCATGTCCGGAGATTAGTTAGCTAACAGCAGATTTAACTTGAATATATACAGGTGTTGGTAATGATTGTTAATAATTATCAAGCAACCAAAGCAAGACGGTGATGAATCTCAAAATCTCTAGTAAGTACTAAAGATAAGGGCCATAGAAGATGTAAGAATTAAGTATTAAGGACATTGATAATTTCTCGAAATACTACCTAAATAAAAAAAAAACAGCACAAGAAACAACAACCTAAGTATCTCATTTGCCAGTTACATCTGGCTTAAATAAATGCAGTCTAATCGAACAGTCCTTCAATAAATCATACCTTCATGAATGTTCTACTGTTCAGTGTCTGTTGAAATTGTTTCAGCTGTGTAAATATTCAGTTGTGGGATTTATTTGGAAGCTGCAGTTTGTGGTGTCATTAAACAGTTTTGGGGTACACTCACATGTTTTTATCATTTTGTCTGCACTGTCTCAAATCTTATCTAGATGTTATCCAAAACACTGGAAACAATAAGTGTAAATGGGGCTGTTATTCTTGTTGGTGGAGACTGTACACAATGTTAGTGTGGATCCTCTCTGCCCTGTCCAGGGTGCTGATGTCCCCTCGAGCAGAGCTGACTGAACTCACTTGTGAGCTGTCTGTGGTCCTGAACTCCTGTCTTCCACTGCAGTCAAACAGCGAAACTTTGGACTGAAATCACATTATCGTGATGGAATTATTGTGTTCAGTGAATTTGTTCAATGCAATCCACCTTATTCAACCTCAGTTGGGCAATTCATATGTATGTGTAGCAGAGCAAACACCAATAAAGGCATTGGTCATTACAGTAACTAATCAAAACGCATTAAATACAATTTTAAAAAAGTATAAGGAATAAAGTCCATAATAACAGCTAGTATGCCACAGGCTAGATGTATCAGTCTGTACTGAGGAAGCACAGGTGTCTACCAGAAGACTCCTGGGACAGAATGAGGTTTAACTCACCGAGGTTTTAACTGGCCTTCTGAAGGATGATTTGATTATATGTTGCAGCCAGAGACGTAAGAGGGAGACACATGATCTTAGTATTTGTGCAATACTGTCTAGGCTTTTCATAATCTGAGATTGTGGGGACCGGTACCGGCAGAAAAAGTCTAATATTCTACCCAAGTAGTGCCCACATCATGTTACAACTGTTTAGAGAAGCCATTCATCAATTTCAAATGGTAAAAATGGACATATGAGGAAACATAAAGCTAGATATTCCACAATGGAAGAAGCTATTAGATCATATGCAATATGATGCTATATCCAGTTCAATACAACCCTTCTCTGCCAGACTATAAACTTCTCCACAAAAGAGGAACGCTTTACACTTTTGTAACTGTTGAGCTAGAGACCAAGCTAACTATCTTCTAAGTTAGCAGCTAACCTGACAGGTTATTATGGTCAAGCCCAGTGATGTCATAAGCCCCCAAGGCCTGTGCCAGCCTTTGCCCCAGTGGATCACGTGATCAAATGTGATCGACCAAATGACTTGTTTCCCTGATCCATTCGGTCCAATATCATTTGGAAGGTCTAGAGGAGTCACACAATTAAATCATACTATCCCTATTCAAGTTAGCCAGGGGCTAATCTGGAGGTTAGCCAGCTCTATTGTCTCTAGTGTGCACACTCTATGGACCCCACAATGAGAAAAATCAGGGTAATTACACACCCAGAAATTCAAAAGGTGTGGGTTTCATGCGCCACTGAGCAGCTTTCATAGGAGTGAATGTGGCTCCACCTCTGACGCTGTGTCCAGTTCTCATCATCATCATAAATCATAAATCCTCGATTATGGCAGACAAGTGCAAGCCTTATCAACCAGCTTGTCAGTCAAAATAGCAAAAAGTCATGACATCACTCAGCTTCCATCCCCACTTCCCAGTGTTACCAGACATGATAACAATTTGCCACTATCCCACACATTTGCTCCACACATCTGGATCTGACAATTCATGCTTCAGCACGAGAAAGAGGAAAAGTTCAATTGCTTTGACATTAGTACATTTGGCTTATCAAAAAGAGTTTAACAGCCTCCCGTGCTCCTCACAGCCTTGACAGTGAAAAGCACACATGTTTTATGATTAACAAGTTATCTCTGCTCCACTGTCAGTGACACTTCCTGCTACTGTCAGTATTGTCTGCCGCTGTCAAACAAGTCCTGACACAACAAAACCACAGGCTGGCTGGCCTTCTCCTGACCAGTGATGACCACCATAGTTCACCATGAAGGCAGCGTGAAGTGCCTTAAGGATAATTTTCTATATTTGCAATTGTTGTAATTGTCAACAAATAAGACTAAAACCAACGAGGAATTGTGCAAAAATGATTGCCTGTGTAGCCACATACAGTCCCATGCCATAAATGTATTAATAAAATAAACATCAAATTATAAAAGCACATACTTAGGCCACACTAGGGGAACTCACATGAACTGAAGGTCACTATAATTAAATTGTAGTCAATGCCAGGGGGGCTGTAAATACTCAACCAACCAATGACCATGTAAAACAAACATCTGCTTTTATTAACATTTTAAAAAACCAAACTGTTTATATGTGAGAAGAACCAGTGGGCTTGATGCTGACTGTCACAGGGTAGGGATGCTTGAGAGAACAAAGGAACCATCTAACTCACTGTTGGTTTTGGTCGTGTCGTGTCATGTGCTGACAAAATGAAAAATGTAGAATATCACCTATTTTGCCTTGTGTTTTAAGATGCAGCTCCTCTAACTGGTGCTAGATAATGCTTTCTGACGTGGTGCTTTTCAAAATGAACATATTTAAAATGTCAGAATGGTACTATATAATTATTTCCTTTTGCTTGACTGTCAGGTGTCTCAAACCATCACCTGCAGCAGTGGTAGTTGGCTCATGTTTGCCCGCTAAAGGGGTTGCTGAAATTCGGACGTCATGTCATGTCATGTCATGTCATGTCATGTCATGTCATATCCACTTCTTCCTCTTCGTCTGTTCACTTCATCAGACTGTGGCTTATGTGTGTGGTGACTACAGATCTGTGAGGGGCTGTTCAGAACCGCCTTGGCTCAACTTTCCTTGAATTATTGATAGCCCTGAGGACAAAAACTGTATGTCTCCTAATTACCAGCCTACTGACTGACAGACAGAGAAGTGGAACCTATGTACATGTGCTGATATCAGACCTCGATTGTGAATCACAGTTGGTGCCTCAGAAAGGTCAGACTGAGTTTTGTTGTCTGCATGATTCCCCGTCTGTCTGAAAAGTATATCAAGGGACTGCTGCAATGAATGGACTGCAGTGTTACTGTCTGACATTATGTAGGCTGCTGAAAGGATGATGATAGGTAGGCTGGTACAAATCAATGACTCAGCAACATGCTTGTGTTTGTCTATTGCTTAGATAGAATACAGTGAAAGACACACACATACTATTTGTGTCTTAGTTCACAGTCAGAAAGATTACAGTGTGCTCCCTAGGAAATGGCCTGTCTGTTTGTACGTGTTTGGCAGTTTGTCAGATTGTATGCCAGGATTTCATGTCACCCGCAGGATTTGAGATTCTCCACTGAGAGATGCTTGTTGAACATCAACAAAGCTGTGTTTTATTAAAAGCATCGGTTGTGCAGAAAATTGAGATGTCGGGGCCGTCCTTCTGCATACATGCTTCTGTGACTTTGTTTTGGGTACAAAATTACTGGTATCACTCTGCTGAGGTGTCCTCTTAGATCGGCCTTTCAAGCAAGACAGGGTAAAGCGGGCTAAAGCTGATTTTAATGTGAAAACCTGTCATAATGAACCATAAACTGGGGCTGCCATCAGATAAGATCTCATTTAATCAGCATTTGGGAGCACTAAAATCCTTTCTTGAGGACATAGCTTACAGAGTAATTGTCCATTTCTAACCTGTTACTGTTTTGACTGACTTTGTTTGTTGATCTACGTGGTTGTTTTCCCATGGTGACTATCTGAATTGATTTGGTGTGGTCATTTTGTACGTTTATATTTTCCGTGGTGTAATTTCAGCATCATTGTAAATGAGGATCACCCTCAATGATTTCTCTGAGAACCTTAAATAAAGGTTGAAAGAAAGAAAGAAAGAAAGAAAGAAAGAAAGAAAGAAAGAAAGAAAGACAGTTCTGAACAGAGAACTTTTCATGGTCCTCAAAAATCACCCCCCTGGCACAAAATAGGCTCTTCTCACTAAGGAAACTTAAGACGGTTAAATTCTGGTCCCAAGTTTGGAGGAGAGGTAGAAAGCATCCTGACTGGAAAAATTACAAACTGGCATGGTTCATGCACGGCCCAGGACAGGAGGGCTCTACAGCCGGTGATTAAAACCACCCAGAACATCACTGGTACCATCTACCTGCAACTATATGGCAAAAGATACAGAAGTATCGAAAGCTGTACCACCAGACAACGGAGCAACAAATTTAACACATTTTTAACTATTCTGTCATTTGTCTGCACTGATGTGTGTAGTTCATAATAAAACTACTTAAAATATAGTAAAAATATACTTAAAATATAATATTCATACAAAACTTTGTAGCTGTCAAATAAATATGCTAGAATAGAGTCCAATCATTGCAAAATATAGAAACAAATGTACTTATGTATTTTCAAAAACGGCATATGAATGAAAGTGTGTACTAACCGCTATCCCAGGAGCCAGGACTTTCAATCTCCCTGCGGCCTATGAAGTACCAGACACAGGCCATCCAGTGGGCCAGCAGGGCGAACATGGACATGAGCAGAGTGAGAACCACAGCGCTGTACTGGGAGTATCGCTCCAGCTTCTGCAGCAGCCGCAGTAACCGAAGCAGCCGAACTGTCTTCAACAGGTGGACCCCAAAGTACTGCACAGATGGATGCATAGCACGTCAGCTCACACACACCTGTCTCCACATCATTTCTCAAATGTAAAGGGACCATTCTGCAAAAGAGCTATCTTTATGACCCCCAAAATCAAATTTAACAAGTATTCTTTAAACATATTTATTCATTATGTGTGATTAATAATGCGTTAGTGTAGCTGACAGTTTTATTTTGAAAATGTCTTGAAATTATTCTTCACATTAAATTAAACTCTAAATAAGATTTAAGAGTGAGTGTAATTTAGCCCGTACTTCAGTTCATCTTTAGGATTCTGAGCATGGTAAAACAAATGAATCAGACCTGCAGTATTAGCACACATCAGATTGGCTCTGTGCCACGTGATTGTCTGATGAGCATCACTTTGGATGAAATGTTAATCTAATAAATTCACCAGGGAGCCAAAAGCATTATGCACTCAGTCTTCTTCTCCACATCGGGCTCATTGACAGTGGTGTGTTACTGTGGTTAATGTATGGAATGAATCTGAGAGCTTTTCTTTACCTAGAAAAAAAAAGGTCAAGTAGTTTGATTTGTCGCACACTTTGTCAACCTGTCACACACTGTTTGCTGTCATTGTTAATGAATATTTGTGTTTACAAATGTCCACACACACACCTACACACACACACACACACACATTCACACACAGAGGAGACTCACCACGCTGACGTTGAAAGCATACAGCAGGTCAAAGGGCAGGGCAGCAATGAGATCGACAAAGAGCCAGGTGGTGACGTAGTGAACACAGATGGAGCGGGCGTCGTACACTACCTGACCCGACGTGCTCACAAAAGTAGTTCGAAAGTTCAGCAAAATGTCTGCAGAGGAGGACAACAAGAGCGGAAGCTGACAGCAGGAAATACCAACAAGATAGTGCAGGTGTCATTGAAACACGGCAATGATGACACGCAGAGCAATGGTTATCCAGTGAACCACATGGAAGTCACTTTGATGAGAACAGAAAACAGATGTCAGCAGCTCATAAACAACGACAAACCTGCACACTTAAAGGACCACGATACAGGTTCAGCATGTTTTGGCAGACTGACAAAAATGATGACTCTCCAAAAAGGTCTGTTTCACACACAGAAGATCCAGGAAACTTTTTTTTTTTTTAATTGCAAAACTGGTTTTAGAAAAAAATCTTTTTTTGAGGAACTCTTCAGCAAAGCAAAAAGGAAACCTCTCAGGCACTTACATTAATACTGCATTAGTGATTCTTCTTCTTCTTCATTACCTTCCAGCGAGCCACTGATTTTTACCTTTTCCAATACAATATGAAACCCAGTACTTGCACGTTGCCTTCAGGCATGTTTGACATATAAAAGTCCTTTGCTTTGATTAGTAATCAGTGTTGGATATGGTTTTTCCAAAGATGAGTTCAATTATCTCATTAAAAATATTTCTTGTTGAACAATCCAATCACTGAATACGCAAGAGTTTAACAGCAGGACACAAGGGTTAGGGTTAAAAGTTCAAAGGGATCGTGTTTCTGCATCACAGGTTGTACACCACATGTGGGACCAGGATTTGATACTCATACTTCATACTAGTTGTGATGTCACACAATCATTCTCATGCATACATGTGTTGAACGTAAACAACCCTGTAGTGTCAGATTGCAAAGACATCCTCCTGCACACTGAAGCCCAAGCGTCCGTGTCAAGAAAAAAAATAAATAGAAAAAAATGACAAAATGAAAAAGGAAACTGTGACCATGTTTTTTGACTTCCATATATTCTCACCGGTTGTCTTCCAGAGTGGGTTGTGTCACCACATAGCAGATATAAGCATGTGTTTTCAACAGATAAACCTTAAATCTTTCTCCCTGAAAATTCCAATAATTTTCATACACATTTTAGTATCTGCCCAACACACAGTGTCGAAGTGACAAAACTTTCTTTGTGATGAATTACCCATGTCATGCAGGATCAAGTCTCATACAGTCTCAGTATTGTCCGGGCTTCAACAGAAAGCAAAGTCTGTCTGAAACAGCTTGAAGATACAGTAGAAGCAATTTGTTGGCTAAGACATGACAAAGCCAGCAGTGTGGCTCTGAATTAACTCACTATTCCATCCTTCATGTCTCAATAGGAGTCTTTAGGATGTATTTAATTCATGAAAAGGAACTTATTAACCCTTCCGGACGAATAATCGGAAGCCTGATGATGCATTTCAATTCACTATTGTTCACTGAGTGAATGTATTGATAAACAGGCTGGCCTATTAGTTCTAACTAATGGGATATCGGCTGACAAAGTCAGCCATTCTATTCAGTGGCTCATATAATTTCATTGCTGAAGGTTATTGATGGAGGGTGTGTGTTCACTCTTTTTCATTAAGGCAAATTGCCCAATGAAGAGCACTCATACAGCTTTGCTACACTTAGATGGACAAGACTGGGGACAGAGAATCTTGTTGTTTTCAGGAAAATGAGTTAGCAATGAGACATAATGGTCTGTTGTATATGGCTCATATCCTTCCACTGCTGTGTGTGCATCATTAAAATCTACAACAAATTTTTTATTACAGCATGACTGATGAGCCTCTCTGATTTCCACTGTTTATTGACTTCCCATCAGGGGCAGCTAATACCACTTTGAACAAATAGCCAATCTTTACAATAATTATGTCTTGTTAATTACTGAAGCTAGCACTGGTGTTTGATAAAAGAAAGCACATATCAAACAAGCATTAACATCAGCTTGAATGTGTGCTCAGGTGTGTTTCCTCTCACAGATTGTTTGTCATTAAAAAAAGTCCTTTGTCTCTAGACTAATACCATGTTGTGGCAGAAACCTTAGTGGAGAGAGTACCCTGTAGAGTGTACCTTGTTAAAAACCCAGCACTCTTTCTCACCTAAAATAAATAGGATTTCTACAAGGATGTCACTGACGCTGGGTGGGCTTCGCGGGGCGCTGCTGCTCCCTTCATCCCGCCCTCCCACCACCGTGAAACACACGTTGTATGGCACGGTGACGGCCACGTAGAAGGTGGCCAGCAGAATCAACCAATCCCAGCCGGCCTTGAAGGTTCCATAGTGGAGCAGGATGAAGCGAGATTTCTGAATGGCTGCTACCTTGTACTCCGGGATTGGAGGCTTCTCCCCAAACATGTTCTGTATTGGACGACAGGGAGCGAGAGGTTAACAGCATTCTCACTTAATCATGTTCCAGGTTTCCACTTTTTACTTTCTTTCCCACTAAAAACAAACAAACACCTGCATGAAACATCTTCATACTGAATTTCCTCAAGTTCATGTTGAGCAGGCCGACATTTTGAAAACCCAGATGAGTAATAGAAATAGAAAGCTCTTTACTGTTTGTCAGGTTGAATTAAAGTGTGTACAAACCAAACAAAGCCAAAAAGTCCCCTCAGTACCTTGACGGTCGCTTGAAGCTGGCTCCACAGAATACCCCACGCTCAAATACCCAGCTTTAATGATGCACAAATGAGCACAATAAAAACACCATGAACTAATTTAAATCATATTAAGGCTTTGAGCCAGGGAACTGTCTTCTCGGTTCCACCTCAATCCAGCCACATAACTCGACCTCTCCGTCATGTTGGGGTGTCCATGCAAATATCAAACAAATAAGGTTTCCTGTGCAGTTTATGGTTGTAATGGAGTGGAAGGACAGACGCCAGTGTATTAGATTAATGAGCGACCCTATCAGTGTTTACTGGCAGACAGCTGCTAGAGCTGGGGAGCTCTGGAGGAAATAACTGAGGGCAGAACCTGGAGCTTCTCACGGAATAAACACTTGGCTTTGAGGAGAGCACAGCTTGTTTTTTAAATGTACAGCATTAAATAGAGGATTCATCTCAACTGTCACTTCTCAAGCTGTCTGCGGCAACAGGCTGAGGTGCGGCTGAAATCTGCTGTAATGTGCCGTAATTCTCTCTTATCTGACTGCTGAATGGAGGGGACATGTACTACACTATATGAACATACAGAGAGGAGATGGGAAAGAAAGGATATCAGGAAGATCCAGAATCTCCGGTGAGTGCTAATTTGGTCAGAAGCTAACATTAAACTGATCACACACAGGGACACACACACCCTTTGTGCCTGTTGTTACTTGCTATCTTATGTCTAATGTACAGTTAGTCATTCAGGCTGTTTGGGGCAACAAACCTGAGGTCAAACTGTGAATAAAGTGAGGTGATTCACTTTTCTTTCTGGCTGAACACAGCTAGCTTGGTAGCTTTTATCTTGGTTGGTGTTTTTAGATAACCGGGCCTCAGTCAGCTCACCCCACACAGGCTCTCTGCCCAGCTGGGAGTCAGGGACTGCCAAGATGGCGACAGCTGGTGATGCGCTTCATTTTGGTTGTACGGACACCTGTGATTGATGTCATGATGGTTCTGTGAGCTATTTTTACAGTCAGTGGTACAAATCTATATTTCAGTTTTTTCGCAGATGTCAGTGACCCTCTTCTGTTTCAAGTGATGTGATGTGAGTGATGTGTGAGTGATGGCAATAGCAGAGAGAAGATTGTGTCAAATATTGTGGATGAATGTTTTTAATGACTATAGGAGACATAAAGGAAGAAAACTGCAGAGGTAGCTGTATGAAAGCTATATTTCAATATATGATTTTCACCTGGATATTTGTATTAGACCTATTGATTTTTTGAATTACTTTTCCAACAAGTTTTCATATGCAACCAATAAATCCATTCTCTTCTCTGTAAAAAACACACAATCCCTCAATTAGCTGGTATCACACTTACAGGATGTAAACTGCTGAGGTCTGCATGTTTGTTTTATCACTGACACCAGCATAACTTAGAGCTCTTACTCCAGAGTCAAACAGAAGAGCCTACACTCCTGATGACCTTCACACCGTCTGTGTGCTGCTCGCTGTACTGGGTAGTGGACACACAAATACTGCAATGCTGGCTTGCAACAGTGATGATCCCCTGGCTGTGAGCCTTGGAATCATTGTGGCGTGCTGAACGTGTCAATGCTAGCAATAATAGTAGAGCCTACCCTTGTTGGTAGGTATAAGAATTTGTGTTGTAACTTGGGAAACAATTAGAAAAACTTATTTTTATTGCAAAGCAGGAATACGTTTCAATTCCATCTGGATAAAGAGTCTTTGAAGAATGTCTTCAAAACAGATTGTTTGTTGTTGAAGAACCTGTAGGGGTTTTTGAAGTTTGTCTTTTACTATATTTATCCTTGAGAAAAACATATCCTTACTTCTGTGACTTGAATGTAATCATCCATCTAAAGTTTCAAAAGTGAAAATAATAATTACACGAGGGGCATTCTGGGACTAGTTTGGCATGAGATACATCTTCTGGCAACCACAAATCTTATTAGAATAATGCATAATGCGCTCATGCAGTCACTGACCACAGAATGACTCCCGTCTTTCACTAAAGTGACGATGTACCAGTGCAGACATATACAGAGAAACTCACATTGTTGATCTTGAGCTTGCTCTTGTCTTGTTTCTGCAGATGTCCCGACAGGTGATAGAGAACAGCTCTGCTGCGGCGACGGTTGGTGTTGAAGCCTGGGGGGCGAGTGACCTGATGCACCTCCAGACCTGTCTCCTCATCTGTGGAGGAGATGGTAACATGCTGAGTCACAATCACAGCACAGGGTAAGAACTGAACAAAGCTCTGTCTGGGGCTGTAAAAACTTGAAACCTGAAACATGTCTTAAACCATCTTAAACATCAAATTACGCCATGATGCTGTCTCACATGGGTCAAAGGCTTACTGTTCGTTGGCATGTTTGAGAGTGGAATTCCCTATATATTAGTTAACAACTTTTCTGTGACGGTTCTATGTTCCGATGTACAACAGTTTAAGTTTTAGTGTAAATATTTCATATGTTTTAGCCTGCTCGCTGCCTTTATGGCTTTTTATTGACTAAACAAAGTATTCTTGATGTATTATTTGATGATCTGGGCAGAGATCCAGATCTGTATTTACAGGACAGAATCAGTAATAAAAGCTACAAGCCTCCAGCATCTTATTCTTGCAATCCTCTTTTCTCTTATTGAAAAAGAAAAGGATAAGATCCGGAAACGTAAAGTAGTCACTGTGCAGGCTAAAGAAGGAAAAGAGGTATGAAGTACAGTATGTACAGTAGATGAAGGGAGGTGTTTTCTGTAAAGCTTTCATCAAGACAGACAATCCAGTCTTGTTCTCTCCATTTCCACCTTACATTTCCTATTATGATTGTTCCTCTGTCTTTCAATAATATGATGTCATGCTTGGCAAATACCCACCCTTGTAACCACATTTTCAGCCAGTAAATTTGATTTGTACATTGTATGAAGGGTGGACTTCAAATGTTTCAGATGAGGCACTGAGAAACTAAGCGCTGTTGTTGTGACTGTTAGCTCTTATTCCCAAGTCCAATACAACCAACAAATATCTGGCATGATATTTTTTGTCTCGGGAAAGTCACCTTCATCTGTTTTTACAGATGTGCAAGATACAAGTTTGTTTGCTAAACTACATTCAAGCAGCGAATTCTTGTGAAAAGTAAAGAGGAGGCTATGGCTTTCCCTCTGTTCTGCCTCAACTCTCCACGATTTATGGTGTTTCCTGATGGACAGATAGTGCTGCTTGCTGCCAAGTTAATTGCAAACTCAACCTGCTGTTTGCTAATTAGCTCAGTTAGCTGTGCAGCTAGCTGACTTTGCCTGAACCGAAATGGGAGCTCAGAGCACCCTAAAACTGTTGGTTTTTAATCTGTGGGCACAGGCGCTGGGAAGTGGAGGTTTTTAGACATTAAAAGTCGACCGGAAGAGGGGCACTCATAATAAACTATTGATTGTACACGTATGGAACCTGGCCTCACTCAACTCTCTTAGTCATCTCGTAAAAGCGAACAATAGTGGATTTTGTGTAGGCTGCGGTCAATTAGCGGAAGGTTCCTGTTCTTTGTTATTAGAAATGGCAGAGAACATGAAACCTGCATGTAACCCGCAGGTTTATGACTTTCTGTGCATCAGTAATGATAGTCTATCAGGACTCCAATGTAGAAGAAAACAGTCTTCCTCAACACGCTCATTTACCCAGCTAGTGTCACTGCAGGGTGACTTTAAAGGTGGCCGAATGCTTCAAATGAAGTGCTCGTTAGATTGTTAAATAGTTATTGAAACTCCTTCTACCCACAACCTTTCAATGCCAAATTGGGGGGGGATGCGTCCAAAGGTTTCTTTAACATTCTGAAACCACCAATCGGATATTTACATCCACTTCACACTGTTATTTGCAAGCTGTGCAGCGGTGAAAATGTGAGCTTTTTCCAAGCTCTCAAGCTCCCCTCTTCTGTTCTTTGCACTGTAATTGAAGTCACTTTCTGTGTGTCACAAAAAGTATCCAAAAGTACAAACCACATGGATGACTGCCCCCGCCCCATGACAGCTTTTCACCTCATGTTAGAGTTTGGCCATCCTGGACAGTTAAGAACCTGGATGGATGCTATGTTGTACAAGTCACTTACACCATTAACATATAAAACGTGTAATTTCTGCAATAACACATCTGAAAAAGACAAGACCATTGTAATATATTTGTTGGGTTGTGTACTTACATCATCCCAAATGTTTTCAAACCCACATGAATTCTAATTTCCTGCATTTCCTCTGGCTGACTGTCACTAAGACTTTCCAGGAGAGAGAAGAAGGAGGTCTCCGTACATTCCGTTCCATTTTCTTTCTGCTTATCCGTGGGATGTTGCTGCTTGTTTTTCCCCCCTAAGAGGTTGCGAGGCCAAATCCAATTTTATTCTATGGGCATAGGCCAAGGGTACATCCTGGATGAGCCGCCAGCTCATCGCAGGACCCTTACTGATGGCAGTGGCTGCCTCCACAAGGTGCCAACTGCACATCAGGAGCAACTTTGGGGTTCAGTATCTTGCTCAAGGACACTTCGACATGTAGCTCAGTCCCGCCCTGGGGAGCCGGGATTCGAACCAGTGATCTTCTGATCACCAGTCAACCAGCTCTACCCACTGAGCTACAGCCGCCCCGGGTCTCCGTACATAATCTGGAGCACGCTGAGATAACGTCAGCATGACCTCTTGCGACTGAGAGAGCTGAGGTCTCAGGGTCATTGTCCAAGCTAGTGCTAAATGTGTTCAGCTAACTTCATGCATAGAGAGGGCTGGTGTGCATTTTCACTTCGACTGCTCGACACGTTTGTTGAGGTTTGCAAAGATGGAGATAGTATTTACACAGCTAAAGGGAGATTCTTCTCATTATGCAGTGATTACTGATACTGCTGCTTTCAGAATATACAGTATGTCTCTGGGGGAGCCTGTGTGTGCTGGTGGGTAAAACGGGCTGACTATACATTTTCAATTTTTAATACAGTCAATTAACATAATATGCATGCTGTTATCATTTGGACTTTGTGGTGGCCTGTTTTTGGTCTGTGTTTTGTCTGTAAATTAACCTTTCAAGTCACTTCCTGTTTGGCGTCCACCTGTTCCCTAAAGCAACCTTTACCTGAGTGAGTAAGTTGTGGCACATAGCAGCTTGTGTCTGTTTTTAAACGTACTTTACTCCATGTTAATGAGTATAAAGCTTGTTATATTCAGCACAATTACACAGTCAAAGTCTCTTTCTTTAAATGCATTGACTTGTTAATGTGTTCCCAGCCTCCTTCTGTCCTTCTCGCTCACCTTCCATCTCACTAACTGATTCTGTGATTTTGAAAAGGCATCTCATGCTGAGCTAAGTGGTAAAAGTGAGCTGCCACTCAGTTAACTGTGTGGTGTCAACTCATCGCCTCACAATTGTCTTTATTTACCTTCATTTCCAAGTTGTTTAATCTTTTTCCAACTGAAATTGTCTTCCGTCACCCAGAGGTGCTAAATAAAGCAGAAAACTGAATGTGATAATCAGAAATGTATGCATATGTAAAAAACATTTAAATCCTCTTCTGTCTCTCTTGTCTCCCTTTCCGTTTGTTTTGCTGTCTGTCCTCCGTCTCTGTGGTGTGTACTACACTCCTAATTTGGTAGTTTACATTTAAAATAGAATAACTCATGCAGTGTGTAAAACAAAGACAGAGTATATGAAAGCCAGCTTTTACTATTTTGATGGTAAGGTAATGAGATATTGAGCCAAATGAAAGAGCCTGAGCAACTGGGGGGGACATTGGGTAAGTGATCTCAAGCAGCTGCTTTTCCCCAACAGAAGGCCTGACAAACAGCAGCTTTGAAAGCCAATCTAAAGAAACTAAAAGTTGAAACACTCCCCTTCATCCTCAGAGTCCTGATTACTCATCTTCTCTTCTCTCCCCTTCTCTCTACAGGGTGGGTATTCAGCTCTCAAATTCTCTGTATTGACATCTGCGTGTGGAAGGTAACATCATTTAGAAGTTTAAAAATAAGAATTGAATCTCTGTAATAACGGTGTATTCACTGTTTTGCAGTGTAACTTCTGCATGATTGCAAAATATTGAGTTTTTGAACACACTGCACAGTAATTCAAGACATTCCCAACACAAACTCAGAACAAGCTGTAAAGATGTTCAGTATGCTCTTTCAGACTGGCATGCTGGGATGTCTCACACTGTTTTCACAGGAGAACACAAAACAAACAGCTTGACGGGCCTAAAAAAACTGTGCAGGGTCAATGTGTGAAGAGCCAACGCACTTACAGCTACATATGTTCTCACTGGTAGGACACGATGACTTTTAGCAACAGAAAGAACAGTCTAATGGAGGAACTAACCTGGCTTAGGGCTCACTTTTAAATAATGCACATGAACTATGCTGGCAAGTTCTTTTTTTTTTTTTTTTTTTTATTGGTTTTTAATTTGTATAAACACAAACATTATGAAAACAAACACAAACAAACAAACAAACCAGACAGAGCACAAAACAAAATCCCACCCCAAACTAACAGTGAGCGACGCGTTATATATTTTTACATATACATAAGATAACAGGAGACAGGTAAATGAAGAGCACATACAATAAATAAATAAAAAGGGCAGACAGTCCTCATCTTCCAGGGACAGATGATGATGACCAAAACAAGTGAATAAATGTACCTTTGTGTATCTTACATTTATAATAAAGGTTGGAGGTGCCAGGGAACATTCTCTGGAGGCGAACTGGTGTGTAATAAGTTCGGCGAAAAAATTTAAAGTTCTGTTCGTGTATAGAAATCAAAGTACATTTAGGGAAAACCCCGCTGCAGATCTTGTCCCAATCTACACGGTTGAACGTCACCTCCAGATCACGCTCCCACAACAACTTCAGAGAGTCATAGCCTGAAGGATCAGTATAAGTATAAATCTTTGAGATCAGTCCTTTGGGAGATTTGGCCAGAACTACGGTGTTTTCCAGCTCTGACAGTCTCATGCGGATCCTGCCTGCCCTCAAGAGAGACCCTATAAAGTGACGAATTTGGAGATACTTATAAAAATCTTTGTGGGGAATATTAAAATCAACCCTGATTTGATCAAATGACTTAACAGAGTCGGAGACCAACAGGTCTGTAAAGTTTGACAGGCCCTTAGATGCCCACTCCAACAAACCAATACTCCTAATCTGTGCTGGTAGATCTGGATTCAGAGCCAAGGGAGAACAGAGAGAGAAGACAGGGGGGATATTCAAGTATTTCTTCACATCTCGCCAAACCAGTAGTGTGTTATAAACAATTATGTTGTTCTTGAGATGATTTAACTGATCAATGTTATTGATAAAAGGAAGAGAGTTAAGCCTTCTGGGATAGCAACATAGGGATTCAAGGCCCAACCATAAGGAGTCTTTCCTGTTCATAAACCAATGTGACATAATTTTAAGTTGTGCTGACCAACAATATAATTGTAGATTGGGCAGGGACAAGCCTCCCAGATCATTTAGCTTGGTAAGTAGAGAGAGCTTAACTCTTTGGTGTTTGTTATTCCAAATATAGCGAGAAATATGAGAATTCAGTGACTTAAAAAAGGCAGGGGTCAAATAGCATGGGAGATTTTGAAATAGGTAATCGAATCGAGGGAGAATATTCATTTTTATAGTGTTGATTCTCCCAAGGAGAGAAGTTGGTAAGGAGGCCCATTTTGTCAGATCATTAATCTTTTGGATTAAGGGTGAATAATTAATTTCAAACAGATTATTTAAATCAGGAGTGACAAAGATACCTAAGTATTTGAAACCCTTCCTGGACACTTGAAAAGGAGATTACATTGGCATATCCTGGGGGATATTAAAAGACGTAGCGACCGACTTCCTTAAGTTACTCTTATAACCCGACAGGGCACTGAATGTGGCTATAGATTTCAGAACTGTTAGTTAGTTAGTTAGTTTTCTTTTCCGCTTTTCCGTGAGGGTTGTGGGATGTTGCCGCTTTTTATCCCCCTGAGGGGTTGCGGGGCTTACTGGGGCCAAATCCAGTTCTACTCAAGATATCAGAACTGCCGGAATTGATTTCTCAGGATTATTGAGATATAAAAAGACATCGTCTGCAAATAAGGAAATAATGTGTTTTTCTTCACCCACCCTAACTCCAGATATATCAGGGTTAATTCTGATGACCTCGGCCAAAGGTTCAATAAACAATATAAACAATAAAGGTGATAAGGGGCACCCCTGTCAGCAGCCCCTGCGCACCGGGAAGCCATCAGACAACAGGCCGTTAGTATTAACTGTGGCTATTGGGTCTGAGTAGAAGGTTTTAATCATATTAATGAAGTTAGAGCTCTGGTATTTTTCTAATACCAGAAACAAAAAAGACCATTCCACTCGGTCAAAGGTCTTTTCGGCATCAAGGGAGACTATCAGCGCTGGGTTTTTGTGGGTGCTAAGATACTGAACAATATTAAGAGCACGGCGTACATTGTCTGTGCCATATCTAGATTTTACAAACCCTGCCTGATCTGCGTTTATTTTTCGGAAGGATGATGGAATGATCTGCTATTAGAGAGACCTGAGTGAGGGCAGTCAAATATTTTCAAGCAAAGTTCAGAGTATTGTCACAGAATTTTCCCGTAGCATTAAGTGTCGGAATAAGGAGAACAGTCTTCCCTGGATAAATCCAGACATTTTAAAACTAATGAAAGAACGTGATCTTGCATTAAAAAGGGCCACTAGAACAAAATTGTATCATGACAAATATCACTTTGCCATTTTAAGAAATAAAGTGATAACAGGACTGAGGAAAGCTAGGGCTGATTTCTTTATTACTATAATTAGTGAGGCACAGGGTAATCCTAAAATAATATGGACTCAGTTAAAAAAACTCATGGGACAACATCACAATGCAGGAAGGTCAATGAACTTGACTTGAATGGAAAGCTGACTAAAGACCCAGCCGAAGTAGCAGTAGCTCTTAATCGTCACTTTGTTGATTCTGTAGCAACTATTGCAAAGAGCTTCTCTACTGTTCATGTTAATGTATGCTCAGTAAACACACTGGAGCCAGCTTTCAGTATTAACACTGTCTCAGAAACAAAAATCACAGGCATTATTCGATCTCTCAAACCCTCAAAAGCAAAAGATGTATTTGGTATGGACTCAACCATGCTCAAAGATATCGGTTCATCATTAGCCAGTCCCATCACTAAAATTGTTAACCTCTAAATATCACAAGGGCAGTTTCCGAGTTTGTGGAAATCTGCAATTGTCAAGCCAATTTTCAAATCCGGTGATCATCATTCCACCTGTAACTATAGATCCATCAGCATCCTCCCTATAATGTCTAAAGTTGCAGAGAAGTGTGTAGCTGAGCAAATCACACACTACCTGAATAACAGCTTGTTCACCCTTCATCCAATGCAATTTGGCTTCAGATCCAACCACTCAACTGAGACAGCTAACTGTTTCTTCATTGAAAAAATTAAACCACTGCTAGATAAGCGTGGCGTTGTTGGTGAAGTCTTCCTGGACCTCTGCAAAGCATTTGACACGGTGAATCACAGGGTTCTTTTATCCAAGTTATCCACTTTTAATTTTTCTGCTGATGCACTTAAATGGGTTGAATCGTACCTTTCAAACCGAACTCAAACTGTACAAATAAATAACCAACAATCTGACACCCTCTCCTTGTCCACTGGTGTCCCGCAGGGATCCATACTGGGCCCACTTTTATGTTGTTTGTATATAAATGACTTGCCGTCTGTGTGTCCAGAGGCTCACATTGAAATGTATGCTGATGACACTGTGCCGTATGTACATAGATTGACAAAAACCGAAGTTGCTGTCAAACTCACAAATGCTATGGTGAAAATTACAGCATGGCTAAACCAGTGCTGTCTCCAACTAAATGTATCTAAAACTGTATGTATGTTCTTCTCCAAAACCAATGACTCTAGTGAAAACCCAGATGTTCTTGTGTCAGGAGAAAAACTAGAAATTGTTAAAGAATTTAAATACCTTGGCATTATTCTAGACTCCAACTTTAATTTCAGGGCACATGAAACTCCATGTCCACCCAGGCAGCCACGATGTACATGCAATCAATAAAAACTCTCTCACATGACCTACTGTTTGACGAGCTGGTCTCAGGCTAATCACACAACACTAAAACCACTACAGTCTTTGTATAAACAAACACTTAAAGTTCTGGACAAGGCAATTCCACCACTGTGCAATTTTAACAAAATACAATCTATTGAGTTGGGAAAACATGATTAAGCACAAAAACGCATGTCTTTTCTACAAAATCATACATGGCTTGTCCACTCCTCCACTCAGAGAATTTGTTAACATCAGAACAAATCCATGTCGGTTAACAAGAGGAGCCACAAGGGGGGACTGCATTATTCCGTCTAGGAAAAGTGCCTTTAGTCAGTCAGCCTTCTCTGTCACAGCCTCACGAGAATGGAACAACATCCCAACATGTATCAGAGATCTAAACACGTATCGGTCCTTTAGTTCCAATCTGAAACAGTGGTTTACTGATAATATGACCTGCCAGCACTGAACCTGATCCCCCTGCTGTTGCCTTCTTGTGTCAGTGTGTCTGTGATTTTGTCCTGCTTGCTTAGGTCGTCCATGTAGTTTGTTCTTATGTGCTGTTTTTTTTTTTTTCTTTTGTTTGTTTGGTTAGTTTTTTTTGTTTGTTTGTTTGTTTTGTTTTGTTTTTGTTCGTTTATGACTGATAGACATGTTGTTGTTTTCTTTTTTGTTTTTGTTTTTATGCAATGTTGCTGTATGTTGTGCTGTGTGCATGTACTGTCTGCTCTGGTGGGCTACTGCCTGTATGTGATGCGCATGCCTCTCTGTATTCTCCATCTATTTACCTTTATTTGAATTTGTCTGATACTGACTGAAATTTGTCCTGCATGCTTTATGTATTTTATGCCGTGAACTACTGAATACTTACAGGATATGTGGTTATGATTAATGTTTTATCAGAAAGTGTTGTTCTTATCTTAGTTAATGTGTTGTTTTTTTAAACCCTTCGTGTTATTTGTCGTTTAGGGAGCCTATTGTTACATCTGGCCAGGGACTGCGGATGAAATCTAGCCTTCTGGCTAAATCTGGTATATTTACAGAAATGTTTATTAATATGCACTGTCCCTGTCAAATAAAATATAAATTAAAAAAAAAAAAAAATAAGGATCTTTTCCAATCTCCGAGCCAGTGTCTTTGCAACAATTTTGTAATCCACGTTGAGGAGACTAATAGGCCTAAATGATGAACAATCCAAAGGGTTTATGTCTTTTTTTAAAAGTAAGCTAATGGAAGCATATCTCCAGGAGGGGGGTATGCCGTCTCTTAAAATACCATTAATGGCAGGCATAAAAATTGGGTGGATCTCTGGCCAGAATTTCTTTAAAAATTCCAATGGAAACCCATCTGGGCCTGGACACTTCCCATTTGGCATAGACTGTGTGAATGCAGCGTCTAAGCTGGAGCGATCCTCCTCCCCAATGGTAGGCAAAGGAATATTGTTCAGATGTGAAGCGATAGCAGCGGCGACGGCTTCCTCTGCACTATACAGGGATTTATAAAAATCCCGGAAAGTGCTATTGACAATCACTGGATCACATGTGACATCCCCATTCTATGTTCTTATCATGGTAATTGAGCGATCATTATTTTGATTTTTCAGTTGGTGGGCAAGCAGGCGACTAGACTTATTACCAAATTCATAATATTTCTGTTTAGTGTAAAGTTATAGTTTCTGGACATGACGAGTATGATCCATATTAAGTTCAGTCTTAGCAGCCACTAGCACCTTTAAGTTTGCTGGTGTGGGTGACTGTTTATGTTTTTGATCCAGCCTAATCACTTCTTTTTCAAGGTTTTTTCTGTTTACCTCTAAGGCTTTTTTCTGATGAGAACTAAAGGAGATGTGTCCACGTCCACGTAAAGTGGCCTTAGCCGCGTCCCAAATTGTGGCAGAGGACACCGGAGAGCTTTTATTATCGAGCCAAAATTGCGATAGTTTGTTCCTGACAAAGGTGCAAAAAGAGTCGCTATTCAAAAATGACGTGTTGAATCTCCAAGTGGGAGTTTTAGGGATGTTAAAGTCGCCAGCTAAAAAGCCCAGGCCATTGCAATGATGGTTAAACATCAAAATCATTTGTGACATAAACTGGGGTGAATCATTATTTGGGGCATAAATATTGAGGATAGTTATATGTTGTTCAAGGATCGAACCCGTAATCAATATAAATCTCCCTTCTGAATCTTTTTCTTCGTGTTCCAAGATGAAAGGAAGGTTCTTATTTATGAGAATAGCTGTGCCTTTCTTATTCTGTGAATGGGAGGAAAAGTAAATTTTGCCTGCCCAGTCCCTTTTGAGTTTCAGATGTTCTGTATCAGATAGCCTTGTTTCCTGCAGTACTTCTATGTCAGATTTTTGTTTTTTCAAATATGTTTAAATCTTCTTCCTCTTAATTACATGGCCCAATCCTTGAAGGTTCCAAGTAGTGAGTTTAAGTGAAGCAGACATAAGAGCCACAAAGCTGGAAAGTAATTGAGTAACAGGTACTGAGTGTAGAGGAATTAATCAGGGTAAAAGCAATTATAGAAAAGAGTGAACCTGGACTCCGGTCATCTAGCAAAAAGAAACTAAAGCACACAAAATTTAAGCAGCATCGCTTACCCACCCCAATCCTGTCCCCAAATGGCAGGAAAAAACTGCCCTAAAAGAAGTCACTGGGCATTCTAAGCATAGTCATATGGCATATGCATTCCGAAGAGGAAACTAAAATCACCCTATTTCCAAGGGAGAGAGCTACAAATTAAATTGGCACCCTTGTATAAACTGTTCTCTCAGAGTCCATGTGGTGGTCACAAAAGAGTGCACATTGTTCAATGGGGGCTCAGTGTGCATATGAGGGTGTCAAAAGGCGGATTTGACCTTCGTGGAGACACCCGAGGCGCGCTGGGTAGACAAATCCACGATATTTATTATGATGAGCCAGTGCTTTCCCCACGGTGTCAAACTCTCGCCGCCTTCGAAGTAGAGATGAGATTTATGGCTCTTTGAGGGGAGCCGGATCTTGGTGAGCCGTTCCTTTCAAAGAGCCGTTCAAAAAACTGGCTCATCTGACTGATTTTTATATTCATAAAGTTTTAAGAAGCCAGCCTGGTGGCAACTCATTTTTATCTTGGAAATAGTCACAGGGAGGTATGATGGGGTGAGATTTGGAACAAAATAATACAAAATGAGATATCCCACCAATATCTGAGTTTGAATTATTCTGAAATATTGATTATAACCTCATTTGACATGTGTGGACTAGATTTTAAAGTCTGATCTGGATTCATTGTAAATATTCCACAAGGTTGCGTCATATCACTCTGCTTTGACAGTGACATCACTATTTTGGATTTACCCTTTGTACAAATTGTTTGTATATGTGTAAAGCTACCATGACTTGTTATTCATGCAACACTGTGACCTAACACTTACAAATAAACATTAAAAAACAATGCAGGCTACAATGAATTTCCGTGCAAAACAGCTTTTAGTGCAAACATTTCCACACAATTTTGCACTACTTTAATAAAGACTTATCATAAGATTAAACATTTCACACAAGAATATTTTGATAGAAAAACAAAAAAACATTTTACAAAAAAATACTTCAAGTATTAGAAAAATAGATAAAACTACAACAAATAAGAGGAAAATATTTACATACAGCTCACTATTACTATTAATATAAAATCTGCATATACTGGTGGACTGTCCTGGGGTGCATTTTGCTGCTTTGTAAAAAAAAGTTAAACCCTGAGGAGGACTCCTGAACTGTCCTTGGGTGAATAGCAGCCTATACCTGAGCATCAGTGCAAATTCTATACAGTTATTATTTTTGTTCGAAAAACTTAGAAAACAACTTGCAACATGGTACTTCAATTACATAAAATGTTTCAAGTATTAGAAAAATAGATAAAACTAGAATAAATAAGAGGAAAATATGAACATAAAGCCCACTATTACTACTAATATAAACTCTGCAATGGACTCTCCAAGGCAGGGCAGTCACGTGTTTCTGTTTTTTTATTTTTTTTATTTCTTTTATTTTTTTACGCAAAGGCAGCGTGCACAACTCAGGTGGTGTCATGCTACATTTGCATATCTAATAAGCACCGTGCAGCTGGGCTGCGCTCCTCCCCATGTAACTTCTCTGTCTCACTCGCAGCAGGCACTGACTCAGGGGAAGCGCAAAGGAGGCGCACACAGTGATATAAAAAAAACAAAAAAAGAACGGTTCCCAGCTGCGACTCGGTTCCCATCGTTCATGTTAACGAGCCGGACAGCGGACAGGTCAGGGTAGAACCGTAACTGGGAGCCGCCATGATGGACGTCGCGTTTCTTCATCGCTGCTCTGAGCACAGCCTCTCTTTGAGAATATCGTACAAACCGCACTAAGACGCTTCTCGGGGGCTTGTCTGGAGCCGGAGCCGGAGCCAGGGCTCGGTGGGCACGCTCAATCTCCAGCGGGGGATAGTCAGCAGGCAGGCCGACCAAAGTCGGTAATGTTGTCTGGACAAAATCTGCAAGAGGAGTGTTGCCCTCCGTTTTTACGTCGGCCACGGTTTTCTAAGTCGTCGATTTTCAGCTGCAGCTGCTTCACTGTTTTTTCCATGGCGGCTATGCAGGTGCAGGTTCATCCATGTCGTTCACCGACACCCGGGAGGCCACAGACTTTATTTCAGCCAAGATCTGCTCCATAGTTGCTTGGTCAGATAGCGTTAGCTCTGAGGTGTTAGCATCACCTCGGTTAGCCTCGCTCAGGACACGTGAGGCCGCTTGTTGAACAGTTTTTTTCTTAACGGCAGAACCCGACGGTGAAAAGATAGTAAAGTCCTTATCTCGCTGCAGTCTAGGAATCTCTGAAGTACAATCTGGCTGATGTTATTGAGTTTACTTGGAGAAAGTTAAGGATTTATTTGAAGCCTGGAGCGAAGAAAAAGTCTCAAGCGTCCATCTTGATCCGGATCACGTGACCAACCCCCGCAAGTTCATATTTTTAAAGGGTAAGTTCTACACCTTCAAGGTATACAGATTATCTTTTTTTTTAAAGACAAAATACCTTGTGTGTCTGTGTCTGCAAGCATGACATATAAAAGTGTTTTAATGTTTAATGTGACACACCTGTTGGCAGGAAATGGTTGATCACAGAACTACATCTAACCATTTTCAAATGTGGCAAACAAAAGAAACAAGCCCCCCCCCCCCCCCCAAAAAAAAAAAAAAAAAAAAAAACACAAATTGGAGAGTTCCTCCACTGATCCCATCTTAACTATGATGGCTGTTAGAGAACTCTGTCATCTGGAAGTTCAGTGGCAGTTTTCAAAATGACTATGCTATCATTCTTGGGAGGACAGTCTCACTCTGATTTTTGAATAGTTTTCTTGGACATAAGATTATATCAATCCGTTTACACGATGTATTTTCATTTCTTCGTGTCAGTAATTGTGTAAGAAAGCTGTCAGTGACGTCTGCATACTCCCTGCCAACCAATAATTTCTGACTGCCTCTAATTAAATCACAGATACTGCCTGGTAATTTCAATTTCAACTATCTGTATTATCATATTGGGTAGCAAGCTGTGTCACTGCTGACAGAATGTTTATGGTTCACCATGTGCGTTTAATAGAAGCAGTCATTAATATTAATGCAATATTCAAATTGACAGACATTTATTTAATCAGGGTGAGGTTTACACTGGGGAAAAGAGGCAGGATAAAAAACAGATGAAAATTAGTAATTGATGCTTAATTGCTGTTTGTTTGAAATCATAATAACTGCAGAGGCACAACTGAGAGGTTCCTGCCAAGATGACAGAGTTGTCATGGAAGATTGAGTTTTATTTATTTTTTGCATTTTAATCAGCTTCAGAATAACATGCAAATATAAAGATGGTATGATGAGTTACATCAGAACACGTAGTATCCATAACCTCATCATATGTGTGTTTTTCAATTTTCCACCATACCTATTAGTACATTACAGATGCAGAATATTGCATTATGAACTTCAGATGGGCATTTTTAAGATTACAATGTCAAATGAGGAACAAAGATACAGAACAGGTAACACCGGGACAGGAGATAAATAACAATATATATCTTCTTTATGTGCTTTTTTTGGGGGGGGGGGGGTTCCAGACACAAGTCAATGTTTAAGGTGTTTGAGGACATGTTCACCATTACATCCATTACCAGAACTGTAAGCAAGTGTTATTAATATAAACTCACCTGTCTCAGGTCCTTGCTCAGGATCCTGGTCCTTCTTCTTGTCAGTGATGTCTTTGTGGGACACGAGGAACAGAACCACCTCACTCTTTTCATTTTTAATGGGTACAATGTCCAGAAGACACCAGAACTGTGTACCTGGACAGAACACAAATGCAAACATACACAGTCAATGCATTCTCCCCAGCCAAATGGACATAACGTATGATGTACTGCTATAATTTATCACGACATCAGGATAAGAACTTATTTCTCAGCACAACTCCAAATGTTTGTTAATCTACATTGAACAATGTAAATATTATCCAATGATGAAATAATATAATGTGAAATAATATCAAATGTGAATAATCCACAGACTTTTATATCAACAATTTGGTGAACACTTGTTTGTGTCATGTTTTAATTGGCTGCTTTTCCTCAGTCCTCTTTGACAATTTGTCAAATATTTTGGTTGATGACAAAATCCCTTCAGAATTATTGACACTCACATGAGCCCCAGCCATAATAATAACAACTGCTATTTAGCAAATGTTAGCTTGCTAAAACGCTAAACTACGATAGTGAATGTTGCAATCGTCATACCTGCTTAATACCAGCATGTCACAGTGGGTATGTGTGGGTATCACACTGACAAAAGCATTTAGCTCAAAGCACTGCTGCTCCTCAGTATAGCTTCATGATTTGGCATGGGGTTCTTCTGACCAAGCCAATATCCCCCTCGAACATCAACTGTCCAATCACAGCCTACCAACCAGAGTTATACATTGCAGGTCCATGAAGCCTCGGAGTCTTCATAACATGTTGTATTTTAGTAAATTAATTGAACTATGTTAATAAAATGTCCATCCAACTCGACTAACTAATGTGTGTCTGTAATGTCACCTTATGTTCTGTAAGCTCACTTGATGTTCCTTTAGTCAAGATAGTGCCAGTATGTATGTCAGCAACAGTAATTAAAAACCTAAATACTAATCTAACATTAGTTGCTCTCTCACCCCCACCATGTTCTCATGTGTGGCCCTGAGCATGAATTCACAGCAACATTTCACAAACATAATCACGGATGTTGTTTTTTGTGAAATGTCATTTAGACTGACAGTGATGATTGTTTGCTATACACTTTGGAGAAAGAGAGCCCGTATGAAAGGTATACACCGATCAGGCATAACATCTATGACCACCTGCCTAATATTGTGTTGGTCTTCCTTTTGCTGCCAAAACAGTCCTGACCTGTCAAGGCATGGACTCCACTAGACCCCTGAAGGTGTGCTGTGGTATCTGGCACCCAGATGTTAGCAGCAGATCCTTTAAGTCCTGTAAGTTGTAAGGTGGGTTCTCCATGGATCAGACTTGTTTGTCCAGCACATCCCACAGATGCCCGATTGGATTGAGATCTGGGGAATTCGGAGGCTAAGTCAACACCTCAAACTCGTTCTTTTGCTCCTCAAACCATTCCTGGACCATTTTTGCTTTGTGGCACGGCACATTATCCTCCTACCTAACAATGCATAGGTAGGTGGTACGTGTCAAAGTAACATCCACATGGATGGCAGGACCGAAGGTTTCCCAGCAGAACATTGCCCAAAGCATCACACTGTCTCAGCTGGCTTGCTTTCTTCCCATAGTGCATCCTGGTGCCATGTGTTCCCCAGATAAGTGACGCACACGCACCTGGCCATCCAGGTGATGTAAAAGAAAATGTGATTGTTGGCGCTTTCGGTGGTGGACAGGGGTCAGCATGGGCACCCTGACTGGTCTGCTGCTCTGCAGCCCCATCTGCAACAAACTTTGTGCACTGTGTATTCTGACACCTTTCTATCAGAACCAGCATTAACTTCTTCAGCAATTTGAGCAACAGTGGCTCGTCTGTTGGATCGAGCCGCACAGGCCAGCCTTTGCTCCTCACATGCGTCAATGAGCCTTGGCTACCCATGACCCCGTCACTGGTTCACCACTGTTCCTTCCTTGGACTACTTTTGATAATACTGACCACTGCAGACTGGGAACACCCCACAAGAGCTGCAGTTTCGGAGATGCTCTGACCCAGTCGTTGAGCCATCACAGTGTGGCCCTTGTCAAACCCGCTCAAATCTTTACACTTTCCTGCTTCCAACACATCAACTTTGAGGACAACATGTTCACTTGCTGCATAATACATCCCACCCACTAACAGATGCCATAATGAAGAAATAATCAGTGTCATTCACTTCCCCTGTCAGTGGTCTTAATGTTATGCCTGATCAATATATGTGAGTAAGACAGTTCTTAAGAAGCCCTCAGAACACTTTGACTGTAAATGAGGTGATCAAACACTTGGCCAGCCCAGTCGTCCATGATCCAAACTCTTCACATATTCTTTATATTGTTTCTATGCATCACATATTCTGCAACTGACGTTTTTAAACTATGATTATGTTCCGTACATGGGACATCTATTGCCTCCCTTGAGAAGGATCCCTCCTCTGTGGCTTTTCCTGAGCTTTCTTCAATCATTTTCTCAATTTGGCAAGTTTTTCCTCACTCAAAATCAAGGGTAAGGACAGAGGATGTCGCTTAATGTACAGACTGTAAAGTAATTGGAATTGATTTGATTTGATGAAGTGACTTTTTTTCACAATGTCAATAACAATCCCTTCACGATCACATGGTTTGTATAACAATATATTATTTTGTATTAGAGTATTTTGAGTATTTTTTTGTGTCCTCAAAGATGTGTGTTTCAGCGATACTGTTGCTAAAATCATTCATGAAGAAATCATTTGCATATGACCACTAGAGAGGATGTTATATTCACAGAACTTTTCCATGTGTGACCATTCATTAATTACATTCAGGAGTACCATGTGCCTGCAGCTCTAATTAGACTGGATTCATATGCAGTGACTCAGCTTGGATGAAAAGCTGCTTTTCCTAACTATATCCTCAGAATTCACTAGATCCTCATGTGAGTAGGCACAGTGTGGAGAGAATGCAGGAAGTACGGATTCACAATCAAGCTCCACAAGTCCACAAGTTTCAACTGTTAACTAGAAAACTGCAGAAAACAAGTCCACCTTTGCTATACGAGATTCTTCTCACTGACTTGCCAATGCACCTCACATTTGTTACCAATGCTGAACTTCAGCATCATTTGACCCCTCCGCTATTGAGGTGATATTGCTAAGAGGAGTCTGTAGTGATGAGTGTTAATGAAGCTATGTTTAATTTGTTGGTAGAAAAACAAATTAAATAGCATACAAAACTATTATGCACCTCATCAACTGGTTTTAAAGATAAACACCAGGCTGAAAAGCAGCTCTCTTGTTGAAATCTGGCATCACTAATGAGAGCGGTTGGGTGCGGGCAAAAAGAAGCTTTGCTGTACCTGTAACCTGTAACACTCAGCAGTGATGTCACAGGGCCTGGCAGAACAGTTAAACCACTAGATGTTCAGCTAAGCTTCAAGCTTGGATCCACTTTTAGTAAATTAATCAGTAGATAAGATGTAACTGAAAACATTTTCACACCAGTTTGATGTTATAATATAACTCATTTGTCTGTTTTTCTCTTTTATTATGAGCAAATCCCATGAAAAAAACAACATAAAACGAACAAATTCAACAATGTTAATGTCAGTGCCTTTGTACTCAGCCCAATTCTTAACAATTTGGATGATGGTTGATAAAAATGTTTAAAAACACTTTTATTCTTTTCAAAAATCTTTCTTTCCTAAAACAGCTGGACACTATAGGTTTGACTGCTTTACTGTCATGTTGCTCAAAGAGAGTATATAGAGCATTTGTTGAGGACTATTTTCAGCTGCAGATGAATTTACATTTGATGAACTTGTGAGGATAATGTAAACTGGATTGAGCCAAAATAAACCACAGTGTGTGTGAAAAGGAACATGTCACCCAGTGAAATAGTGTGGTTCTCTGATGTCTTTTTAACATTTACTAAACAACAGTAAAGTCTATTGCACAGAAAAAGAACATGTTTCCAACTGCTGCTATGCGGGCAGTACTTCTACTACTACTAGAATCAATTCATTGCTCGTTATTGGTCTTTTCAAATGATGTGTTAACAGTCAGGGAAAAATTTGAATATCACCAGCTCTGTCCTTTCAGAAAGGTTATCTGACATGAGTAGTAACGTCTGCTGGCTGCTACATGAATGCATGAAATCAGGTGAAAACAAGCTGTTTTGGTTTTCTGTTACATGTAATCTCTGACTCGTGACTTTGTGGGCTGCATTTGGCACATTACATACTGTTCCCTGCAACTCCAAGACAATTTCCCGATGGGGGATCATGAATGTGAATAATGAATTTAAACAAGTGGGAGGGCTGCTTCAATAAAAACATCAACCATACTCAGGCTGATTTTGTCCCTGTTTGACCGGAACATGATGGGAAACAATAGCAGTTTAGACAGCACGTACAGTATCCTGTTCTGTCTATTCATTCATAACCATGAGCCAAGTGTGAGGATAGAGAATGAAAGGCTGTCATTAAAATGCATCACTTATCATTATTTGATTGCAGCAGCAATTTAACTGACATTGTTACTGAGAGAGGGTTATAACAGGGATTTGTTCTGCTGAAATAACACAAATGGTAATTAAGTGACATTTATCATTTCAAAAGCTACTGTAAGAATTACTCTGGCTGCTCCATCCAGTTTAAAGTTGGGAGGAGCTATGCTGGTTACTAGGACAGGTCATCAAACTGCCTCTGTGGGAGTGCCATAGGCTATTATGGACAAGCGACACAAAACCCCACTACCACCTACTGCCATCTGGCTTTTGTCTTAAATGTGAATGTGTGCCATCAGTATTCAAGTGATGACTCTGCAGTTTTCATTGGTGTCACTTGCAGCTGTTGCAGCTAATTTTCGCCTCTTATCAGACCGATGCTGAGGTTAAGGCCCCAGACCTGTCTCTTCTCTAGAATATTTACTATTATAAACAAAACAGTTGTAACATCATGACCACTGTATACCACTTATTACCTAAAAATATTTATTACAATACAGTTACAGGTGAATGCATTTTTGTATCTGACTATTTTACTCTTTAAGATCCAGCGTTTAGGATTCTGTGGCATCTAGTTGTTGCAGTTTGCAACAACTGAACACCCCTCCCTCACCCTCTCTTAAAGCAGCTGTTGAGAGCATGAAAAACACAAAAGGCTCCTCCAAATTAAGCGTTTGGCTTGTTTGTCCTCGGCTACTGTAGGATTGTGGTGGTGCAACATGGCAGACTCTGCTCCTCTGTAGGTCTAAAAGGCTCATTCTAACTTATTGACAACACAATGATTTTATACACTAATAAACATGCAATTATGAAAATCATATTACATTTCTGCCAATAAATCTTCGAACATTACTTTTCTCCTTAGTCTTTAAAGAGGCTACAACAACTACCTTTTTATTTTCAATATGTGAGCGATTATAGTGACATGAAAAACGAGACCTTCCCTGTCGCTCTCAGTTACCTATACAAGCCTGTGGACGATTTGTTGAAGTTTAATGTCAGACAGACTGTGGATTTCTTTATAAAGGACTATGGTTGGATTTACTGCTACAGTCCAAAGGATATGACTCCATGCTGTTCTGGACCGCCTCGTCTCGGTGCCTCTCTGCGCTCCTCTAACAGAGAGCAACAGTAGCTAATGGTAGTTCAGAAATGGAGTCTGCGAACATGAACAAATTCAGCTCCTTTAATATTTTCCATACCTTCTGAGATGTGGTAATATTTATTAATTCCTGTGTATTTACTTCCCTGTGAATCATACTGATATTAATATATAATGTGTATGTATTGCAATGAAGAAAACATGAATCAAAATTTAAAATCGTGCCCCAGGCTTTGGTGAGAGAACTATGGTGATCGGAGTGAGAGAGCTGGATACATTTGTTTATTCTTTTTCTTGTTGCTCCCCTGAAGAAAAGCTAAATTGCTAATGTCAGCTTTTTGAGAGCATGAAACACTCCTAATTTGTCATTTGTCTGTGTTTGAGAGAAACCTTTGTTGCTCTTTGCTGGAGGCTTATATCTCACATCACCAGACGTGTCCATGTCTCGCTTGGTCTCCCTTCCATCTATATGTGACTCTCACTCCTATTTTTTTATTTGTGAACCGGGCCTTTGCTCCTTTACTTTCTTGCTCATCTGCCTTCCTTTTATCACAATTCAAAACTATGATTTATTTATAATTTATAACAAGTGGATGAGTGAATGGAGATTTTCTCTCTCTGTTCTTTCAAAGCCCTCTCCCCCCTCCAGGCTTTTTATTGCTCTGGTTTTCTGTGGCTCTCCCTCTCTCTCGTACACACTCTTTATCTCTGCCTCAGTAGGTCTCTGCCTCCAGCTCACTCTGAGGCTTCAGAATACCTCTCAAAGTGAGCACACTCACATTACTAGAGTTCAGACTTTCATCAATGGATGGCATTCATATGACGTTGCATGTGTTTTCAACTTATTTTTAAAAGCACTCCTTTGCTGGTTGTTGCGATGTTTTGTGGTGAAACACATGAGGTAGCCATTGTGAGATAAAAGCTCTTTTGACTTGCACATTAAATTGCTCTGTAAAACATACATTCACTTCCTCAGTCATCTGAGGTGTACACATGGAATCTGGCATAGCATTCAATCTACAGTATTGTCAGCAGCATTTCATGTAATACATGATTTTTTTAGAATGGTTTTCTCTTTATGCAGCTATCTCTTTATTCAAATATTCTAATTTTTAAGAAGGCCAGTTCACACCTACACACTTACACATAATTGCACTTGAAGCTGTCCAGTACAGTCACATAGTGATCTGCTGAGGTTAAGGGCATTGCTCCGTGATTTGGAGACAACTTTCCAGGAGCATGCATGTGGGCTGACTCACAACTTCAGAAATGATTCACATTCACCACGAAACTTTCTGTGCCTGTAAGTGAATATTATGAGATGCAAATCCTCAGTGACTAGCCCAACTAAATCACTGCAGGGATCATTTCTAGTTTGGATGCCAGTTTTCCTAAAACCTAAGTGGTATATGGGCAGCCTGAATTGCCACACAAGCAAACCGTCTGATGTTTCTATCCCATCACCACCAACAGTGTCTAGTCTCCATCGGTGGGGGTTTCCTATACTGCTCACTGCTTCACCCTCCCTCTTAAAATATAATAGATGTCATTATGGGCCTAATCACCAAAGACTGTTATTTCTCATCTGATGTGCACATTGCAATTAATAAAGAAAAAAAAGAAGTCTCTCCTGATTTAAATGGAATAATGATTTAATGTTTAAAAAAGTGTCATAGGATATGGAACATCACCACATATTTTGTGTACCATTTAGGCTCTGTTCACACATACAATGTTATTTCTGAAAACAGAAATGCTTTCTGACCTTCCAGGGTAAAGACATTCAGATGGCAGTTGTCAGTGTTTTTGTCAGGGTGGGAAGAAACATAGCGTCTTGGAAATGATCAAGCATATACCCACATTCGCTCCAAAAATTGGGTCTTTTCAGTGTAAGCTGACAGTATTTTAATGATAAAGTTTTATCTGGATAGATAGTCATATTTCTCTGCCTTTTTCACACACACACACACGCATACACACACGCACGCACACACACACACACGCACACACACACACACAAATACCTCGTGCATTCTCACCTTCCTTCTTGTAGAAGACCAACTCAGTCTTGAACTCCTTCCTTTCATCCAGGGCTCCTTGGATCTGAGCTGTTAACCGGTCACTTGTTTCTGGGCCATACAAGAAGTGACAAGCACAGCTCTTCTGCATGAGCTCGGCACGAGCATAACCAGTGAGCTCACAGAAACCATCAGAGCAGTAGACGATGGGGTAGAGCGACTGCACCTGGGCGTTTCCCAGAACAAAGTTGCTGTCTGTGGGAGAGAAGACAGAATGGAGAAAGTGGTCAATGCAACTGTGGAAGGTAAACAACTCGAATAACTAGGTGATTTCATTTATGATTTTTTCTCCATAGCATCTGATTTGTGACTTGAATAACATATACCTATATGAGCTCTTAAGTTCAACCAAAAATGACAACAGCACTGCAGCATTCTCCTAAACAACTGATTTGAATAAACTGAATTGAAAAGAAAAATCTTCACTGTAGCTGATAAGCTAAAGTTCACCCTGTCTGAAGTGGGTGCACTTGTATAGGGTATGACCAGGGGTGTAGTGGTCGGGGGACGCGGGGTAACGGCGTTCCCCCAGTCTTTTTGGCGAGAATTTTTTATTTTTTTTATTGTCTAATACATTTTTTTAAACGTTGCCTCTGTTATCATTTTCGCCATTGTATAGCTTCGAATAAAGTAATAATACATACTGCAGTTCACAAATATTAATAAAATATTTATAGTAACATGGTAACGGCAGGAGGTGGCAGTGCCTATATGAGAGAGGAGAGAAGCAGCGCCGTCTCCTATTTGCAATGCCATACGTCTATACTTCAAGCATTCATGCAATTATTAGGACTATAATTTGTCACTTTTTGCCGTGGGGCCAAAATGTGCATAATTTTGAATCTGTGTTGAGAAGCGCCGTGTGTGTGTGTGTGTGTGTGCAGGGCCGTGGCCACCATTAGGAGGACAGCGAGGTCATGTCCTCTGTATTTTTTTCCCCTTAAGTTTCTTTTCATTAAAACCGAAAGTAAACACGGTCGCGACGTGACTGCAGGTCTATTTTTAGAATGGCAATTGAATGAATCAGAGCAAAGATGCAACGTAGTGGTAAGAGGCTGCATCAATCCAAGTTATCATTTGTTGCAGCAAGAAAGGCAGAGGATGGGGAGGAAAGGTGAGAATTGTAATAAGCTAAGAGAATGAGAAAAATAGTGAACTAGCCTACTGATGCAACAGATAGCCAATAGAGATGCTAACCTGTAACCTACTGCAAATGTAGCCGAGGCGAACAAAATGAAAGGACATGCAATGAATCAGAATATTTTAAGGCCATGTTCAGTCACAGTATGAATTATCCATCAATAATATTATTTGGATGTTTGGATGGATAAGTAATAATGTGACTAAACATGGCATTAAAATATTAGGTCATGACTCAGTAGTGTACTTAGACTTACTTGATACTTGATTTTAAAAATTCAACAGAGTATGAGACAGGAGAGAGAGATGAAGAGGTTGAAGGGACAGAGACAGGAGGAGAGGAGAGAGAGCAGGAGAAGGAACCAGTGAGATGCATGTGGAGTCAGGTCCATTATCAGCCCATGACCAGCTACATACAAAGGCCAGAGTCACTACTCTGATGAAGAAAAAGGTAAGCTATGGTGTTACTGTACTTATTGTTACCTATATGCATTCTTTATTTATCAGCAGTTTTGAGTCAACTGATTTGATGTGGGTTAAATGTGTATTCAATGAATTCAGAATCATTGCAGAAAAGAACTCCACCTTTATCATCTCTCTCTCTCTCTTTCTCTCTCTCTCTCTCTCTCTCTCTCTCTCTCTCTCTCTCTCTCTCTCTCTCTCTCAATCACCATAGCTTATACCAAACACTTAATGTATGCAGTTACAGAACATCTTAGTTGTAGTTTTTGGTGAGGCAGCAACACCACACACACACACACACACACACACACGCACAAATACTTCAGTTACAGTTTTATATATATTTATTTTACGAGTATAGCAACACACTGATACAAAGACACACACTGAACAGTTTTGCCTGTGTTTATGTTGTGTGTGTGTGAGAGAGAGAAGGAGAGCCGTCTAATTCCAACGATATATGGCTCAAGCATTCGCAACTTGGGTCTACCCGGGTGACCTAATTAAGATAACATGGGTTTTTTTGGGTTTTTTTTTGGAGCGTTCCCCCAGTGATAAAATCCCCACTACACCACTGGGTATGACTAACATCTTTCCAAATCATTGGATCTAGGGGCATCCTGAACTGAACTTGGATAACGCTGAACAAGCTGTATGGAGCCATTTAATGGAGCTGTGTTTTTACATTTTAAAACAAGTTCACAACTACTGTAGTTGAAGAGAACGCTGCAATACTGTTTTGCTGCGAAGCTCTAGAAATGTGTGGTGGACTATGAAACTTTTCCATCAACATGGAGATGAGTAGATAATGACTGAATTTTCAGAGTGACCAGTTAACATAGCTAACCTCTGATATAATTAAGATGACACTTGTCACCTGCATTAATTCTCAATTGCAACATTTTGATGAATTAAGAATCTATTTCACCATGGTATACAGACTTATGTTGCCCTGCAAGAGTGAAGCTCTGGGGGAAAAACTGACGACTAAACACTGGAATATTCCGTTTCAGCAGTATAGATGAGTATTTGCTCAAATTATCCAGTCAGCTATCTGCAGCTTGAAGCCAAATACTATCCAAAATATCCAAAACACTGAAAGTAAGACTAACACATGGTTGTTGGGATTCTGCAAAACTCTAAGAACCTACTGAGTTATTTTCTGCTAAAAGATTCAAAATGATGCACATGAAAGCAGCCTTGCTATGAGAGAGGAGAGAGACTGCTGGAAGTGGTTTCCAGAGAGAGGGAGCCCGGCAGATCAGTAACAAGAATTGATCGGGTAAAGCAAACACTGTCAAGAGTCATCACAGCACCTCATGAGGTTTCATTAACTCATGCAGCCAATATCACATCCGCCCTCCCTCAAGTACCAATCCCGTGTACAGGCAGGAACATGGCAGCCATGATCCTCTGTTTACTTACAAGCAATCTGTGATCAGAAGAACATAGATGTTTGTGTGCTTAAGCGTGTGTGTGTTTGTGTGTGTGTGTGCGTGTGTGTGTGTGTGTGTGTGTGTGTGCGTTTGTGTGTGTGTTTCATCGGCTGAGATGCTTTGAGCTCATTTGAAAGACAGCTTAAAATTAAGTGTAGAGCAAAGGAACTTGTCATCAGTGACAAGTCAGTGAGAAAGAAAGAAGTTTGCTCAAGTTGCACATCAGTATGTAGCGAGCCTCACATAGCAGTCAGTCTCAGCACAGAACAATCCAGCTCATTAGCTAAT
Organism: Sparus aurata; assembly: GCF_900880675.1. Classification (NCBI taxonomy): domain Eukaryota; kingdom Metazoa; phylum Chordata; class Actinopteri; order Spariformes; family Sparidae; genus Sparus; species Sparus aurata. The sequence continues at coordinate 5,116,680 of NC_044195.1, read as the reverse complement.
TACCCGACGCCTGACACGAGCACACTTCCTCTCTTTCTCTCTTTTTAGTTTCTCTGGGGGCAGCAGAGATATCCGGTGATGTCAACAAAGACACTAAACAACATGCATGAAGACCACCTTCCCTAAAGTCCCTGCTGGCTGCTTTGCTTCGTCTTTCGATTAATCCTGTGGGAAATAACCCTGATATCATCCAGTGCACTGTGCTTGGATATACTGCCAGGCATGAGACACAAGGCTCAACGCTCCTAAGGCTTCCAGAATTTGCCTTTTGTCTAAAGTGAGATGTTGTATGGTACATTTGTTACACAAAAATAACATTATAATAGTAATACACAAAAGTTTTTGACTTATACTGGATTATCTCTACTGAATAAAGTTAAACCGGTGCCGTGGCACTGGGTCAGTTTTGATGATGTGATTTTAAGTGTATAATTTCACATTTAAAAAAGGCTAATGAGGCTCTGTGGAAATTCTGTGTTGTGCAATGTTAGCGGACTGTTAGCAGAGCAGAGAGAGGCACTGAGGCGATGCCCTCCTTTAGACTGTAGGAAATCCAACCCAGTTCCTTCACAAAGAAATCCACAGTCCAGAAGCATTAAATAATTTAAACAGTCTGTACAGGCAGTTAGAGACCATCATTTTTCATATGACATTACAATGTGCTTACATATGGCCAATAAAAAGTGATCAATACACGTAAATTGCTCTAAATCGTTCTACATCCCCTTTTAAAGAGATACTTTATGCACTTTAGTTAACTTCGTCACTTCGAATTTTTTTACTAACAATTTGTTTTCATAATTACGTTGTGCTGAACAATATAATCGCTGCCTGAGAGTGCATTTCTTTGAAGGAATAAATACAGTGTGCTGGAGTTGCAAGGAGGACCAGGGTTTGTGTCCACACCAGTCTGTGAGTGGGTGTAGGCAACACAAGCACTTTAGTGCTAAGGTTAGGGAGGGATTGTGATTTTTTGGTGAAATATTAGTGAAAATTGAATGTCTCAGGCAACTGTAGACTAGTTCTGTAATACATAAGTACTCACTGGTATTTTTTTGTTTCACTCTTTGGTGCACCTTGACTTTTTCCTGCGTACTTGTAACAAGCTGCTGGTATACACAGGAGACTGTGGCTTTCTTTCCCAGGTCAAACAAACTACAGTGACCATCATTGGTATTATGCTTGACAGAACATGTCCCCTAGTGTAATAGTGACCGTATGAATTCAACAGTCAAGATTACTACATGCATTTTCCTTTCGGACAAGATTACCATTTATCCCCTTGGGTAAATTAAGTGTTACCGCAACATAATAATTAAAGATTGGCTTAGCTGAACCTGCAGTGCTCAACTTTTGTCTCCCCCTTCTGGCAGTGACAGTAATTACAGTAACACTGTTGACGCGCTTACTACGCCGTTGGCTCTGGCATACTCCTATTTGCTCCATGTTACAGATGTTTCCATCAGCTCTGGCAGCAGCATTACTGGTGCAGAAAAGTCCTCATAGACTCCAGATTTAAACATCCAATATACATACATACATATATATGTATATGTATATATATATATATATATATATATATATATATATATATATATATATATATATATATATATATATATATATATATATATATATAATATAATCTAAAGAATCTAACCTTCTAAAGGTTTGTTGTAAAATGTTCAAGCAGTCATTGTTAGCTCTTTTCAGTTCATGTTCCCTTAATGAATGCCCTGATCCATGTCCATGTGTCTTTACCTGACTGTCACTATCATTCCCTCTCTCTCCCTCAGCAACACTTACATCTGTTTGATAGAGGCTCAACTCAGTCTTCTGTGGTTGTTCCTGTCAGTTCCTGCTCATTCTTGCTCTGCTGTCTTCTTCCTGTCTCATCCCCCCTTTCTACATCAATTCTGAATTAATAGCTAGTTTAATGAATGTCTTGCTGTCTGACAGTTATCCACTTTCTGTGAGGTCAAATTGGTTTGCATGTGTGTGTGTGTGTGTGTATGTGTGTGTGTGTGAGAGTGCGTGTGCTGTAATCATTTGTGCTACTGTCCCTGTATGATTAACAGGTTGCTGAGCTGATCACTGTACACTTATTTAAATCACGGACTTATCAGTGTTGTTTTTACCCTTTCTTTTTTTTCTCATATATACTGTAAGTCTGAGACTACTCCAACTGAATTCATGTAGAATCTTTGTTCAGTTATCACTTCACAAATGGTAAAATAATCACTCATATTCGTGGAGAGTAAATGCCCCGGCTACAGTAAAAAAAAGTGGGAATTCTTCATGTACTTTGAACATCTTTCATACAAACTGCGATGCCACAGCAACAAACATCTAGTTATTAGTTGCAGACAAAGGCTGACAAACTCAAGATCTGTCAGCTTTCTTACTGGAGCTTCTGACCTGACGCTGAGAATTTAATCTGTTCAAGGGCTTGTTTTGGTTTTCACTTGTTATATCTTCAATAAGTCAGAAGTGGAGAGGGTTTGATTTAGACAAACAAACCAAAAAGAGACATTGATGATGAAGGGATGAGGAGAAAATGAAGTGCATTATTACCATTTGTTCCTGCAAGGTGCACAGAGTTTCCTATCACTGGTATCATTCTTAAAATATCCAGAGTGAGGGTTCTGTGTTTGGTGTGTTTTTGCCCTGCCTGTTTTTCCCTGCCTCTTTGTTCCTCCCCCTCTGCAGGGCTTGGCCAACGGGGCTGACGAGGCACACCTGCAGCCATTCACTTGTTACTACCTCTATATATACACCTGGTCTCGGCCCTTCTCCCCTGCCAGATAATTCCATCTTGTCGGTAGAACTGACCCTGTTCTCCTAGTGAGTTTTTTGCTGCAGCCTTAGGTTTTGCCAGCAAGTGTTGACATATTTTTTCCTTTTGTGCCTTTTCAGTTCTTTATACCTCGCTGCCTCATTGCCTGAGTTCCTGAGTTTGCCCTGTGTCGCCACTTTGCCTGAGTTCCTGAGTTTGCCCCGTGCCTGAGCGTCTTCTTGCTGTTGAGTTTCCCCGCCTGTCTTGCTGGACACTTGTTGCTTTTACTTGTGGAGCCTTTTTGTTAAAATAAATATTTTTGCACCTACCACACCTGCCTGTCTCTGCTTCGGGGTCCAGCTGTCAGTAGGTCCCTAACATCCAGAGTGTGATTACATCCAACTGGTGAAGACTAAATCATGTGACTTATTGTGTTCAATATTCCCATTTCTAGTTACACTTCAGGAAATAACCATTTTACTGTGGCATTTGCCTTTTTTCCAAATGCCTTGCTCATATATGTTAAGTGGTGTGAGTTACTGGTAACATGAGCAGACAGAAATGAAAAGCAGCAAAACCGTGTTGTTGTGTTACAATGCAACAAAAAAGGTTTAAAGATCCACAACAGATCAAAACATATTTGGAGTATTTCTGGTCTTTTATTAGGGCTTTTTAAAGGGACAATATTTCCCATGGTGATGTGGGGTTTCATGTCTCAAGCTAAAGGCAGTCCGCCCTATCTACCTGAAGTTTGTTCAGACATCATATGCAACCTGAGGGGAAGGCTGCAGGCACTGCTCGTGGTTGAAATAAGCTCCTTCTCTACGTTTTTTGGGATAAAACTTGATGTATGAGAGAATAGTCAAGCATCAAAAGTACAAAAGAGTACATTTGCTGCCATTTAATTGTGTCTCTTTTGCACCTACAGGAGTATGAGCCTTACAAAGTCAGTGCATCCAGGTCACTACCAGTGAGCAACCCACTTATACAACCACCTGCACACTTCATACCTGAACTAAATA